>NC_056441.1:45207345-45548630 GCF_018296145.1 Oncorhynchus tshawytscha | reverse complement strand
GATCGAGGAAAAGATTAACGGAGCAAAGTACAGAGAGATCCATGATGAAAACCTGCTCCAAAGCGCTCAGGACCTCAGACTGGAGCGAAGGTCCACCTTCCAACAGGACAACAACACTAAGCACACAGCCAAGGCAAGGCAGGAGTGACAATAGGACACGTCTCTGAATGTCCTTGAGTTGCCCAGCCAGAGCCTGGACTTGAACCCAATCTAACATCTCTGGAGAGACCTGAAAAAAGCTGTGCAGCAACGCTCCCCATCCAAGCTGACATAGTTTGAGAGGATCTACAGAGAAGAATGGGAGAAACTCCCGAAACACAGGTGTGCCAAGCTTGTAGCATCATACCCAATAAGACTCGATGCTGTAATCGCTGCCAAAGATGCTTCAAGAAAGAACTGAGTAAAAAGGGTCTGAATACTTATGTACATTTAAAAATAAGGCTGTAATGTAACAAAATGTGGAAAAAGTTAAGGGGTCTGAAAGACTTTCTGAAGTTACTGTAAACTCCCCACATGCGACTTGTAAGAAGACTAAGCAATTAGCCCATTAAATTAATTATCTGACTCCATAAAGACAATACAGCAATAGGTCAGAGGCTATAGTTAATCATGTGCAATCAAGTATTATGTGTTTAGCTGACTAAGATCAAGGAATGGTCATGAGGATTGTCTATGTCAAAGGCACAAAGATTGAGTTGCAATTAAAAAACATTATTCTAAGCATGATCAGAGAGGGAGAGAGGCCCATCTGAAGTTTGCTAGAGAGCATTTGGATGATCCAGAAGATCCAGAAGAAGATTGGGAGAATGTCATATGGTCAGATGAAACCAAAATATAACTTTTTGGTAAAAACTCAACTTGTCGTGTTTGGAGGACAAAGAATGCTGAGTTGCATCCAAAGAACACCATACCTACTGTGAAGCATGGGGGTGGAAACATCATGATTTGGGGCTGTTTTTCTGCAAAGGGACCAGGACGACTGATCCGTGTAAAGGAAAGAATGAATGGGGCCATGTATCGTGAGATTTTGAGTGAAAACCTCCTTCCATCAGCAAGGGCATTGAAGATGAAACGTGGCTGGGTCTTTCAGCATGACAATGATCCCAAACACACCGCGCGGGCAACGAAGGAGTAAGAAGCATTTCAAGGTCCTGGAGTGGCCTAGGCAGTCTCCAGATCTCAACCCCATAGAACATCTTTGGAGGGAGTTGAAAGTCCGTGTTGCCCAGCAACAGCCCCAAAACATCACTGCTCTAGAGGAGATCTGCATGTAGGAATGGGCCAAAATACCAGCAACAGTGTGTGAACCTTGTGAAGACTTACAGAAAACGTTTGACCTCTGTCATTGCCAACAAAGGGTAAATAACAAAGTATTGAGATAAACTTTTGTTATTGACCAAATACTTATTTTCCACCATAATTTGCAAATAAATTCATTAAAAATCCTACAATGTGATTTTCTGGATTTTTTTCTTCTCATTCTCTGTCATAGTTGAAGTGTACCTATGATGACAATTACAGGCCTCTCATCTTTTTAAGTGGGAGAACTTGCACAATTGGTGGCTGACTAAATACTTTTTTGCCCCACTGTATATATATATATATATATATATGCCTCTCTTAAAGGCCAATTGAATGATCTGTCTACCAATGAAATGGAATAATCCTGTTTACAGGGGCAATCAGCTCTTGCTGCATCCATTTTTGGACTTGATATGTACCCATTTATTCCAAATTATGAACTTGTTTTACTCCAATGTTTGTAAACAAAGTAAATGTAAACAAACACTGTACCGTTTATGGTTATCATGGATGGTCAGTCCTTGTATCCATAGCTCTGTCAATGAATTTGAGAGTGGTACATTTCTCCAGCCCCATCCCTCATATTTTTACAGAAACAAGGGCGGAGAGGATGATTTGTTATTGTTTCTACTGCTGATTGCAGCTTTAAGCAAAGTCTATTGGTCAACACTACTTGGGTTGAAGACAGGAAGTGTGATATAGACTGAAGCTCTGGATGTGTCCCAGTTAGAACCCTATTCCCTATATAGTGCACTACTTTGACCAGAGCCGTAGGAGGCGAGGACAGGACTGTTTTTGGACAATTATTTTATTAGTTTATTGACAGTTTATTGTTTGTTAGACCATGAGACAACCCGAAAATCGCTCTTCTCATGAAAATGTCTGTAGTGTTAATATGACCACTCTATGGAAAGATGAGATTCGACACCAACAAGTGTCACGGGACTCATCTGAAGGTAACCCATACAAGTGAATGGAAGTACGGAGGTACAGTGCCTTCAGAAAGTAGTATTATTATTCCACATTTTGTTGTGTTACAGCCTGAATTCAAAATGGATGAAATTGTTGTTTTTTCTCACCCATCTACACAAAATAATGACAAAGTGAAAACATGTTTTGCAAATGTATTGAAAATGAAATACAGAAATATTGTATTTACATAAGTATTCACACCCCTGAGTCAGTACTTTGTAGAAGCACCTTTGGCAGTGATTACAGCTGTGAGTCTTTCTAAGTAAGTATTTAAGAGCTTTCCACACCTGGATTGTGCAACATTTGCCCTATTATTCTTTTCAAAATTCTTCAAGCTCTGTCAAATTGGTTGTTGATCAAATCAAATTTATTTATATAGCCCTTCGTACATCAGCTGATATCTCAAAGTGCTGTACAGAAACCCAGCCTAAAACCCCAAACAGCAAGTAATGCAGGTGTAAAAGCACGGTGGCTAGGAAAAACTCCCTAGAAAGGCCAAAACCTAGGAAGAAACCTAGAGAGGAACCAGGCTATGTGGGGTGGCCAGTCCTCTTCTGGCTGTGCCGGGTGGAGATTATAACAGAACATGGCCAAGAAGTTCAAATGTTCATAAATGACCAGCATGGTTGAATAATAATAAGGCAGAACAGTTGAAACTGGAGCAGCAGCACGGCCAGGTGGACTGGGGACAGCAAGGAGTCATCATGTCAGGTAGTCCTGGGGCATGGTCCTAGGGCTCAGGTCCTCCGAGAGAGAGAAAGAAAGAGAGAATTAGAGAAAGCACACTTAAATTCACACAGGACACCGAATAGGACAGGAGAAGTACTCCAGATATAACAAACTGACCCTAGCCCCCTGACACATAAACTACTGCAGCATAAATACTGGAGGCTGAGACAGGAGGGGTCAGGAGACATTGCTTGATCATTGCTAGACAACCATTTTTAGATCTTGCCATAGATTTTCAAGTAGATTTAAGTCAAAACTGCAACTCGGTGGCTCAGGAACATTCACTGTCTTCTTGGTAATCCACTCCAGTGTAGAATTGGCCTTGTGTTTTAGGTTATTGTCCTGCTCAAATGTGAATTCATCTCCCAGTGTCTGGTGGAAAGCAGACTAAACCAGGTTTTCCTAGAGGATTTTTACCTGTGCTAAGCTCCATTCCTTGTATTTTTTATCCAGAAAACTCCCCAGTTGTTAACGATTACAAGCATACCCATAACATGATTCAGACACCACTATGCTTGAAAATATGAAGAGTGGTACTCAGTAATGCGTGGTGATTTGCCCCAAACAAGACTTTGTATTCAGACAAAAAGTTAATTGCTTTGATAAATATTTTTTGTAGTATTACTTTAGTTCCTTGTTACAAACAGGATGCATATTTGTATTCTGTACAGGTTTCTTTATTTTCACTCAGTGAATTGGGTTAGTATTGTGGATTAACTACAATGCTGTAGTTTTCTCCTATCACAGTCATTCAACTCTTAATAGTTTTAAAGTCACCATTGGCCTCATAGTGAAATCCTTTCTGGCAACTGAGTTAGGAAGCACGCCTGTATCTTTGTAGTGACTGAGTTTATTGGTGCACCATCTAAAGTGTAATTAATAACTTCACCATGCTCAAAGGGATATTAAATGTCTGTTTTTTTATCTTCCAATAATTGCCCTTCTTTGCGAGGCATTGGAAAACCTCCCTGGTTTTTGAGGTTGAATCTGTGTTTGAAATTCACTGCTCGAATTGAGGGACTTTACAGATAATTGTATGTGTGGTGTACAAAGATGAGATGGTCATTCAAAAATAATTTTAACACTATTATTGCACACAGAGTAAGTCCATGCATCTCATTATTTAGGCAAATTCCAAATCAAATAGATAAATGGTCCATGATATGACCATCTTAAAGCAATTCCCAAAGGATTAGACTTTTAGGGGTTTTAAGAAAGAGTGAGATAATGCAAGGATTGGGACGGATGGTGGAGCTTCTGTACTATTTGTTTGCAATTAGTTCATAGAGGAAATTGAAAGAACTACAATACTAGTCGTACATTGAGTGTACAAAACATTAGGAACACCTTCCTAATATTGAGTTGCTCCCCCTTTGTCCCTCAGAACAGCCTCAATTCGTCAGGGCATGGACTCTACAAGGTGTCGAAATCGTTCCACAGGGATGCTGGCCCATGTTGACTCCAATGCTTCCCACAGTTGTGCCAAGTTGGCTGGATGTCCTTTGGGCGGTGGACAATTCTTGACACACACAGGAAACTGTTCAGCGTGAAAAACCCAACAGCATTACAGTTCTTGACATACTCAAACCGGTGCGCTTAGGACCTACTACCATACCCTTTTCAGAGGCACTTCATATTTTGTCCATTCACCCTCTGAATGGCACACACACACAATCCATGTCTCAATTGTCTCAAGGCTTTAAAATCCTTCTTTAACCTGTCTTCTCCCATTCATCTACACTGATTGAAGTGGATTTATGTGACAGTAAGGGATCATTATTTTTATTTTTTTGTAATAATTTATTTACCCCTTTTTCTCCCCAATTTCGTGGTATCCAAATGTTTTAGTAGCTACTATCTTGTCTCATCGCTACAACTCCCGTACGGGCTCGGGAGAGTCAAAGGTTGAAAGTCATGCGTCCTCCGATACACAACCCAACCAAGTCGCACTGCTTCTTAACACAGCGCGCATCCAACCCTGAAGCCTGCTGCACCAATGTGTCGGAGGAAACACCGTGCACCTGGCAACCTTGGTTAGCGCGCACTGCACCCGGCCCGCCACAGGAGTCACTGGTGCGCGATGAGACAAGGACATCCCTACCAGCCAAGCTCTCCCTAACCCGGACGACGCTAGGCCAATTGTGCATCGCCCCACGGACCTCCCGGTCGTGGCCGGTTACGACAGAGCCTGGGCGCGAGCCCAGAGTCTCTGATAGTACAGCGCCCTTAACCACTGCGCCACCCGGGAGGCCTGGGATCATAACTTTTAACCAGGATTCACCTGGTCAGTCTATGTCATGGAAAGAGCAGGTGTTCCTAATGTTTTCCACACTCAGTGTATATTGACCTCTCAACATCTCTTCTACCCAGTGTTGTTTTAATAGTCTTCAGATAAAAACATTATTCACCATCATCATGTACATGTGGTTACTACCTAGTGTTCAAATAGGTAACACAATAACAACACAACCTGCTCTTTAACATCATTTTCATTGCATCTAATCCATCCATCATATCATACAAGGTACACACTGAGATAGAGGACTGTTGTGCAAATCACATAATCTATGATGGATTGCCGATCTTGTCATGTGCACCTGCTCACTTTCCTAGAGTCACACACACACGCACACACACACACACAGGCACATACACATATGCATGCATACACACGGGCACTCACTCACAAACATCTATTCTACACTGTAGATACTCTCTCATACTCTCTCCCTTCTGCTATGTTAACACAAAATGTTTCACATTCTCCCAGACCTCCTTAAAGCACAGAGCACAACCACTCTGAAACAGTACAGGCTGGAAGTAGGTATAAATAAACTCTTCTTCAAAGATTCACTTTAGGGCCCTGTGTCTCCAATATCTTGCTGTCTTAATGGCAGGAGATGGTTATGAAAGATGTATGAAGGCCAATACAAATACAGCTCTTCTTCATGCTGTGTGACAGATAAAACAAGACTCCACGTCAAAACGACAAGAGTTTACAGTTGACAAGGCTTTCTCCACCAAAAAGTTTTTCAGGAAAAAAGAACACTCTCCGACTCTATTATAACTCTGAGCAGTTATTTATAAGACAATTATAAAGAAGATGGACACTAACTAAAAAAACGCTAAGTTTCGCAGCGCTCCTCTTGTTACTATTCAGGTCAAAGTGTTTCCAAGAAGTCCAATTCCCCCTTCAAACCAATGGAGAAAACCTCTCACAAATGATCTCAAACTGTGTTTTTAATACACAATTAAAGTAAACAGACTACCTCTTGGTAATCAGGAGACTTTCAGGAATGTTGTTGTAGACTGCCATTACAACCTGCTAAATGAAGTTTGTACTGTGGACACTGGATGGCTAATGCACTGTCGGCATACAGTCAAGGCAACCACTTTCGGAGCTAACTTCGTTCACTCTCAAATCGTATCCTGAGGCCGACAGCAGATGAGAGTTATATTCATGATATAGCTAAGTTAGCTAGCTAACATACATTTGGAGAAGTTATATTAACTGGCTACCTAGATAGCGTTAGCAGCGTTTTCAATGGTGGTCAATGAGAGCTAGATCACCAGCAAGTAAACAAGGTACCAAAAATATAATTTTGGAGAAAAAAAAATACATTTGATACTACTAAAACTTTTCACACTACAACCAAATGTGCATGAATCCCAAATAATTTCAATGGCCATAGACTTGAAAAGGAAACATTCTGGTCTTCAACCGTTAAAGCCATTCGAACTTAAAAATGTGCAGACCGGTCTGGAATAGGTTGCTGGTAACAGCTTTTTGATACCATTTATACTTTTTGAACTATAACCGTTTCAAATGTTCATACACGCTCCAAAGACTTGAAAGGGAAGTATTTGGACTTGCCACAGCTGTTGAACCGTTAAAGCTACCAACACCAGACAGGCACTGGTACTGATGCTTGGAAAAATGTTTTGATACTACTTATACTATTCACACTACAACCATATTTGTATAAATCCTATTGCATTTCAGGGGCCAAAAACTTGGGTGAAAAATGTTTGGTCACTACTAGTCTTCAACCATTTAAGCTAGAAATGCCATTCAAATTATTACCATTTTAAATTTGTGTAAAAGCTCTATATGCTTCAATGGGAAGTGTTTGCATCGCTACTGTTCTTGAATCGTTAAAGCTGCAAAAACACCAAATCAACGTTGACATGTTCAGACTGGCTCAACTAAAGCCGGGCGTACACTACATGATTTGGGACCTGATTAAGTTGTCCCAGGAACGTTTTTGAGATCGGAGACAAAATCCCCATGTCATTGACTACTCAGGGTGCGGCCATCACTGACGCTCGTTCAATTTCAGCGGGTCAGTGACGCAATCTGAGGGCTACCGATCCCGTCTTTGAGCCATCCCATTGTCCCAAAATATATTTGATTTTGATTTTATCGGCACAAAATCTGCAATGCCCTTCTAGTGTCATTTTGAGAATGGTGATTAAGCAATAGCCAGAGGTGGGAAAAGTATTCAAATGTCATACTTGAGTAAAAGTACAGATACCTTAATATAAAATGACTCAAGTAAAAGTGAGTCACCCATTAAAATACTACTTAAGTAAGAGTCTTAACGTATTTGGTTTTAAATATACATACGTATAAAAAGTAAATGGAATTGCAAAAATATACTTGGGTATCAAAAGTAAAAGTATTCATAATTCCCAATTCCTTATATTATGCAAACCAGACAGCACCTTTTCTTGTGTTTTTAAAACCCTCCAACACTCAGACATTAATTTACAAACGAAGCATTTGTATTTAGTGAGTCCGCCAGATCAGAGGCAGTAGGGATGTTTTCTTGATAAGTGGGAGAATTGGACCATTTTTCTGTCAAAATATAACAAGTACTTTTGAGTGCCAGGGAAAATGTATGGAGTAAAAAGTTCATTATTTTCTTTAGGAATGTAGTGAAGTAAAAGTAAAAGTTGTCAAAAATGTAAATAGTAAAGTAAAGTACAGATACCCTCAAAAACTACTTAAGTAGTACTTTAAAGTATTTTTACTTAAGTACTTTACACCACTGCCAATAGCCAATGAGAATCCTCACGACCAAGTGAATAATAATCTGGTAGTGTGTGATCCCTCGTCTGTACCGCATCGTTTAGTGCGAGAGGCTTGTTTAATGGCGGTCGTTTAATGTGAGAAGCTAAGTGATGTAAGGATTTTGAAAGTTGTGTCGTGTATGCCAGGCATTAGATGGCTAAACAAAATATTGTTGATACTAGTTAGTGCGGGCCAGAGCTATACCAGAGCTAGTGCAGACCAGTGCTAACTAGCTACTAGCTACGCCCAGGACTGGAACTCTGGCCTGGCTCTGGCCCACACCAACTAGATCTGGTCCAGGGTACTAGCTCTGGTCCTCACTAGCTCTGGTCCACACTTGCTCTGGTCAGTGGGTCATATGATTGAGTGTAGTCTGGCCCAGGAGTGTAAAGGTGAACAGAAAGGCTCTGGAGCAACGAACCGCCCTTGCTGTCTCTGCCTGGCCGGTTCCCCTCTCTCCAACTGGGATTCTCTGCCTCTAACCCTATTACAAGGGCTGAGTCACTGGCTTACTGGTGCTCATTCATGCCGTCTCTAGGAGGGGTGCGTCACTTGAGTGGGTTGAGTCACTGACGTGATCTTCCTGTCTGGGTTGGCGCCCCCCATTGGGTTGTGCCGTGGAGGAGATCTTTGTGGGCTATACTCGGCCTTGTCTCAGGATGGTAAGTTGGTGGTTGAAGATATCCCTCTAGTGGTGTGGGGGCTGTGCTTTGGCAAAGTGGGTGGGGTTATATCCTTCCTGTTATCATTGGATGGGGCCACAGTGTCTCCTGACCCCTCCTGTCTCAGCCTCCAGTATTTATGCTGCAGTAGTTTATGTGTCGGGGGGCTAGGGTCAGTTTGTTATATCTGGAGTACTTCTCCTGTCTTATATGGTGTCCTGTGTGAATTTAAGTATGCGCTCTCTAATTCTCTCTTTCTCTCGGAGGACCTGAGCCCTAGGACCATGCCTCAGGACTACCTGGCATGATGACTCCTTGCTATCCCCAGTCCACCTGGCCGTGCTGCTGCTCCAGTTTCAAATGTTCTGCCTGCGGCTATGGAATCCTGACCTGTTCACCGAACAAGCTACCTGTCCCAGACCTGCTGTTTTCAACTCTCTAGAGACAGCAGGAGTGGTAGAGATACTCTTAATGATCGGCTATGAAAAGCCAACTGACATTTACTCCTGAGGTGCTGACTTGCTGCACCCTCGACAACTACTGTGATTATTATTATTTGACCATGCTGGTCATTTATGAACATTTGAACATCTTGGCCATGCTCTGTTATAATCTCCACCCGGCACAGTCAGAAGAGGACTGGCCACCCCTCATAGCCTGGTTCCTCTCTAGGTTTCTTCCTAGGTTTTGGCCTTTCTAAGGAGTTTTTCCTAGCCACCGTGCCTCAACACCTGCATTGCTTGCTGTTTGGGGTTTTAGGCTGGGTTTCTGTACAGCACTTTGAGATATCAGCTGATGTACAAAGGGCTATATAAATACATTTGATTTGGTCCAGGGCATAGTTAGTTGCTAGATAGCTCTGGTCCGCACTATCATCGGTCTTGCTCTGGTCTGCACTAACTAGCTCTGGTCCAGGGCGTAGAAAGTAGTTAGCTAGCTCTGCTCTGCACTAGCTGTGGTGCCTGTCTTCCCAGTGGCCTACTTGGTGTGTAAACTGCTGACTGCTCATAATTTGCAGTTGAAGTCAGAAGTTTACATACACCTTAGCCAAATACATTTAAACTCAGTTTTGCACAATTCCTGACGTTTAATCCAAGTAAACATTGCCTGTCTTTGGTCAGTTAGGATCAACACTTTATTTTAAGAACGTGAAATGTCAGAATAATAGTAGACAGAATGATTTATTTCAGCTTTTATTTATTTCATCACATTCCCAGTGGGTCAGAAGTTTACATACACTCAATTAGTATTTGGAAGCATTGCCTTTAAATTGTTTAACTTGGGTCAAACGTTTTGGGTAGCCTTCCGCAAGCTTCCCACAATAAGTTGGGTGAATTTTGGCCCATTCCTCCTGACAGAGCTGGTGTAACTGAGTCAGGTTTGTAGGCCTCCTTGCTCACACATGCTTTGTCAGTTCTGCCCACAAATCTTCTATGGGATTGAGGTCAGGGCTTTGTGATGGCCACTCCAATAACTTGACTTTGTTGTCCTTAAGCCATTTTGCCACAACTTTGGAAGTATGCTTGGGGTCATTGTCCATTTGGAAAACCCATTTGCCACCAAGCTTTAACTTCCTGACTGATGTCTTGAGATGTTGCTTCAATATATCCACATCATTTGCATACCTCATGATGCCATCTATTTTGTGAAGTGCCCCAGTCCCTCCTCCAGAAAAGCAGCCCCACCACATGATGCTGCCACACCCGTGCTTCACGGTTGGGATGGTGTTCTTCGGCTTGCAAGCGTCCCCTTTTTTCCTCCAAACATAACGATGGTTATTATGGCCAAACAGTTCTATTTTTGTTTCATCAGACCAGTGGACATTTCTCCAAAAAGTACAATCTATGTCCCCATGTGCAGTTGCAAACTGTAGTCTGGCTTTTTTTATGGCGGTTTTGGAGCAGTGGCTTCTTCCTTGCTCTGCAGCCTTTCAGGTTATGTCGATATAGGACTCGTTTTACTGTGGATATAGATATTTTTGTACCTGTTTTCTCCAGCATCTTTACAGGGTCCTTTGCTGTTGTTCTGGGATTGATTTGCACTTTTCACACCAAAGTATGTTCATCTCTAGGAGACAGAATGCGTCTCCTTCCTGAGCAATATGACGGTTGCGTGGTCCCATGGTGTTTATACTTGCATACTATTGTTTGTACAGATGAACATGGTACCTACCTTCAGGCGTTTGGAAATTGCTCCCAAGAATGAACCAGACTTGTGGAGGTCTACAATTTTTTTCTAAGGACATGGCTGATTTCTTTAGATTTTTCCATGATGTCAAGCAAAGAGTTTGAAGATCAGCCTTGAAATACATCCACAGGTACACCTCCAATTGACTCAAATTATGTCAATTAGCCTGTCAGAAGCTTCTAAAGCCATGACATCATCTTCTGGAATTTTCCAAGCTGTTTAAAGGCACAGTGTATATAAACTTCTGAACCACTGGAATTGTGATATAGTAAATTATAAGTGAAATAATCTGTCTGTAAACTATTTTTGGAAAAATTACTTGTGTCATGCACAAAGTAGATGTCCTAAACGACTTGCCAAAACTGTAGTTTGTTAACAAGAAATTTGTGGAGTGATTGAAAAAATAGTTTTAATGACTCCAACGTAAGTGTATGTATACTTCTGACTTCAACTGTAATTGTTGACACATCAACCAGGATTAAGGGGCAAGGCAATTTTGGGAATCAGTGGCTATATTGGAGGGGGAGTGGTTTCAAATATTTTCTGAGTGTATATAACTAGCTTCTCGGGCTCCATCTGTCAGGGTTTACCAGAATTGGACCCAGAAGCAGACCAGGACAAGGTGAGTAAGAAGATGGTGTGTATTTATTAATTAATGAGAACGTGGAGGTAGATAGTTCCGGGTGGAGGAGCGGGCAGCGGAGGTGGGTTGATGGGAGTGGGTAGGCAGATCCAATGGATAACAACACACTGGCGACGAGCAGACATGGATGGGGTATGGGTTCTGGGTGAATGGCTGTAGACAAAACAAACGGCGGTAAGTTAAAGGCAAGCAAGACGTACAAAACAATAAAACAAAACAAACTCTATAAACTGGAGACTGGTTCGTGGGCACAACATACTGTTCATGGCTAACGATCCGGCAGGGAATGGATGTCAGGTCAGAGCTTTTGAAGGGGAGAGGTGATGATCAGGACAGGTGTGCAGATTACTGATGGGATACAGGTGCGGGTGAACATGATCTCCCAACACTAATTCGCCCGGCAACCAGACAGGGTGCGTTCCAGGACACCGGAAACACACTCCAGGACAGAAACACAGGCAAACACAGACTCAGGAAGCGGGATTCGTGACACCATCTCAATGTTTTTCGTTCTATAGCTAGAGTGATAACTATCATTTTTTTGTCTTTATTTGTTGTGGTCTAGTACTGTCTTTTTGCTAGCTAGGGCCATCTACTTTAAGTTCTACCCATCTTCCCAGTGGCCTACTTGGTGCGTGAACTGCTGACTGCTCATAATTTGAAGATAGTTGTTGACACATCAACCACAATTAAGGGGCAGGGCAATTTGTGACTTGTTTTGGTCATCAGTGACTGAATTGGAGCGGTAGTTGTTTTACCTCTCCTAGGCAATCAGCAATTTGTTTTAGTACTTCAGTCTCCCCTGGTTTCTCAGCGACAGCTGTAAGCTGTAGTGGTGTGGGGGCTGTGCTTTGGCAAAGTGGGTGGGGTTATATCCTTCCTGTTTGGCCCTGTCTGGGGGTGTCCTCGGATGGGGCCACAGTGTCTCCTGACCCTTCCTGTCTCAGCCTCCAGTATTTATGCTGCAGTAGTTAATGTGTCGGGGGGCTAGGGTCAGTTTGTTATATCTGGAGTACCTCTCCTGTCCTATTCGGTGTCCTGTGTGAATCTAAGTGTGCGTTCTCTAATTCTCTCTTTCTCTCTCTCTCTCTCTCTCTCTCTCGGAGGACCTGAGCCCTAGGACCATGCCCCAGGACTACCTGACATGATGACTCCTTGCTGTCCCCAGTCCACCTGGCCATGACGCTGCTCCAGTTTCAACTGTTCTGCCTTATTATTATTCGACCATGCTGGTCATTTATGAACATTTGAACATCTTGGCCATGTTCTGTTATAATCTCCACCCGGCACAGCCAGAAGAGGACTGGCCACCCCACATAGCCTGGTTCCTCTCTAGGTTTCTTCCTAGGTTTTGGCCTTTCTAGGGAGTTTTTCCTAGCCACCGTGCTTCTACACCTGCATTGCTTGCTGTTTGGGGTTTTAGGCTGCGTTTCTGTACAGCACTTTGAGATATCAGCTGATGTACGAAGGGCTATATAAATGAATTTGATTTGATTTGATTTGAAGGCGTCGGGAGGTTGAAGTTGCCAAGTACGAAGAGCGGTGAGCCATCATCAGGAAATGTGCTGATCAAGATGTCAAGCTCATTGAGGAACTCTAAGGGCACCTGGTGGGCGAAAGATGAAAATAATGTTAAGCTTGAGTGGACAAGTAACGGTGGCAGCAAGGAATTCAAATGAGGAGATGGACAGGTGAGAGGGGGAAAAATGATCAAATCTCCATTTATTTAGAAGAAATTTTGAAAATGTTAATCTTGTCTTTCGTGTCATAAATAATCCTTGGTTCCTCCCTGTGCTTGGTAAAGATATGAGAGGGGACGTCATGACCCCCTCCTTAGGACCATCTAGCAGAACACCCAGAATATGTTCTTTATGTTAAGATGGGAGACTGCCAGACACATGCAGGAACCATGCTGATGTAACTTGTCTGTGTAAGTAGTATATAAGAGATTTAACGGGACTGCCCCAGCAGAGCTCATTTCAGACCGGTACTTAATGCATCTAAGTTTGACTGTGACCTCCCCAGCTTGCAGTTAATAAAGAATGATTCATTTAAGATTGACTTCAGGTGTCCCTGGTGGTAATTTCCACGTCAATTTGGCATCTACGAACATTGATTCTGCCTGCGGAGCATTTCAGTGAGAGTCTGCAAGGAAAACCGGTGGCACATTTTATGAAGCATGAGGGAGATTCCTGTCTGACCAAAAGACAACGAGGACCCGCCCTGAACCAGACCCTTACTGTGAGCTGCCCAGGAGGAGACACATCATCCACAAAGACACAGCGACTGAATTTTTGTAAATCAATTTAATTTAATTTGTAAACGCTTTAAAAAATATCATTAAACCAACAAAACTGAACAATAAGGTACCCATAGTCATATGAGAAGGCTATTCACTTGTCTTGAGAAGACTAGAGCTAGGGTGAGTAATGGTACAATGGACAGGTGTCTGTAGGCATTTATAGGAGAAGTGTCTACGTGGCCTGCAGCCACTACAAATGGCATGAGGAACTATTGAGCACAAGGTGTTATTTATGTATAGCAAGAAGCGTCAACAGAACTGCTGAAGATACATGGTGCATAGGAAGTAACGACAAGAGAATGATTGAAGATGCACAGAGAGTAATAAGGGAGATTACTGAGTGTTTGGGAATAGTACTAAGTGACTGTGCATGCGAGTTGTGTGAGTGTGGAAAGGGTGTGTTAAGCTGATTTGAAATTTGGATATAAAGCTGATTGCAATTTGGATAACAAGAGGATTGAAATTTGAATAATAAGAGGATTGGAATTTGGATAATAAGAGGATAGAAATTTAGATAAGATATATTTTACTATTAAGCACTAACTGAATGAGAGCTGTCAGGGGACTAGCTCCGGTGTGAAAGAGATGTTTGTCTAAATGAATACCCCAACCAGTTCTGTGTGAGCTGAGTTTTTACGATCTATAACGTTACCTAGGGGTTCTGTCCAACACCAAATCAATCTACAGGTAGTGAGCACTGACAGGAGAAGCCATTGAAAAGTTTGAGAGGGTAACAGATGAGATGGGGAAGGGCTGTTCATTGATGCCACCAGACACTGACATTTTCTCAAGAACATGATACGAGCTAGCTGCGCTGTGATTGTTGCTGGTGGTATGGATGTAAATACCAAAGTTGATTTATAATGTTATATAGGAAATCTGTGTATGGAGAGAGTACTATTGCAGAATATGTTGTTAAATAGTATAGTGTAAATATTCAACCCTTAAATGAATAGAACACTAGTGTAAAAGAGGAATTTGTGAATAAAGAGTTTAATGGGTTTACAAGAGATTTGATAAAGTAACAATGGAATATAAAAATAAAAATAATATACAAATTGTAAACCCACATGTAGACATATGTAAGTGGTGTAAAAAGTATTAAGAAAAAATAATATTATAATGGGTTGATAGATTTGATAAAGTAACAATGTATGAATGTATAATGAGTTAGAGTTTAACTTGCTAGATGGACAGAGCACGCCATCTATAGGGGAATGATAAACAGTGCCAGCTCAGTTATAGTGAAAGTTGATCCCAGAAAGAGAGTCCAATCTCGAAAGCTACCTTAAAAAAGGAAGCTCCCTACAAAGTGTGTCTCTTCTCTTCTGAATTGGCCGATGTATTATATAAATTGAGAGCATTACATGTTCATCTTAAAAATAATAGCCATTTTATAAGTGTGAAGCAGAAAGTGAATATCCAACAGAAATGTATAATAAATATATAGAGTAACTTTGTTAGGGTAAAACTAAAACAATGCCTTCCAATATGGAGAAAGTTATGTTTGTTTTGTTTTTAACCTTTTGTGACTAGGGGGCAGTATTTTCATTTTTGGAAAAATAACGTTCCCGTAGTAAATGAGATATTTTGTCAGGACAAGATGCTAGAATATGCATATAATTGACAGCTTAGGATAGAAAACACTCTAAAGTTTCCAAAACTGTAAAAATATTGTCTGTGAGTATAACAGAACTGATATTGCAGGCGAAAGCCTAAGAAAAATCCAATCCGGAAGTGCCTCATGTTTTGAAAGCGCTGTGTTCCAATGCGTCCCTATTGAGCAGTGAATGGGCTATCAACCAGATTACTTTTTCTCCGTATTCCCCAAGGTGTCTACAGCATTGTGACGTAGTTTTACGCATTTATGTTGAAGAATACCCGTAAGCGGCTACATTGCGCAACTGGTCACCTGATGGCTCCCAGAGTGTTCGCGCGTAAAATACAGAGGTAGCCATTATTCCAATCTGTCCTACTGAAAAACCAATTGTCCCGGTGGATATATTATCGAATAGATATTTGAAAAACACCTTGGGGATTGATTATAAACAACGTTTGCCATGTTTCTGTCGATATTATGGAGCTAATTTGGAATATTTTTCGGCGTTTTCGTGACTGCAATTTCTGGGCGATTTCTCAGCCAAACGTGAAGAACAAATGGAGCTATTTCGCCTACAAAAATAATATTTTTGGGAAAAAGGAACATTGGCTATCTAACTGGGAGTCTCGTGAGTGAAAACATCCAAAGCTCATCAAAGGTAAACTATTTAATTTGATTGCTTTTCTGATTTCCGTGACCAAGTTACCTGCTGCTAGCTGGACAAAATGCTATGCTAGGCTATCGATAAACTTACACAAATGCTTGTCTAGCTTTGGCTGTATAGCATATTTTAAAAATCTGAGATGACAGGGTGATTAACAAAAGGCTAAGCTGTGTCTCAATATATTTCATTTGTGATTTTCATGAATAGGAATATTTTCTAGGGATATTTATGTCCGTTGCGTTATGCTAATTAGTTTCAGGCGATAATTACGTTCATGCGGGAGTGTAATCATATTATGGAAAGACTTGCTCAAATAAATAAAGACAAACGACAGTCCATCATTACAATAAACTCTCTGGGATATGTGGGACGCTAGCGTCCCACCTGGCCAAAAGCCAGTCAAAATGCAGAGCGCCAAATTCAAATAAATTTCTAAATCACACATGAAATCACACATGTAAGATACCAGATTAAAGCTACACTTGTTGTCAATCCAGCCAACATGTCAGATTTCAAAAAGGCTTTTTGGCGAAAGCAAACAATGCTATTATCTGAGGATAGCACCTCCGTAAACAAAGAGAGAAAAGCATATTTCAACCCTGCAGGCGCGACACAAAACGCAGAAATAAAAATATAATTCATGCCGTACCTTTGAAAAGCTTCTTTTGTTGGCACTCCAATATGTACCATAAACATCACAAATGGTCCTTTTGTTCGATTAATTCCATCGATATATATCCAAAATGTCCATTTACTTGGCGCATTTGATCCAGAAAAACACCGGTTCCAACTTGTGACTAGAAAATATCTCAAAGGTTACCTGTAAACTTTGCCAAAACATTTCAAACTACTTTTGTAATACAACTTTAGGTATTTTTTTAACGTAAATAATCAATAACATTGAAGACGGGATGATCTGTGTTCAATACAGGAGGAAAACAAACTGTAGCTAGCTTTCTGGTCAAGCGCCTCTATCTAAAAGTACAGTACAAGTAACACTCGTTCTGAACAGCGCTACTTCTTCATTTACACAAAGGAAAAACCTCAACCAATTTCTAAAGACTGTTGACATCCAGTGGAAGCGGTAGGAACTGCAAGAAGGTCCCTTCGAAATCTGGATTCCCAATGACATCTCATTGAAAAGAGAGTGACCTCAAAAAAACAAAAAATCTGAATGGTTTGTCCTCAGTGTTTCGCCTGCTAAATAAGTTCTGTTATACTCACATACAGGATTCAAACAGTTTTAGAAACTTCAGAGTGTTTTCTATACAAATCTACTAAAAATATGCATATCTTATCTTCTGAGGATGAGTAGCAGGCAGTTGAATCTGGGCATGCACCTCTGCTGCAGAGGATAAGTTCATTAGAGTTAACTGCACCTCTGATTGGAGCCCAAATAAATGCTTCACAGAATTCAAATAACAGACACATCTCAACATCAACTGTTCAGAGGAGACTGCGTGAATCAGGCCTTCATGGTCAAATTGCTGCAAAGACACCACTACTGAAGGACACCAATAAGAAGAAGAGACGTGCTTGGACCAAGAAACACGAGCAATGGACATTAGACCAGTTGAAATCTGTACGTTGCTCTGATGAGTCCAAATTTGAGATTTTTGGTTCCAACCGTTGTCTTTCTGAGATGCAGGGTAGGTGAATGGATTATTTCCACATGTGTGGTTCCCACCGTGAAGCATGGAGGAGGAGGTGTGATGGTGTGGGGGTGCTCTGTTGATGAAACTGTCTGTGATTTATTTAGAATTCAAGGCACACTTAACCAGCATGGCTACGACAGCATTCTGCAGTGATACGACATCACTGCAGCACTGGTTTGTGCTTAGTGGGACTTTTTGATTTTCAACAGGACAATGATCCAAAACACACCTCCAGGTTGTGTAAGGGCTATTTGACCAAGAAGGAGAGTGATTGAGTGCTGCATCAGATGACCTGGCCTTCACAATCAACCGACCTCAAACCAATTGAGATGGTTTGGGATGAGATGGACCACAGAGTGAAGGAAAAGCAGCCAATAAGTGCTCAGCATATGTGGGAACTCCTTCAAGACTGTTGGAAAAGCATTCCTCATGAAGCTGGTTGAGAGAATGCCAAGAATGTGCAAAGCTGTCATCAAGGCAAGAAGAAAAAGAATCTAAAATAGAAAATATATTTTGATTTGTTTAACATTTTGGTTACTACATGATTCCATATGTGTTATTTCATATTATTCTACCAATTAGAAAATAAAGAAAAAACATTGAATGAGTAGGTGTCTAAACTTTTGACTGGTACTGTATGTGATGGTGGTGTAGTGGCCTGAGGGAATACACTAAATGTATTGGATAAAGTGTTATGAAATGTACTGTCATGTCATACTTTAAACTGTTTGGTCTAAATGTTGTCTTGAATACACCGTTCATTTGAGTTTACTGTTCAATAAGTACATGTGCATTTGCGGGACAGAACAAAAAACTAAACCAAACCAAGCATCATGGTTCTCCCTAAAATCCTTTTCACCTCCTTGTCTCACTCACTCAATTGCATTCCGACTGCTCCACCTGTTCTTTGTGCACCTACAGAAATAAACGCCTATAAAAACGTTTCTAACTAATGGGATACACATTCCTTGCCAAATGATGACAGTTTTATCACAAATTCTAAATGGACTGGTTGACTGAAGTAGGGAAATACCGTTTTCCATTAATGAGCTGCAGTTTTGGAATAATTGCGTCATTAGGGAGGCTGTGAAGTTTCGCAGATTTTGTTAAAAATCGCGCAAGATTTCAACGTCCTGCTACTCATGCAAGGAATATAGTAAATGCATATGATTAGTATGTGTGGATAGAAAACACTCTGAAGTCTCTAAAACTGGTTAAATCATGTCTGTGGCTATAACAGACCGTGTTTAGGAGACAAAATCGCAAGGAAAACTGTTCACCAAAAACACAAAAAAAATATCCATCCGCCAGTCTCTGTATTGTCTATGGCAAGGGAAAATAGATAGAGCCCCGTTTACAATGCCTACAGCTTCCACACGATGTCGCCAGTACTGGAAATTCAGTTGTAGTTTATCCTTGGTGGGATGACGAATAGACACTTCCTGTCTTGGGGTCCACCGAAGGAAGTTATGAAAGGGAGAATATGGACGATGATTTCAGGACTTGCTGCTATCGAATACAGATCGCCCCGTGATCAATTTGATCGATTATTAACGTTCATTAATACCTAAAGTTGGTTTACAAAGGTAGTTTGAAGTGTTGTGTCAAAGTTTATAGGCAACTTTTTTAATTTAAAAAAATACCGTTGCGTTTTAGAAAGGTGCTTTTTCCTGGATCAGACGGGCTTCATAAATGGACATTTTGGGTATACATGGACGGATTTAATCGAAAAAAGGACCCAATTGTGATGTTTATGGGACATATAGGAGTGCCAACAAAGAAGCTCGTCAAAGGTAATGAATGTTTTATATTTTATTTCTGCGTTTTGTGTAGCGCCGGCTACGCTAATTATTTCTGTTTACGTCCCATTTGGTTATTTCGGGGGTTGCATGCTATCAGATAATAGCTTCTCATGCTTTCGCCGAAAAGCATTTTACAAATCTGACATGTTGGCTAGATTCACAATGAGTGTAGCTTTAATTGAGTACCCTGCATGTGTGTTTTATTATTAAAGGCTATTTTGCGGTTCTCACTAGCTACCAAGGCACAAAGTGAAAATTGGCTATATCGTAAAAATCTGATAAAACATTTTTTTTTGCTTTGGGTTTTAATTTAAAGTTATGGTTAGGAATAAAGTTAACCGTGTGGTTAAGGTTAGCGTTATGTTTGGAATCAGATTATCAGAAACAAATTTTAGAAAGAGGCAGGGTTAATGGCTTTGTGGCTGTGGTAACTAAAGTTAGTCGATGACCCTATTTTGTGATTTGCTGGTGGCATTTAGAATTGGTTAGCCCCTAAGCTATTACCGCCATAAACATAGCAAGGTTCCACGCTGCCAGGTTTTTTCATCAGAATCATTAATGCCTACTCACCAAACAAAAATTCCAAGGAACAGACATAATAAACTAAATTAAAGTCTATATATTGAAAAGAAGACATATTTTGATTTGTAACCTTGACAAATATGTCTTTCAACTTGCCAAATGAGCCCCTTTTCAAAAGATCACTCTTTGAGAATAAGATGCAAATCAATTCACACTATTCTGTAATATTTTATTCTGGTGTATTACTAATCATATTTTTTACTCTAAAATATACTGAACAAAAATATAAATGCAACAATTTCAAAGATTTTACTGAGTTACAGTTCATAAAAGGAAATCAGTCAATTTAAATAATTCATTAGCCCCTAATCTATTGATTTCTCATGACTGGGAATATACAGTGGGGCAAAAAAGTATTTAGTCAGCCACCAATTGTGCAAGTTCTCCCACTTAAAAAGATGAGAGAGTCCTGTAATTTTCATCATAGGTACACTTCAACTATGACAGACAAAATGAGAAAAAAAATCCAGAGAATCACATTGTAGGATTTGTTATGAATTTATTTGCAAATTATGGTGGAAAATAAGTATTTGGTCACCTACAAACAAGCAAGATTTCTGGCTCTCACAGACCTGTAACTTCTTCTTTAAGAGGCTCCTCTGTCTGATTGTGTTATGGAGTAGCCTACTGAAAGATTAAATTCTTCGGTGGCTTTATCTACTCCTATTTCCAACAACACAATGCGAGGAGTGACATTTAACTCTAATTACCAGTGGTACCTGGGAGATCGCATGGGGGGCTCACGGAGATTTGCATATCAAGTTACCTCAAAGTAGTTTATGACGGTTGGCAGTCTTTCGTCAAACGGACAGATACGTTTTATGTGTAATAGGCAATACTCTGTAGCCTACTGCCGAGACGAATCTCGAAGATGTTCGACTGTCTTTTTGATGGGAAGGATTGGTGTGTGGTTGCCGTTTGCCATATGATTTAAATCATGCCTGGTACTGGCACGACCGCGGTGTCCCTCGTTCCGCTCTGATCGTGAATTTGTCTGACTCAGCTGCAGCCGGCTGTCACCTCACCCTACAACAGCCACTCTGCCCTGCCCTATTCGGCTTGTCATCTCTCCCGTCGCCTTCTTCATCGCTCCCGAGAGAACCCGTGGAGATGTAAGTATTACCACATTGTGCACTGCTGCCATTTATTACCCATTGTGCACTGCTGCCGTTTATTACCCATTGTGCACTGTTGCCGTACTAGTTGCATGGATAGACAATAGCTTGCTTTTTTTTCACTCTCAGCCTATAGTCCAAACAATTCAAGCAATTAAGCTTTTCCCATACAGTGCAAGCAGAGACATCTATATACATGTATTGTAATTAATTTATGCATTTTCATACAGTTTGTCAGTTTTGACAGAAAGACCCTACTCTTCTCCATCAGATTCTGATCAGAACTGGTTAAGTAATTAACAGACTGAGACATTGGCGTTTGTCTCGCTGTTGTCTGACCTTGCCAAAGGAGACAGGAAGAGTGCAATATCGATCATAGTGGATAATTCGATTTGGTTTCAGACACATAATGACTGCTCTTTTGTGGAAGCGGAATCAATTCATTTACGATATAGATGCAAGTCCCTTTTTAAGTAATTTCGTGACTCATTAGAAAACGTCTCCCTATCATCCCGTGGTTGAATGATAATGAGAAATTCTAGGCTAATTCAGGCAGTATCGGTAATGTTTCCAGAAAATTGGCTATTTAAGCAGTCATTTGTGACACTCAGATAAGCAGAAAGAATATGTTTTTTTTAGTTAAATTAGCCTAAATAGCCTAGCTTAAAATGTAAACTGCTTTTGTGTCCAATATTTTATTGTACATTAAATGATTTAGCCTAACTTTATTTGGCACAAGTCAGCATATGTTATATTTGAGAAGAAACTGACGTGAATATTAACAAAGAGTTCAAAGTTTGAAGAGATGGTTCACCCAAATTACACAATTGGTTTCCTTACCCTGTCTATAGACTGCTTACAGGGTAAGAAAACCAATATGTAATTTAGTATTTGGTTGAACTATCCCTTTACGATAAAAATATGTTTTCAGATTACACATCTGTGTGAGTTTAGTGTTCCTTGTTGTTTTCATGTTACGTACAGCATCAGTGTATCTGTGTTTATATTCAACACAGTCTCACATTCAATTTGTGCATATACAGTGCCTTGCGAAAGTATTCTGCCCCCTTGAACTTTGCGAACTTTTGCCACATTTCAGGCTTCAAACATAAATATATAAAACTGTATTTTTTTGTGAAGAATCAGCAACAAGTGGGACACAATCATGAAGTGGAACAACATTTATTGGATATTTCAAACTTTTTTAACAAATCAAAAACTGAAAAATTGGGCGTGCAAAATTATTCAGCCCCCTTAAGTTAATACTTTGTAGCGCCACCTTTTGCTGCGATTACAGCTGTAAGCTGCTTGTGGTATGTCTCTATCAGTTTTGCACATCGAGAGACTGAATTTTTTTCCCATTCCTCCTTGCAAAACAGCTCGAGCTCAGTGAGGTTGGATGGAGAGCATTTGTGAACAGCAGTTTTCAGTTCTTTCCACAGATTCTCGATTGGATTCAGGTCTGGACTTTGACTTGGCCATTCTAACACCTGGATATGTTTATTTTTGAACCATTCCATTGTAGATTTTGCTTTATGTTTTGGATCATTGTCTTGTTGGAAGACAAATCTCCGTCCCAGTCTCAGGTCTTTTGCAGACTCCATCAGGTTTTCTTCCAGAATGGTCCTGTATTTGGCTCCATCCATCTTCCCATCAATTTTAACCATCTTCCCTGTCCCTGCTGAAGAAAAGTAGGCCCAAACCATGATGCTGCCACCACCATGTTTGACAGTGGGGATGGTGTGTTCAGGGTGATGAGCTGTGTTGCTTTTACGCCAAACATAACGTTTTGCATTGTTGCCAAAAAGTTCAATTTTGGTTTCATCTGACCAGAGCACCTTCTTCCACATGTTTGGTGTGTCTCCCAGGTGGCTTGTGGCAAACTTTAAACGACACTTTTTATGGATATCTTTAAGAAATGGCTTTCTTCTTGCCACTCTTCCATAAAGGCCAGATTTGTGCAATATACGACTGATTGTTGTCCTATGGACAGAGTCTCCCACCTCAGCTGTAGATCTCTGCAGTTCATCCAGAATGATCATGGGCCTCTTGGCTGCATCTCTGATCAGTCTTCTCCTTGTATGAGCTGAAAGTTTAGAGGGACGGCCAGGTCTTGGTAGATTTGCAGTGGTCTGATACTCCTTCCATTTCAATATTATCGCTTGCACAGTGCTCCTTGGGATGTTTAAAGCTTGGGAAATCTTTTTGTATCCAAATTCGGCTTTAAACTTCTTCACAACAGTATCTCGGACCTGCCTGGTGTGTTCCTTGTTCTTCATGATGCTCTCTGCACTTTTAACGGACCTCTGAGACTATCACAGTGCAGGTGCATTTATACGGAGACTTGATTACACACAGGTTTTGCACGCACGCCCAATTTTTCAGTTTTTGATTTGTTAAAAACGTTTGAAATATCCAATAAATGTCGTTCCACTCCATGATTGTGTCCCACTTGTTGTTGATTCTTCACAAAAAAATACAGTTTTATATCTTTATGTTTGAAGCCTGAAATGTGGCAAAAGGTCGCAAAGTTCAAGGGGGCCGAATACTTTCGCAAGGCACTGTATGTACATAATGCATTTGTTTAACCGTGTTTTAAAACGTGTCGTTGTATGACTATATGTACTGTTTTAGACTTGCTGGAAAGAATTTGAGAAAAGACGCACAGTTAAGTGAGACTTAATTCGTGGGAAAATTTGTTTTATTAATGCCAATGCTGTTTTCTGTGCTTGATTTCGCTTAATACTTTGGGATATTGGAGCACTTGTAATCATAAGGCCTTTTTGTCATGTCGGCAACAGTACACGATTTTCTTCATAACCCATTTCATATTTGTGGAGCCTAAATTACATAATTTTCTTCATAATGTATTTATTACATGTTCAACAGGTTAATGTAAAATAATGAATTATGACACTTCCAAGGCCTTTCCATTCTGATTATTATGGTAATGTCAATCATGTTATATACTTAGGCTACTGTAACGCGTTCAACCAGTTAGCAAGTCAGAAATGTCAGTTTCTTAGTACCAACTTGCACTTGAATGCAGTATTATGCCGGCTTCACATTCTTGTGGGAAATGGGAAAATGGGAAGTTGTAACTCCAACATGATTGTGTTCAAGTGCTTTTGAAGTCGGAACAATTCTTAAACCAATAAGATTTCCAATTTCTAATTCCTATTTGGAGGGTCATTCAAGTGAAACTTCCCAGTCGGAACTAGGAATTTCCGAGGACTCCGATAGCACATGAACGAGGCATTAGTATGTGTAATATTCAACAATAGGGTCTGGGTCGCGGCGTGTCCAGCCCTCATACCCATTCACGAACACCGCGTGTCAGTATCCTACTATGTGTCCGTGCCGTCAACCAGTAGAATTATTGTTTGTGACGTAAGTATGGGGATTATTATTAAGGTTATGGTCGTCTGAGATACAGGCTATACAACAAACAATATAACTATAGAATTAAGAAACTGAAGTAAATAAAGTAATAAGGAAATAAATGCAAAAATGTAAATATAACATTAACAAATGTCTGGTTGCTTTGAGACTAATAAGTCATGTCTACACAATAATATTGGAGCGGTTCCAATGTTTAGCCTACAGACATAGCCTACATCTGTCTTCAGATTTTTTTTTATGGGTGATTTTTCCATTGAAAGAAATGTATTTAATCTTCCACTCCACTCTTCCGATACATTTATTTGCAGCAGACAAGATGATATTCAACAGGTAGGCATTTAGAAACCGTTCAGAGATTACTCCAAGTAATGGCACTCTTTGGGTTCTTTGCCAGGGAACATTTAAATACATTATCAATGGCAAATACTGTTTTCTATGCTTGATTTCACTTAATAGTTTTAGGTGTTGAGCTCATTGCAGTCAGAAAACATATGTTGGCCAATCAAAACCCTTGCGGATGATGTTGCTTTCTCTCCCCAAGTCGTATGAGAAAATAACGGAAAACTGACCCGAGATCAGTTCTGTAGATAGACAACTTCAACCCAATGTAATGCGGAGCGCGTTCCAGCTCGTCAACACAATCGGCTGCAGGGGAGGATACTTCCTGCGTTGTTCAGTTTATATAATAATATAAATTAAATGAATCTAAGAAACGCTTTTCCAGGCAGTTTGAATGTATATTCTTATTCTGTGCAGAATCTGTGTAATTTGACCTACAACACAAATGCGCATCATGACTTCAACAAAGAAGGCAACTTGGAACTTACCCGATCCTCCACATGTGTCAAACTCCTACCATGGGAGGTCTGAGTGTCTGCAGGTTTTTGCTCCACCCTTGATTGATAAATGAAGGTCACAAATGTCACGACTCCTACCGAAGGTGCCTCCCCTTCCCGTTCCTGTCGTCATCGCCGGCCTACTAGCTGCCACTGATTCTTTCCTCCCCCTCCTTGTCTGTTTATTGGTTACACCTGTTATGCATTGTGGTGATTAGTTGGGCTTTATTAGTCAGCCGGCCCGCCTGTTTCTTTGTGCAGGATTGTTTGTGTAACATTTGTGTATGTTGGAGTCGGACGTGTTTGTACCTGTTCGTGGGTTTTTGCTGGACTGTTTTAGTCCCTGTGTTTGGGGCATTTGTTTTTTAGAGCCCAGTGTTTCGTGGGGTGGCCTTGGTTCACCGTGTGTGCATTAAAGAGCACTACCTTAATCTCTCTGTTTCATGCACCTGACTTCACACCCACAACACCCAGATCGTTACAACAAATGACTAAGGAACTCCCCTCATTTGTTTAGGTTTTCCAGGTGTTCATTGAAATGAAAAACCCGCAGACACTCGGCCCTCTGTGGAATGAGTTTGACACACATTGTCTAATAGAGCTAGTTCAACTTGTCTTTGCAAAGCCTTTCTAAAGACCGTTTTAGATCTTGTGGAGAAAACAATTGCAAACAATGGATGAATTGGGACCAGACAGCAATGCTCCCATCCACAATGAATGTGTATCTATCCAATGGTCATCTTGTTATCCATCATTCACATTCCTTACATTTTTGTACACCACCTGTAGTTTTTGTGATGTAATCCACTTACAGATTAAGTACATTAATGCTCAGTTACATTTTTTAAATTAAAATAAGTATCCTACATATACAGCGGTGAAATACAATTCTAAACTTGTTCTATTCTCTTTACTTTTGTCACGGCTGGCTGAAGGACCGGACCAAGGTGCAGCATGGTAAGCGTACATTTGAACTTTATTTAAAAATGACGACAAAACGAAGAACAAAAAAACAACCCTGAAGCTTTGGGCTATGTGCCCTGAACAACTACAAAGTTAACTTCCCACAAAACAGGTGGGGGAAAAGTGTACCTAAGTATGGTTCTCAATCAGAGACAACGATAGACAGCTGTCCCTGATTGAGAATCATACCAGGCCAAAACATAGAAATACAAAACATGGAAAAAAGGACATAGAATGCCCACCCTAGTCACACCCTGGCCTAACCAGAATAGAGAATAAAAAGCCTCTATGGCCAGGGCTTGACAACTTTGCAGCTCCAAATAAAGACCCTTCACACCTACCACCCTTCTCTTTAGACCACTCAGACCTACGGCTGACACCTTTAGTCTCTCTATCTCTCTCTCTCTCTCTATCCATCCTCTTGATACAGATCTCTTGCTCTATCCTAAGGCTCTTTTAATTCAGCTTTCTTCCCATTTCTTGTGTTTTCAAAAACAAAACAGGTTGTAGTTTAAAAATGCAAACCAACTGGAGGAGATTATTCAAAAATTGTATCTTAAAATAAGTAACCAAATCCCACTGGCCCAGGTATTGTTTCATCTGTCAACTAACGACACTCATTGCACTGTGCACCTGAGGCTATGGCAGGTAGCCTACATCTAGGTTACAATAGTAGTCAACAGTTGGTATGACACATTACGTTACAGTGTGGCATGTTAATTAAAGCTTCAGGCTTAGTTTTTAGTAACAGGTGAGGTCCATTATCAGATCTGACCCATATGATTGAGTCCTTGAAATCCATGTCACCTTCAAACACACACACAGCACTTCTTTAATGGGTTTGAGAAGGGTCAGGGCTTGATGTTTAATGCGAACTCAACGTCAGCTCCTTAGTTGGCCAAACACTCTTTATTAATTGCTATTGTTAGTATAGTTTTTATCTCATAATCTCTAGTTCTCCTTGTCAATTCAAGCCCCATGCCAGAGTGAACCTCCCTGGTGCATTCCATCAGTCAAAGTTATGTGTATAGGGCTATTCTTTCTGTCACTTTCGTATCCACCTTTCATACATAATGCCTCCTGGCTCCAGCCGTGTCCTAGTGTCCTAGTTGTAACACATCAATAGGAGTAGCGTCAAAGAAGTGCCAGTTCTGTGGTGCAACAATACAGCTAAAAGTCAAGTTAGAGGCCCAGAAAATGAAGGCTACAGATGAATGGGCAAATAAGGCAATGAAACATGGATGATATGCCACCTTGGTTAATGCAGCAAACAAGCTGGTAAGCTTCATTATGTTTTTATGTTTTCCTCTAAAAAGATTTCTGCATTTCTATCTCAGGGAAATGATAGGCCCTATGCACTTATTTGTTGTTGTCTCATTGTGTCATCTAAGGCTGTAAATCTAAATGTCATTATCTGACTGATATTTGTTGTGTTTCTGGAAGTTATTTTGTCATTAATGATTCCAGATACATAGGTTCCACAAGGTAGGAGTGTACCCCCTGCTACTCCTCATCAAGAGGAAGAAGGATAACATTTTGTCGTCAACTGCACTGTGTCCTCACAGTGGTATGATAATTTCAGACCTCAATGGCAGCAATCCAAAGGTTGTATGAGGCAATTGTGAAAGGTATTTGGACAGAAATATGTATGTTTGTCTACCGTAAAGACCCTATCCCTCAACCACCACATCCGTCAGACTGTAAAAACCGAATTTTTCCACTTAGGCTAATTTGCCAAAGTCAGCCTCTCCTGTCCTGCCGGCCAAAACTCTCATCCATGCTTTCTACTTCTCCCGAATAGACTATTGCAACACACTACTCCCCGGCACTAACACAAACTCCCTCGATAAGCTCCAAATGGTTCAAAACTCAGCAGCCTGTCTTCTAACCCACTAAATCATCCTGGCAGCATATCACCCCCATCCTCTGTGAACTCCGCTGGCTCCCTGTCTCCCGCATTAATTACAAGATCCTCCTGACCTAAAAAGCTCTCCCCCCACCTTGCTACCCCTGACCTCTCTGACCTTCTTCTCTCCTACCAGCCCTCATGCTCTCTCTGCTCAACCACAGTTGGCCACCTTGTCATCCCCAGGTCCAAGCTCCAGAATTTCAGTGACAGGGCCTTCTCCAGGGTTGCTCCTAGACTCTGGAACTCCCTCCCTCCAGCCATCCGCGACTCTGAGTCCATCATCATGTTTCAGTCCCGCCTAAAAACCCACCTCTTCACCATGGCCTACCCTTACCTCCCCCTCCACCATTCCCACACACACCTCTTCTGTTTCACACACTCGCACACACACTCACACATACACGCAACACCTGCTCGCTCACTCACCTGCTATCTCACTCACATACTCACACATCACACCCTTTCCTTGAGCCCTTCTTACCTCCATTTAGCCCCGTTTACCTGGTTCTAACATGCATTATATGTCCTGATCTTGTCCACAGTCTGATTGTTCCTACATTTTCAGACAAGTGTAGACGATTAAAAGGAGCATTGTGATCAGATCTTCCTGACCACGTCTGGAGTTGACAGTGAAACCATTTCAATCATCCTGCCTTATAAAATCATTGACAGGTGACACCATTGACTTATGGAATAGATATGTGTCTTAAAATAAATAAAGTCAAGTATTATTTTTAAAGAATATCTGTCAAATAATTAGCATACAAGGCGGGACCAGTAAATCTGTTCACAATGCGGACACAGTGGACTGTTAAGACCATGAGTAGACGCATTTCTAAAAATGTGGGCACAATCAGAATGTGGACAAGATCAGGACAAAGGACACATGTTTGCGCCAAAGTATTTTGTTTAATGTTTTTCTTTTGTTTAGTCTGCTGTTTAGTTAGATTATTGATTGTTTGTTAGTTTCTACAATTGTAAAGCTATGTATATTTCATGTATAATTATTGTTATTATTAAAGTAGAGGAGTTAGTTCAGGCAAGCAACATTTCAACACATTCTTTTCACATATCCTGTGTAGAAGTTTATTTATAAACTGGGTGATTCCAGCCCTGAATGCTGATTGTCTGAAAGCCTTGGTATATCAGACCGTATACCACGGGTATGACAAAACACTTATTTTTACTGCTCTAATTACATCGGTAACCAGTTTATAATAGCAATAAGGCACCTCGGGGGTTTGTGGTATATGGCCAATATACCATTGCTAAGGGCTGTATCCAGGCACTCCACATTGCGTCATGCATAAGAACAGCCCTTAGCCGTGGTATATTGACATATACCACACCTCCTCGGGCCTTATTGCTTAAATATACATGCTTTCCTCTGCCAATTGGAAACTGTTGCCCACTTGTCTGTCCCATTTCCTTAATATGTTCTATTTCTCAGTTGCAATCAACACCCATACCCCCACACTACAACCCTCCAACCCTCCTCCTGTTGCTGCCCAAGAACTGTCTGATACAGTTGCCCCCCAGGAGACCAGCTGCAACCTCATCCTCACGCAGGTTGAACCCCCGATATCCCCCACCACCCAGGAGACCAGCTACATCCCCATCCTTAACCAAGTTGAACCCCCAATAATCCCCACCACCCAGGAGACCAGCTACACCCCTATCCTCAACCAGGTTTAACCCCTAATAATCCCCTCCGCCCAGGAGACCAGCTACACCCCCATCCTCAACCAGGTTGAACCCACAATACTCCCCACCACCCAGGAGACCAGCTTTACCCGGATCCCCAACCAGGTTAAACTCCCAATAACCCCCTCCGCCCAGGAGACCAGCTACACCCAAATCAAAGAAGACGGGGAGAAAGTCCTGTCACCCTAAAAAAAAAAATCCAACTCGCTGACCATGACATAGTCAGCCCCATCCAACCTCATCCTACTTATATTGTTTATTCATAAATGTTAATGATGTCAATAACTTAATTTATGTTTTTAATAAATTAATAAAACAATTCCAGTGATTGATGGTCCCCTACTTTTCAGGAGGCAGGCATACTGTACACGCTTAGAAAAAGGGTTCCAAAAGGGTTCTTCAGCTGTCCCCAAAGGAGAAACATTTTTGGTTCCAGGTAGAACTCTATTCGGTTTCATGTAGAACCCTTTGTCTTAAGTGTTCTACATGGAACCAAAAGGGTTCTACCTGAAACCAAAAAGGCTTCTCCTATGGTGACAGCCAAATAACCATTTCTAAGAGTGTAGTATAAGTATAGATGTAAAATGAATCATGCAAATGACTGTCCCGCTAACTTTATTCATGTTCTGGTGGGTGGTGATTAAGTAAATACATGCATTTATTGTTTCAGAGTGTCCAGTGTATCCAGGGCAAACGATTTCCCTATTTTCAAGATTCTTGCCAATAGATCTTCAAATGAGGTAAATCTGCAGTACATTGAAATTCCTGTGACTGTACTTACAGGCTAATCCTAGTGCAACACTAATTGTCGATAACTTCTTATGGCTGGGGGCAGTATTGAGTAGCTTGGCTGAATAAGGTGCCCAGAGGTACCCAGAGTAAACGGCCTGCTACTCAGTCCCAGTTGCTAATATATGCATATTATTAGTTTATTTGGATAGAAAACACTCTGACGTTTCTAAAACTGTTTGAATTATGTCTGTGAGTATAACAGAACTCATATGGCAGGCAAAAACCTGAGAAAAAATCCAACCAGGAAGTGGGAAATCTGAGGTTGGTCGTTTTTCAACTCATTCCCTATTGAAGATACAGTGGGATATTGGTCGCACTTCCTAAGGCTTCCACTAGACAGTCTTTAGAACCTAGTTTGATGCTTCTACTGTAAAGTGGGGGTGAATGTTAGGGGAATGAGTCTGGTAGAATGCTTTGAGCTCGTGACGCTCGTTCACGTGAGAGGTAGCTCGCGTTCCATCGCTTTTCTGAAGACAAAGGAATTCTCCAGTTGGAACATTATTGAAGATTTATGTTAAAAACATCCTAAAGATTGACTCTATATATCGTTTGACATGTTTCTACAGACTGTATCGGAACTTTTTGACATTTTGTCTGCTCCTAGTGAACGCATTTCGTGACTTGTTTACAAAATGCGCTAACAAAAGTAGCTATTTGGACATAAATGATGGACATTATCGAACAAAACAAACATTTATTGTGGAACTGGGATTCCTGGGAGTTCATTCTGATGAAGACCATCAAAGGTAAGTAACTATTTATAATGCTATTTCTGACTAATATTGACTGCACAATATGGCGGATATCTTTTTTGCTTGTTTGGTCTCTGTTAATGTAATTTAATTATTCCAATATGTTTTCATTAATTGAATTCCCTTAATCTATTTTATGAGCGTTTGTAAGATTCTTGTTTGCATAAAATAGACGAAGACCAGTCTTATCGATAATAGATAAAAGTATTTATTCTCGGAGCGCGCTGCCACGTTACCACGAGCAACAGTTTATATACAATAACATAACGTCATTTCATTGCTTCTAAAATGAATCTCCTCCTCTCGACCGAGACGAAGGGAACTTTAAAAGTTCATTCAAAGTTCATTCTGACCCACTAGCACATACACAGGACACACAACACATCTGAATTAACTTTTGACTCCTCACCATTATCGATCACCACTTAGCTGACAGTTCTAATTAACAGAAAACCTAGGAATGCACTCACTGTCTTATCTAAAACACCCCAGAGCTAAGTTTCATTGTTTCAACCATAGGTTAACTACCTTATCTGCTTACTTAATCCACAACTCGTTCCTTTCTGACTAGTTGGAATGGTGTTCATGAACTTTAATTACTCCTTGTCCGTGTCACACAATCCCTTCTTATGAACTCATATTGTTAATCAGATATAATAAAACAGAGTATAAGTTTACTTAGTTACAGTTCCATTTAAAATGAGAATATTGTTCAGTCATTTAATCATAATATTCCTAACAGTCTCTGAGCGCTGTACTCAAAAAAAAGCATGGTTGGCTTTTTTCGTAAAGCTTTTCTGGAAACTGACACAGCGGTTGCATCAACCTCTTGAAACTCTGGGGGCAGTATTTCATTTTTGGATGAAAAAGGTTCCCGTTTTAAACAAGATATTTTGTCAGGAAAAGATGCTCGACTATGCATATAATTGACAGCTTTGGAAAGAAGACACTCTGACGTTTCCAAAACTGCAAAGATATTGTCTGTGAGTGCCACAGAACTGATGTTACAGGCAAAACGCAGATAAAAATCCAATCAGGAAGTGCCGCATTTTTTGAAAACGCCTCATGCCAATGACTCCTCATATGGCTATGAATGAGCTACGAATGAGCTTACGTTTTCCACGCATTCCACAAGGTGTCTACAGCACTGTGACGTATTTTTAGGCATTTCCATTGGACAATAGCTGTAAGGGACCATATTTAGCCAGTGGTCACATGGTGTCTCCCGGAGAAAATCTTGCGTAAAATACTGAGGTAGCCATTTTTCCAATCGCTTCTTCTGAGAAACCAATTGCCTCGACGGATATATTATCGAATATATATGTTAAAAACACCTTGAGGATGGATCCTAAACAACGTTTGCCGTGTTTCTGTCGATATTATGGAGCAAATTTGGAAAAAAGTTTGGCGTTATAGTTTAACTATTTTTCGGTCGATTTCTCAGCCAAGCAGGATGACCAAACAGGACCTTTTCCGTTTAGAACATTTGCTATCTAACTGGGAGTCTCCTGAGTGAAAGCATCTGAAGTTCTTCAAAGGTAAATGATTTAATTTGGTTGCTTTTCTTATTTTCGTGAAAATGTTGCCTGCTGCCAGCAGAGCCTAGCATAGCATTATGCCATGATAAACTTACACAAATGCTTGTCTAGCGTTGTCTGTAACGCATATTTTGAAGATCTGAGATGATAGTGTTGTTAACAAAAGGCTAAGCTTGTGTTTGAATATATTGATTTCATTTCATTTGCAATTTTCATGAATAGGAAAAGTTGCATTAAGGTAATGCGCTTGAGGCTATGATTACGCTCCCGGATACGGGTTTGCTCGTCGCAAGTGGGTAATTAAGGAGAAGTGTATCTAAAGTTCCATGCATAACACTTGTATTTTCATCAACATATATAATGAGTATTTCTGTAAATTGATGTGGCTCTCTGCAAAATCACCGGATGTTTTTGGAACTACTGAACATAAACGTGCCAATGTATACTGAGATTTTTTAAATATAAATATGAATTTTATCGAACAAAACATACACTGCTCAAAAAAATAAAGGGAACACTAAAATAACACATCCTAGAGCTGAATGAATGAAATATTCTTATTAAGTACTTTTTTCTTTACATATTTGAATGTGCTGACAACAAAATCACACAAAAATTATCAATGGAAATCAAATTTAGCAACCCATGGAGGTCTGGATTTGGAGTCACACTCAAAATTAAAGTGGAAAACCACACTACAGGCTGATCCAACTTTGATGTAATGTCCTTAAAACAAGTCAAAATGAGGCTCAGTAGTGTGTGTGGCCTCCACTTGCCTGTATGACCTCCCTACAACGCCTAGGCATGCTCCTGATGAGGTGGCGGATGGTCTCCTGAGGGATCTCCTCCCAGACCTGGACTAAAGCATCCGCCAACTCCTGGACAGTCTGTGGTGCACGCCCAATTTTTCAGTTTTTGATTTGTTAAAAAAGTTTGAAATATCCAATAAATGTCGTTCCACTTCATGATTGTGTCCCACTTGTTGTTGATTCTTCACAAAAAAATTGTTTTATATCTTTATGTTTGAAGCCTGAAATGTGGCAAAAGGTCGCAAAGTTCAAGGGGGGCAAATACTTTCGCAAGGCACTGTATATACAGTATATATCATGCTATTACATATATTACTTTACCTGCATTTTTTCTGTTGGATATAGGCCTACCCCTGAGTCATATTGGCATGCAGCATGTTTAGCGTATAAAGGCAGACCGTCTATCTGCTTGGTCTCTAGGCTAGTTGTCCACGGAAAATATTTAATGAAGGTGAAAGCCAAATCATTTCACAACTGATTGTTTTTGAATAGGCAGTGAGAATTAATTTTCATCGTTGTTGCTTATCAGGAATATGATGTGCCGAGGACCATGGCAATAGAGGTGTGGTTATAAGGCCATGTGGGTCATGGGCATAAGCCACATATAGACTGTTGAATGTCTATTATTGAACTTCTAGAAGCATCAATATTGATGTAACAATGTTTATATAAGCATTTCTATACATACACTTGTTTTCTGCCATGAACCTTTCTTTATACACCCCTAGGAAACCTTTGTAAGAGGTCAACTCTGGTCAGAGTCCTCAAAAATATGTTTTTTTGTTTTTTTTGTGGCACAAATAATCCTATGCATGAATTATACATAATTATGCAATCCCATACCCCTGGTGGCCATGGGGAGCTCAGTAGCGCCACCAACAGTTGACTTTTCCCCATGATTTTTTAAATCAAGAATAGATTAACATATCCGAACGTTATTTGACATGAAGGTTTAGTAAGGGGTCCTTATTAAATCAAAAGAATCACACATGTCAAGCTTAAATAGTTATGACAAAAAACACATTTCAAAAAGTGCACTATTTCAGACATTGAATTGGCATGTGCTGATGCAGTACAGCATTATGTCCTAATGAATCTACATATCATTCTACATCAATTAGAATGATATTGGTGAAGATATTGATAAAAAAACGAACCGTTTAGGGTTAGTAAAAAACTACAAAATGGTGCCACATTTGTAGTTCACAACTTTTCCAGTTTCTGTAATGTAATAATTTATCTGTTACATTTACATTATTTAATAGAATCCAACAATGTTTACGACATTCAAATGAAAGTAACATTGCGCAAGAATAATTTATGAATAGTTTAAAATGTAATCAGAAAATTCAGAAACAAAGTATTTTATGTCACGGGCATTGCGACGCGCACAACCAAAACAAACTTTGACCGAACGACCAAACCGAAGATGTGGCCAAACACTGTATTGTCACAGATATATATATACATGCATGTTCACAATTCTCCCACTATGTCAGACCTGCCTGCACACGTTTCATTTAAAAAAAAATCTAATTTTCATAATAATACGGTGTTGCTATTAGTAGCGTTAAGAGTATTTCACTTGCAACTGGCTTGTTCAGTATGGGACAACCCCCATTTCAATAGGAACATTTCCAAGTGTGCAGTTTAACACACAAGGGCTATGCATTATTCTTCCCAAAAGATGTCATGGGTCATAATTTGGTCAGCATAAAACAAAATACAATAATCACTTCAATAATTCTGTGTCCATACTTTTGATGATTAATTGCGAGTGCCTGTAGATTCTAGGCAACATTTTCTTTCAACTAACCTAATCTGCAGCTGATGGGAGTCAGGTCTTGTACTCAAGTACAAGTAGCCCTCTCGAAAACTACTTGAGAGTAAAGAAGTAACTGGTCAAAGTACTCAGTACTAGTTAAACATTTGTACATCTCATACATACATAAGGAATCATTGACTTAAAAAGTCCACGACTAATGTACTGATGTAGCTCCATCAGGATGCAAATTATTACTTGAAGACAAGGATAACCTTTTTTAGTTTTCTATCTATTCTAAACTAATAAGCACACACAAGAACAGTACATTACAGTTTAACAATGTTTAAATTGGAAATCACCAGGTGAAACAATAAATTGTTCTCCCGCCAATGGTTCTGTAAAAAGCAGAGGGATGGGGATGGAGAAATGGAACCATAGTTTAAACCATGTTTCAGGCTATAGTCCAGTGGTGTCAATTTCATTCCACGGAGGGCATAGTTCCCCCTACAAGCATTTCGCTACACTCGCATTAACATCTGCTAACCATGTGTATGTGACAAATAACATTTGATTTGATTTGTCTGCTGGTTTTTGTTTTTTCCTTTCAATTCAGACCTAGACAACCAGGTGAGGGGAGTTCCTTACTAATTAGTGAATCATGGGAGGAGCGAAAACCTGCAGACACTCAGCTCACCCGTGGAATGAGTTTAACACATGCAAGTGTATGTTTACATTTACTTTGTTTACAAAAATTGGAGTAGAAAAAAATATATATCTTGGGATCTGATGGGGTACGGCAGTTGAATTATGTTCATGAGGCATTCATATATTATATTCTTCAAGAATCCAAAAGTGGATGTATCAACTGTAGATTGTCCATTTAAAGGGGTGCATCGGACCTGGTCATGTAACAGTAACAGACAGTAAAAGCAGTAACAGACGAGCGGCAAAGTAGATTGGTCACGAAAGTCAGAAAAGCAATAAAATGAATTGCTTACCTTTGATGCTCTTCGGATGTACTTGCACTTACGAGACTCCCAGTTACACAATAAATGTTAGTTTAGTTCGATAAAGATTATTTTTATATCCAAAAACCTCCATTTGGTTGGCGTGTTTTGTTGAGTAATCCACAGGCTCGTGCAGGTCATGACGGGCAGACGAAAATTCCAAATAGTATCGGTAAAGTTCGTAGAAACATGTCAAATGTTTTTTATAATCAATCCTCAGGTTGTTTTTACAAAAATAATTGATAACATTTCAACCAGGCCGTAGCCTTTTCAATAGGAGAGAGAGAGAAAATGTCTGGTCCAAGTTGCTCGCGCATGCAAAACTCTGGGGACACACAGCTATCCACTAACGCAATGTGATCATTCTCGCTCATTTTTCAGAATAAAAGCTTGAAACTATGTCTAAAGACTGTTCACACCTTGTGGAAGCTATAAGGAAAGGAATCTGGTTGATATCCCTTTAAATGGAGGACAGGCCTGCAATGGAACAGAGAGGTTTCCTGGTTGGATTTTCCTCAGGTTTTCACCTGCAATATCAGTTCTGTTATACTCACAGACAATATTTTGACAGTTTTGGAAAATGTCGAGTGTTTTCTATCCTAATCTGCCAATTATATGCATATTCTAGCTTCTGGGCCTGAGAAATAGGCTTACAGGGTGCCATCATCAATTGTACATATTAATGAAAGTACCCCTACTTTGCCCGGCTTAGGTCAAGAGCCACATGTGAAGCAAGGTCTTGCACATTCTCCGATTCCCTCTTTAGGCTTTCCCAGTGCTGCTTGACTTCCTTTAGGACAATTAACTCCTCCTCCTTCAGCAGTCTCAGAAGCATCACACGGTCAAAGGCTATTTTCTTTGTGTGTAGGTCAGCTGTAAATTCATAAGAGTGCAATGTGGAATTGTAACTTTCGCAGTGCTCTCTGTGTTTGCGCAACTGAATAAACACAGATAGCAAAACAGAAACATAGTTATTGTGACACACGAACATACTACTTACTTTGTCCATGCAGCTCCCAAGGCCATGCATGAAGGTCTGCGGAAAGGATCTCATCTGCAGATGGTATTACTAAATCTGGTACAAGGGTGTTGTACTCCTCTATGGCAGCTGCCAATTTGGCCTTTTCTTCCAATATCTTTCTGCGCAGAGGGTGTCTTTTCTTGCATCCATCTGTCACGAAAACAAAAGAAGAATGGAATTATTTGTTAAATTGCATGGCTTTGAAATGAAAGAGAAATTAAGTGTGTGCAATTCAATATTCATGAAATTTAACAAACCTGTCTGTTTGATGCTAAGAAAAAGGACTTCAATTGTTCTCTGTAGTACCTGGGGACCATCCATGTTCTCATTTGTTTCCTCTGAAATACAATACATCTATAAATTAACAACGTATCTCCAACGGTGAGTAGTTGCACTCACTTCCTGGAGGAACATAGGGCCCGTGAAGGTTTCTGTAACAAATTATTTGTTATGTGGGGGGTGAGTGATCCCCAACCTGGAGAACCAGTGAATGTTTTGTCTGCCTCCTACCCTTCCACCTGTCCGGCTTGATTGCACCTGCCGGTGGAAAACACCCTGTAAGGGTTTAGGTCTCAGGGTCATTGGAGTACGCAAGCCTCTCCACTACGTTAAGGTGACAGTTCAGGAGAGTTACGTTTAGGATTATTTAGTTTTTGTATTCATTTACCTGTATTGGCCCATTGCTGAACTTCCGTTGTCCAGTTGTACAGTCTCATTGCCTACACCCAAATCACTCTTAAACTTTTCGAGAGTCTGGGTCTCCTCCTGGATTTTTGCTGAATATATGTATTTTTTATAATAAATTAAATGCATAGATATAATACTTCTAAAATACATGTATTGATCCACACAATACACCTTCAAGTATCTTCTGGAAAATACTCTGTGCAGGCTGTTCTTCTTCCTTCTGTTCCATGGCATGGATGGTTAGCATGTCTGTTCTTGCTAGAAAAGCCAAATAGAATTCCTTATTCCTGTAATGTGTGCGTACTGGCGGCAGAGAAGTGAGGCGCAGGAGAGCAAAAACTATGTTACAAGGGTGCAGTTTAATAATAATATCACTGTGAACAAACACAAATAAATAAATACAATGGGACAAAACCCTTCGCATGCCAGACATAATGTGCACAAACTCTTACAATCAACAATACCGGACAAGGATATGTGGGGAACAGAGGGTTAAATACACAACATGTAATTGATGAGATTGAAACCAGGTGTAATGGAAGACAAGACAAAACAAATGGAAAAGGAAAAGTGTATTGGCTAGAAGACCAGTGACGTCGACCGCCGACAGTCTGCAGCCCTCGACAAGAAGCTGTTCCCTTGTTTCACTTCCTCCGCCAGAGTTGTGCCAGCTCCTTGCCGATTCCGTCCTCCCCACTTAATCTTAATTTACATTAAAATTAAAAAATTAAACTTAATATTGCAATTATGTGAATAACAAACATCTAAATGGGAAGCCTTGTAAAGGACTGAAGCTGGAAATTCTCTTTGAACAGTTTAATAAAGAAAAACTTACCTAGCATGCACGACAGACAGAAAGAAGTGGCTTCATGTCTAGACGAGTGGCGAGCTCTGGACAATGAAGAGCAACCCTGGTCAGTTATGGCCAAAATTTGCAGATCACATCTGTACACATGAATTGTATGTTCCTGCTACCAGACAATTCCTTCTGCAAGAACAGTGGGTATGCAAATATCTCTCCACGCATCATGTTGAGGCTCCTTAGAAGTATTCCATGGCGGCAGATGGCAACTTCAAGTCCCTCTTCATCAAGGTTGTCGTTTGTTTTCCTTGACGACTCTTTAGCTGCTGTCCACTGGGATGCTCCACATACCCCTTTTCCATAACCCTAGACAAGGAAGTAGAAGAGTATAGGTAGAAAAAATGTTTTGGGGGAAGTGTTAAACGGGACAGTGGTTAGGTTTTTAAAATCTAGCTGAGGGCGCTGAGCTACCCCCTGTGTTCGCTACAATGGAGATCAAAAACAAGCACTTGTAAAGTGTGTTGCATTTCTGAACAGAGGGAGTGGTGTAACAACCCTGGACATGAAGAGAGAGGATTACCATCTCTCCAAAATTATATGTTTTTATTGGAATAGTGTGTAACGAGTCTGCCTTTGAGTCCGATGGCCCAAGGCCAGTCCTATTTCACAGATTAGAAGATACACAGGAAACGTACATGTTTAGTCTTTGTATGGACATAGTTCACAAAGTCAGACATCCTTATCCTTGCAGATAAATACGCCATCAAAGAATCCTTTGTCATCAGTCCTTGAAAGGATACATGAAATACATTAAATTTATGACATATGAAATAGCAATCAACCTCAGTAACTGATTGTGGGACACTTGACAATGTTGATAATTCATTTCAGCTAAAAATGAACTCAACAGCATCTGAAAATGTTGACAATGGACAAAGAAAAGGCAAACCTTTGGATTGTTTGGATTGTTTAAATGATATAGAGTAAGGTGTTATTTGATAAATCATGAATAGTTTTACATACCCTTTTTTGAAACGATACAGCTTCTTGTTCCCGTCCACTGACACTGCAAGCATGAGTGAACAGGCTAGGCAGTCAAAGTACTGTATATCACAGACCTGATCAATTTCAGAGCGGCAGTACGTCCACTCAAAGAAGCTTTTTTGAAAAGTGTCCCCACAGATCATTCCGTTCTGGTAAGGGAAAAATGCATATAGAAAATATATGAAATAACTTACAACAATTGCATAAACAAAACATACTATAATTCACTATGTCTGACTGGATTTGAGTTAAAGCAGGGCCAGTGCATAGTGTTGACAGCAAAGCAGGTGAAAGCCAATGCTAAAGTAGCACGAGTACTTATGTTGTAAAGAGCAGGAAATATTGGACGCAACAGGGGCACAGATAAGGGGCATGGCAGGACAGTGGTGCAGGAGGCTAACACATACTGTAACAAGAGACCTGCAGTTTTAACCTAGTTGTAGTACAGGAAATACATTTTGTTACAACGCTTTGTGTAACATAAATTTAACATATTGTTAACCTGAAGTCATACATTGGTAAAGCTGAGCATCATTTATTGTTACCCTGCCAAAGAAGTCAGTTCGCTGCTCCAAAATCCGCATAAATGCCAGACGGGACATTCCTGGGGCTGACACTTTCAGCTCCTCAAAAGAGCTGAACAGGTCTACCTGGTAAATGGTGTCACAGTTGACAGTGGCAGGCCAGTGCCCATTCTTTATCAGATCTGCTAAGTTTGCTGTCCAGGTGCTAAGACAGGTTGTGCAGGTCAGCACAGGCACTGTGACATTGTAGCGACCTTGAGGAAAAAAATGTAGTCTTAATTAATGTTGTTTTACATTGCATTGCTACATCACTGTTTGGTTCTTGTAGATATTACACATACCATTTATTCCTATGAGGATTATATGTGTCCCAAGGCCAACATGGATGGTGCTTGTCAGGCAACCACATATCACCTCTGGTACGTCCAATGGTAAAAAAAAACTATCTAGGGACAATATTTATATACAACAATAAACAAGAATACATTTGAACTTTGATATAATACATTCAGATGCAAAAATAAATAAAACACACCCTGTTCATGAAGTGCATATTTGCTATCACTGTGGAGAGATGTCTGTAGTTGGAGGAAGGGGCGTGTTCCCTCCAACATGGACTGTCTGTTGCGCAGGGGGGACTTTGCATGTGTAGAGACATCGTAGTCTTCGCAGTAAAGCTGTTCCGGCAGACAATCTCTACATCGCAGAATAGCCCTTTTCACATTGCATGACTGAAAGATCTTCTGAGAAGCATGCTCTGCAGCCGGCAGAGAATCTACCATCTCAGGCCTGGACTCCATCGACCTATCCTGTGAGAGTTCCTTCCTCACACTCCAACTATGTGATGCACCAGGCACAGCAGGATTTGAACACTCAGGGTATTCTAAGTCAGCTAGGAGGATGTTAATTTCTCGATGAAGTATTGCTTTTTTGAAAACACAAAAATGGGAAAAGGATTCAATTAAGAATATTATATAATGAATCTATTAAAACGCACATAGGGCTTCAAGAGGGCCACCATTGTTCCTGTTCCCAAGAAAGCGAAGGTAACTGAGCTAAATGACTACCGCCCCATAGCACTCACTTCCGTCATCATGAAGTGCTTTGAGAGACTAGTTAAGGACCATATTACCTCCACCTGACACCCTAGACCCACTCCAATTTGACACCCTAGACCCACTCCAATTTGCTTACTGCCCCAATAGGTCCACAGACGACGCAATCGCAATCACACTGCACACTGCCCTAACCCATCACGGACAAGAGGACTACACATGTGAGAATGCTGTTCATCGACTACAGCTCAGCATTTAACACCATAGTACCCTCCAAACTCGTCATCAAGCTCGAGACCCTGGGTCTCGACCCCGCCTTGTGCAACTGGGTCCTGGACTTCCTGACGGGCCGCCCCCCAGGTAGTGAGGGTAGGTAACAATCTCCACCCCGCTCATCCTCAACACTGGGGCCACACAAGGGTGGGTTCTGAGCCCTCTCCTGTACTCCCTGTTCACCCATGACTGCGTGGCCATGCACGCCTCCAACTCAATCATCAAGTTTGCAGACAACACTACAGTGGTAGGCTTGATTACTAACAATGACGAGATGGCCTACAGGGAGGAGGTGAGGGCCCTCGGAGTGTGGTGTCAGGAAAATAACCTCACACTCAACGTCAACAAAACAAAGGAGATGATTGTGGACTTCAGGAAACAGCAGAGGGAGCACCCCCTATCCACATCGACGGGACAGTAGTGGAGAGGGTAGAAAGTTTTAAGTTCCTCAGCGTACAGATCACGGACAAACTGAAATGGTCCAACCTCACAGACAGCGTGGTGAAGAAGGCGCAGCAGCGCCTCTTCAACCTCAGGAGGCTGAAGAAATTTGGCTTGTCACCAAAAACACTCACAAACTTTTACAGATGCACAATCGAGAGCATCCTGTCGGGCTGTATCACCGCCTGGTACGGCAACTGCTCCGCCCATAACCGTAAGGCTCTCCAGAGGGTAGTGAGGTCTGCACAACGCATCACCGGGGGCAAACTACCTGCCCTCCAGGACACCTACACCACCCGATGTCACAGGAAGGCCCAAAAAAAATCATCAAGGACAACAACCACCCGAGCCACTGCCTGTTCACCCTGCTATCATCCAGAAGGCGAGGTCAGTACAGGTGCATCAAAGCAGGGACCAAGAGACTGAAAAACAGCTTCTATCTCAAGTCCACAAGACTGTTAAACAGCCATCACTAACAATGAGTGGCTGCTGCCAAAATACTGACTCAACTCTAGCCACTTTAACAATGAAAAAAATTATGTAATAAATGTATCACTAGCCACTTTAAACAATGCCACTTCATATAATGTTTACATACCCTACATTACTCATCTCATATGTATATACTCTACTCTATACCATCTACTGCATCTTGCCGTCTTGATTTTATTTATCACTAGCCACTTTAAACAATGCCACTTTTATATGTTTACATACCCTACATTACTCATCTCTGTCATATGTATATACTGTACACTGCCATACCATCCACTGCATCTTGCCTATGCCGTTCGGCTATCACTCATATATTTTTTTATGTACATATTCTTATTCATTCCTTTACACTTGTGTGTATAAGGTAATTGTTGTGAAATTGTTAGGTTAGATTACTCATTGGATATTACTGCATTGTCGGAACTAGAGGCACAAGCATTTCGCTACACTCGCATTAACATCTGCTAACCATGTGTATGTGACAAATAAAATTTGATTTGATTAAAAATAAAAATAAATGTTTAAGTAGGTGACAGCAAATAAATATCTGCACAAACTATGGTGTGACAAGCCAAAAACCTCAGCTTTGATTTTACAGTAAATTCAATTACAAGGGCAGACCAAAATATTAACTAAAGTCTAAATTTGAATATAAAACAATAGAACTTGATCCCATCGTTGAATAGACATTCTGAATGTTCTTAAAACCTCTTGAGCTTACTTGAAACGTCCCACCTAGAGCTCTGGAAATGCACATGCGCTACGCTAACGCTAATAGTATTAGTTAAAACGCAAACGTTCATTAAAATACACATGCTTGGTATTGAAATAAAGCTACAGTCATTGTGAATCTAGCCACCGAGTCAGATTTTTAAAATGCTTTAGATAAAGCATGAGAAGCTATTATCTGATAGCATGCAACACCCCAAAAGACCCGAGGGGATGTAAACAAAAGAATTAGCATAGTCGGCGCTACACAAACCGCACAATAAAATATAAAACATTAATTACCTTTGACCATCTTCTTTCTTTGCACACCTTGATGTCCCATAATCAATACTGGGTCTTTTTTTGGATTAAATCGGTCCATATATAGCCTAGATATCGATCTATGAAGACTGTGTGATAAACGGAAAAAATAGCGTTTCATAACGTAACGTCATTTTTTAAAGTTAAAAATTCGACGATAAACTTTCACAAAACACTTGAAATACCTTTCTAATGCAACTTTAGGTATAACTACACGTTAATAAGCTATAAAAATCATCAGGAGGCGATGTAAATTCGATAGCCTGCCGTGTGGAAAAATGTCCGGAAAAACACAAAGACAATGCCTCGGGTTGGTGGTCGGAGGGAATCGGTTCCCTTTGGTCGGATCTACCAAGAATCAATTCAGATTCAAATGAGGAGACTCTATACATCCTGTGGAAGCTGTAGGTACTGCAAGCTCGGCCTCATATATTACGGTTCACCTTTAACAATTCCTGGGAGTGGCGCATGGATATTTTTTTCCATCTCCAGTGATCAGATTTTCCTGCGCTTTTCGATGAAACAGACGTTCTGTTATAGTCACAGCCGTGATTTAAACAGTTTTGGAAACGTCTGAGTGTTTTCTATCCACACATACTAATCATATGCATATACTATATTCCTGGCCTGAGTAGCAGGACGCCAAAATGTTGCGCGATTTTTAACAGAATTTCCGAAAAAGTAGGGGGGAAGCTTAACAGGTTTTTAACCTGTTAAGAGATAACAGCAAACACACTGAGTGTACAAAACATTCTCTTTCCCTGATAAACTGACCAGGTGAAAGCTATGATCACTTGTTGATGTCACCTGTTAAATCCATTTAAGTGTAGATAAAGGGAGGAGACGTTTAAGCCTTGACACAATTGAGACATGGATTGTGTATGTGTGCCATTCAGAGGGTGACTGGGAAAGACAAAATATTTAGGGGTATGATTCTCGCTTGGGGTGCGAGAGGTCCCGGGTTCAAATCCCGGATGAGCCCCCACTTGTCATGAACCGACTCAAAGCCCGTAACAAAAGGGAGAAAATGTGGGGATAAGGAGTAACAACATATATATTTATTAAATAAAGTAACTAAGTATAATATACAATGATGTGTGTAATCAGTAATCAGTAGTGTAAGTGAGTGTTTTGCATGCATGAATGTGATAATGCAGGGTGTTGAAAGATGCCAAAGCAAACAACCAAAAAAACACAAAAAAACACAACAAAATCCATAAAGGTGTCTGCATGGAGAGAGTCTCCCCATGAATGGGGAAGTGGTGTATTTATCCTGGGACACACCGGGCCCAGGTGTTTCCCATGTAGCTGACGACCCTCCCAACTCCACCCACCGGCATCCTAATAAGGACACAAGAACAAAGAGAGAATAAGGCAGACAGAGTGGGAGGGTCGTCACATCCCCCCCCCATAAAACCGGGGACCAACAAGGATCCCGGAACAACATACCAGCCTCTGCGTCCCAAATTGACACAACCTCTGTGTACCAAATGTACACAGCCTTTGCGTCCCAAATTGACACAGCCTCTGCGTCCCAAATTGACACAGCCTCTGCGTCCCAAATTGATGAGGGGTTACATGTTCACGCTTCCAATTTTCCCCAGCCAACCTCCTCCCCCCCAGACCTCAGCAACTTTCGCACAGGAAGCAACATTTAAGAGACCCGACATACACTTCGAAGTGTTGTAGCACCCAAATGAGTGCTAGCGCTTCCTTTTCAATAACCGAATAGTTCAACTGATAATGGTTAAACTTTTTGGAAAAGAAACTAACAGGCCTCTCAACCCCAGACACATCTGCTTGCAGCAAAACTGCACCTGCCCCCACATGACTAGCATCCACCTGCAAGGTAAATGACAAATCCACGCGAGTAGCAGCCAGCACCGGAGTTGAGGTAAGCAACCTCTTTGCATCTTCAAAAGCGTGTTGACAACAATTAGACCAAACGTAAACAGCCTTAGCTTTCAGCATCTCTGTCAACGGACGAACACAGTAAAGAAGTTATTACAAAAAGTATGGCAATAACCAATCATGCCAAGAAACGCATCAGTTCCTTTTTAGTAATAAAGGCAGAGATTTCTCGTGCCCTAGTCGTCAGTGGCACCTGCCAATAGCCTTTTAAGAGGTCAAATTTGCTCACAAACTTAGCTGCACCGACTTGATCAACACAGTCCTCCATCCGAGGAAGAGGAAATGAATCTGGCTTTGTGACACTGTTTACCTTACGGTAGTCCGTACAAAATCGGTTTGTTCCATCAGGTTTACTGACCAAGATACAGGGAGAAGCCCAGCTGGAGAAGGAAGGCTCTGCTATCTTACTCTCCAGCATGTACCTGACCTCAGCATCCAGACAACGCAGTTTCTCTGAAGAAACTCTATAGAACCGCTGACGAATGGGGTCAGCACCTCCAATGTCAATATCATGTTCTATTAAGTTTGTACGTGTAGGTGTATCAGAAAACAAACCTGGAAATCTCAGAATCTGACCAACCATCTCTTTCCGCCCATCAACAGGTAGGTGAGTGAGAAGACTGTCTAAAATATCCATTGTCTCTGAATTTTTCAATCTACCCTGCAATATACAATCGTCAGGACCAGGAACATCTTCCTCCTCATGCACAGATCTAGCATGATAAGAACCCAAGGAAACAACGGTATCAGCCAAAATAACAAGTTTTACCGTCCTCTGTAGACTCCCACTGTTCAGTCTCAGAGGAACATGCATAATAGGGTTTTAACAGATTTACATGGCATAACTGGTGTGCTTTCCTCTGTTCTGGAGTGGCAACTAGATAATTTTGCTCAGTGTACTGGCGCACCACTGTATATGGACCTTGAAACTTGGCTTTGAAAAGGTGAACCAACAATTGGCAGCAGAGCAAGAACCTGGTCACCCGGACTAAAGTGACGAGGCTCAGTTCGGCGATCAAATATGCCCTTCATCCTCTCCTGTGAAGATGATAACTTCTCTTTAGCCATTTCACCAGCGGCGTACAGGCGTCGCCGGAAATCACACACATTCAATAACAGGGACTGAGGAGGCTCGGGAGACTTCCAGTCATCCTGGAGAACAGATAAAAGTCCATGCACCCTATGTCCAAACACAAAGTCATTTGGACTGAAACCCGTGCTCTCCTGTGAAACCTCCCTAGTGGCTAACAGTAACCAAGGCAACCCCTCCTCCCAATCCTTATCCATCTCAGTACAATAAGCTCTCAACAAAGACTTAAGTGTTTGATGGAAACATTCCAGTGCTCCTTGACTTTGCGCGTGATAGGCGCTAGACAAATTGTGTTTAATATGGAGCTGTTGAAGAACCTGACTAAAAAGATTAGAGGTGAAATTCACTCTGAATGACCTTAGGGATTCCAAAGAGTGAGAGAAACTGAGACAAAGCTTTTAACACAGACTTAGTCGTGATAGATCGGAGAGGATAGGCAGCAGGAAACCTAGTGGTCTGACACATCACAGTGAACAGGTATCTACTACCCTTTTTAGAACGAGGCAGAGGACCCACACAGTCAATAATCAGATACTCAAAAGGTTGGCTGAGTACAGGAATAGGAAACAATGGTACCGGCTTATTAATAGCTTGATTAGGTTTACCAGTTAATTGACAGGTGTGACAAGTTTTGATATAATCAGAAACATCCCTCTTTAATCTAGGCCAAAAGAAATGTCTTAATATGCGATTATAGGTTTTCCTCACCCCCATATGTCCAGCAACATCGTTGTGAGAAGTTGACAACACCAACTCACGAAGCTTAACTGGTACAACAACCTGACTAATTGCCTCCCCCAGAAAACAACTACCATGAGACACCCACTTTCTCATCAGGACATCCTCTTGGAGAAAATAGCCATGGACGACATCTCCCAACTGTTCCACAGGCACAATTTGGTCACGCAACTCTTCTAATGTGGGGTCATGCCGTTGCGCATTGATTAGATCTGAGCGGGTTACAGAGAACGGGATAGCAGGGAAAACAATGACATACTTCTTTGTATTATTATCATTAGTCGGCGCAGTGGCCAGTTCGCCACGGCTCATAGAACGTATCACTGCACACGCAGAGAACACCTCTGGGAAACTCTGTACACTCTCATCAGGAATCCCAACAAATGACGGCTTAGTGGAAACCACTAGAGATGGAAACACGAAGGCCATACACGCTCACCAGCCAAGTTATTCCCAAGGATACCCTCGATACCCTCAATAGGCAAACGAAGGATGCACCCCCACAACACCCCCACAATGCACCCCCACAAAACACTCTTCACCAGCCCACAATCCAACATCAGTTTATGCAATGGAATTGACAGTGTTTTCGAACATATTCCCCTAATCAGAACACTATTCCCCGAATCAGTCTCAGCAGAAAAGAGTAACAGACTCCAACACAAATGATTCAGAGGCACCTGTGTCTCTCAGCATCTTCACTGGCACTAGGTCCTTACTTCCTAACATAGACACAAAACCTTCCGTAATGAAAGGTAAATAGTCTGGATCAATATGGACTTTCACATGCTCCTGGGCCTGAGGCAATGAGTCATGAGTGAACTGATGTGGAACAGGCGCAGCTAACGCGGTAGGCGTAGATTTAGCGTAAGCACCCTTTGACCTGAGAAGTGGACATTAGTTTTTCCAATGACCTGAACCTTGACAGTAGTGACACTCTTGACCAAAGTCAGCTTTACCACGGGAGTCAGGCTCAACCCTAGTTGAATAGAACTCTGCCCGTGAACCAAAGTATCTCGGTGAGCGAAGCCCAAATCTATCTGAACGCCCCCCACTCATTCCGAATACGGAGCTCTGCAAAGACACTTTTTGCCAAAACCGCAGCTTCAGCGACATTACTTTTCGTTCGTCAATATACGTGGCAATACGATCAGGGATTGTGTCCTGAAATTGCTCTAACATAATCAGATCACACAGCCCTTGGAAAGTCACAACTGCAGAGGTGGAACACCAGCGATTAAACTGTAAAGAATTCTCACGCAAACTCATGAGTCTGTTTATCATCTCTTTTTAAAGTTCTAAATCGTTGGCGGTAAGCCTCAGGGACCAATTCATAAATCTGTAACACAGCCTTTTTAACCTTATCATAACTGGCACTGTCGTGTACACTAAGAGCTGAATATGCTTCCTGCGCTTTACCAGTCAGCACACACTGCAACATTAAAGTGCGGTCAGAATCAGGCCAACTCCTAGCGTCAGAAACACGCTCACGCTGTCACGAACCGGCTCAAAGCCCGTAACAAAAGGGAAACAACATGGAGATAAGGAGTAACAAAACATATATTTATTAAATAAAGTAAACTAAGTACAATATGCAATGGTGTGTGTAATCAGTAATGTAAGTGAGTATTTCGCATGCATGAATGTGATAATGCAGGGTGTTGAAAGGTACCAAAGCAAGCAACCAAAAACCACCAAGATATACAACAAAATCTATAAAGGTGTCTGCATGGAGAGAGTCTCCTCCATGAATGGGGAAATGGAGTATTTATCCTGGGACCCCGGGAGACAGAGTGGGAGGGTCGTCACAAAGTGTATTTGAACGGGGTATGGTAGTAGGTGCCAGGTCCAACGGTTTGTGTCAAGAACTGCAACGCTGCTGGGTTTTTCACGATCAACATTTTCCAGTGTATATCAAGAATGGTCCACAACCCAAAGGACATCCAGCCAACTTGACACAACTGTGGGAAGCATTGGAGTCAACATGGGCCAGCCAGCATCCCTGTGGAAGGCTTTCGACACCTTGTAGAGTCCATGCCCTGACGAATTGAGGCTGTTCTGATGGCAAAGGGGAGTGCAACTCAATATTAGGAATATTTTGTACACTCAGTGTATTTTGACTACAGAGTAAACTCTCCTCAAAGGCAAATGCTTCCAGCTTCCACAATTACAAACAGTGGTTACAAAAGGAAAGACACTGTTATCATTCCAATAGTGGACTTGAATTAATTCAACTAAGACTAATTCCATTAATGTGGAACGGCAGATTGCTTCATATTAAAGGAAATGTGCAGGGAAAAGCTCTTACAGGATGTTGTTATTGCCTTCCCTTACAGAAGTATTTGGACAGTGATGCTTAAATGTCGAGATGCAACCTGAGAGTAAGCATTTCATTGGATGGTGTTACCATCCGTATCCTGTACATACGACTAATAAAACTTGCAACTAGACATATAAAGTGCTTTCATTTCGAAACGTTATATCAGAAAAGTCTGAAAATACCATGAAATAAAAGGTGACATTCTGTACTGTAACCTCATATCAAACATTTGATCTCAAATCTCAAATTCTGGAGACTTGAGCCACATGTAAAAATGTTGCATCACTGTCAAAATAAAGATGTAGTGCAGTATAATTCAGTAACACCAAGATGACCCCAATTTTGAAAATAAAACTATTTAAACATACTGTATCTATTTCTTCATCAATGTTTAAAACTGGAGTGGATTCTGTTGGGGATGGATCAGAATAGTTGGGTAACATAAATAAGATGTTTTATTTTCATTATATGCTTGTGAGTTACTTCTAATTTAGAATGTATCTTGTACTATAGTGGTGGCCATTTGCAATTATCCTTTCTCTGTCCTGGGTTCAGTTACTTGGGCCGCAGAGAGGGGAGAGGTCAAGCTTGTCTTCATATGTAAACATATCTTTTAAACCATGTGAAGGGATGATTGAGGGGGAACCATTTATCTCTTGGCTCCACAATGTCTGTGTGCCAGTCACCGTGTCTCTGTGATCTTGTCCAGGAGGGGTGTATTTGATATATGCTAGTGGATGAGGTTTTGTTTTTGGTCCTGAGTGGTACTAAGAGCGAGATAAGAACATAGTTTAGGAGACAAAGCTGAATGATAATTTATAGCCAATGCTGTCTGGCTATGGGATACTCCTCTCTCAAGTAAAGTCTTCCTTTGTAATGTTCCTAAGATCTGTTATTCGTCATGTGAGTTGAGATGGGTGTGTCTTGGCTATAAATGATACTAAGAACTGTTTTGTAAGCACTCTCAGAGAATTCATTTATAGACACTGAATTAATCTGAGAGTCACAGGGTTGTGATGGAGCTCATATAATTAAAGATGGACTTTATGATAACTCTGACTTGTGCGTGGTTTGCTCTCATGATTTGGTAAATACAGGAAATGTCCACTACAATTCCAATCCACTGGTGCTTGTCTCTAAAATAAGATATGCAAAAAAGGAAAGGATTAGACTTAAAGGGGCATTCAGAAGTTGATAAAGCCATTTTTGGATTTATATTAATGATACACCCATTGATTCTAGAAGATTAGAACTTATTAATGCCTCATGAGTTTAATTCAATTGTCGTACTCCATCAGAACCCAAACTATAAGCTTGTTTTAGTCAATGTTTGCAAACAAAGTAAATGTTTAAAAAACTTTGTATAGCCTTATAACATGGTTAAAACTATTATTTTAATAACATTGATGGTAAGTTATTGCAATAATAGCTCTGTCAATAAATTGAAAGTGGTTACATTTCGCCAACCCTTCACTCAGCTTTTAACCAAAACAGGAGGGCTTTGTTATTGTTTCAACTACCAATTACAGATTTAATAAAAATACAATAAATGAATTACAAGGCCACTGAATAAGAAGGAATTGTATAGATTCATATATTAAATCGCTCATCAATACCTGATTCTTCCTCCTCAGTGACTGGCCCAAAATGTTGCACTAGTCTGTCTCTTGATGTACTGGCCCTTGGAGCTGAAACAATTTGTAATAAAAAGGTTTTTAATTCAAAAGATTTGCTGGAGTTCTGACTCTCCTTTCATTAAATATGAATTTTCATCAAAGACAGACAACAGTTAGAGATAGGGAAAGGGATCAGACCTGCATGTTAATGTATTACATGCTGTGGGTAGATGGTACTAGACCGGCCTATGGCACGGAAACAAACGTTTGATATGCTATGATACAGTATGTTTGAAAGGAAAAAGTCACACCAGGGACCAATAAAATTAAACACCTAGACGGGATGAAACTTACCAAGAGAAATGGATGCAGTTGCCTTCCTGGTTTGAGGAACAATCTGTCCTCTCTCATCCCTTTGTCTCTATCTTAACCTATAATCCCTGGAGGCTTGTTTGTCTTTTTCTTATTATTTTCCTAAAAAGTGCATTTCAATAATCATGGCTGGCCCAGTAATAATAGTCTCCCACAAGCATGGCTTGCTTGTGCACATACAAAGACTTTTATTTTCACATAAGGTGCAGTGATTTGTCAGCTGAGGAAAGGCACCTGCAGTAGACCCATGTTGTGGCACACTCACACAGCTAACATGTGTAGAAGTTCACAAGGATACTAACAAGGGCACCCTAGTGCCTCATGCTCAATGGGCAATATCATTGATGCCCATGTTCAGGTCATATCACGAAGTCTACGTTTAAATTGACATTGTGCCATGTGGGGTCTACTTTGACAAACAAAAAGCAATGATAAATCATAACGCTGTGGTGCTGGGGTTGTGTTGGGAATGTTTGTGCACGTATGGAAGCTATAGGGGTTACATTACCGGTAATGTACGACTTGTTACATTACTGGTTCTGGGTTGAGCTCCTCAGCCAGCCCTTTTGCCTCGTTAATGGCCTCGTCCAGTTGGTCATGGGGGTCCTCAGAGGCCATACCATCTCAAAAGAAAAATAAAGAGACCAGTTCCAATAGTTCCAATCATAACACATTCCTTCACATTAGTAACCTCCTGTCTATGAGAAAAGCTGCAAGTCATTGATAGCGTGTGCGTTTTACTATGTCCTGCACGTAACTAAATGCCTTCATCCTCCTCCACACGCAGACTGACTGATCTACAGATCACTTTGCATAACAAATACACATTTATTATTATTATTACTTGCAGATCAGTCAGCGTGTCACCATTTACCAACAATGCACTATTAGTCTGTCACTTTCTTGTTCATGTTGTTCTATGACGTGTGTGTAACTCCAGTCCTTAAAGGCTACAGTGTCTACAGGTTTCGATCAATTTAGATCATTGACTAGTTAGGACCTCCTCTCACCTGATTGTCTGTCTTAACAGGATTTTTCTCTCCTTTACGTCCCTCCTAGGGTCCCTCTTAGGGTCCCTCTCTCCTTCTTCTAAGGAGAAGTCACAAGAGGAATACAGATTGAGTGGCAATGTGTATTTCTTTGAAGATGCAAAGAGGAAGAAGGGAAATATATAGCCTAATGTATAGGTGGCTAAAATAATAAGTGGGAATGATATACAAATATATCCAAGTAATGCAACAAAAATATCCACACATTCAATGTTGGTTATGCAACTTTCTTTATTCACCTTAGTTACGTAACCTTCCTTTAACACGTTTTTAAAACCAAACACTTTAACAAACACAAAACAAATGTGTATGTATGCTGTATTTCTGACAACAAGGGACGAACTGGTGACCTACCTGTTATGTGTCCAGGGTCTAGACATCTGCTGTGGGCGAAAAATCTATAAACAACAAATGTCACATGACCGGATGAGGTAACCATTCTTGTTCTTCTTGTAACATTCCGGTAGACTAGAAGCTTTCCACTGTTTTGCTGCTCGTCACAGGTCGACGCAGGTATTGCACTTGATTTATCGTTCTCATAACTGTAGGTGCAGCTAAGATGAAATACGAAAGCTTTCTTGCTATTTCGCACTGACGGTAACTTGAACACAAGAAAGTTTCTAGTGAAAAGGTGCTTACACTCAGAGCCATGTATTTACACTCAGCCAGCTCATAGTACAATTCCACCCTAGCCTTATTACGGGTTAACGTTTTGGTCACGTTTTGCATACGTTTCCCAAAATTGTATATGAAAAAAAACATGTTTTGGTATTGATGGACAATGGCAAGGCAGCTATTGTATTTTCAGTTACATTCTGGTCAATAAAAATGGTTTACACGTTTGTTTTCTGTAAGAAATACACAGAACTACAACCGAATAAAACACCATTCGCCAACATAGGATTGCATACATTCATTCTATACTGAACGGTCTGTAAAGAAAAATCGAAAAACAGTACATATAGGCATACAACCACAATGTTTTAATAGGGATTAAAAAAATACAATATATACAGTGGGACAAAAAAGTATTTAGTGAGCCACCTATTGTGCAAGCTCTCCCACTTAAAAAGATGAGAGTGGCCTGTAATTTTCATCATAGGTACACTTCAACTATGACAGACATAATTTGCAAATAAATTCATTAAAAATCCTACAATGTGATTTTCTGGATTTTTTATCCTCATTTTGTCTGTCATAGTTGAAATGTACCTATGATGAAAATTACAGGCCTCTCTCATCTTTTTAAGGGGGAGAATTTGCACAATTGGTGGCTGACTAAATACTTTTTTGCCCAACTGTATATATATATATATATATATATATTTTTTTTTTTTCACAATGTAAAATAAATAATGATATACAGGCTATCGCGTCTATGGTTGTTGCAAAGGCTTGTGTGTCGCCTACTGGTTAAACTCGTGTCTTTTCGCACAAATTAAGTAGCACATAAATTTGTGTATTATTCGAACGAAATGAACCACACAACAATGTACAAAATTGAATGTGCGGTTGGGCTGTTATATTTGACCATGTTTTGTGCCATGTTCATAGTCCTCTCATCTTCTTTTCTGTGTTTCTAATATTCCTAATCCACATGTCACTGTGTCTCAGGCTGGAAGTCAATCAAAACCACCTTATTAATTGCAAACTAATGCTCATGCATGCATACTTTTTATTTTGACAACTATCTACAGTTGAAGTCGGGTCAAATGTTTCGGGTAGCCTTCCACAAGCATCCCACAATAAGTTGGGTGAATTTTGGCCCATTCCTCCTGACAGAGCTGGTGTAATTGAGTCAGGTTCGTAGGCCTCCTCCAAGCTCGCACACGCTTTTTCAGTTCTGCTCACACATTTTCAATAGGATTGAGGTCAGGGCTTTGTGATGGCCACTCCAATACCTTGACTTTGTTGTCCTTAAGCCATTTTGCCACAACTGTGGAAGTATGCTTGGGGTCATTGTCCATTTGGAAGACCCATTTGTAACCAAGTTTTAACTTCCTGACTAATGTCTTGAGATGTTGTACAATTTCCAGCCTCATGATGCTATCTATTTTGTGAAGTGCACCAGTCCCTCCTGCAGCAAAGCACCCCCACAACATGATGCTGCCACCCCCGTGCTTCACCGTTGGGATGGTGTTTTTCGGCTTGCAAGCCTCCCCCTTTTTCCTCCAAACTTAACAATGGTCATTTTGGTCAACAGTTCTATTTTTAGTTCATCAGACCAGAGGACATTTCTCCAAAAAGTACGATCTTTGTCCCCATGTGCAGTTGCAAATCGTAGTCTGGCTTTTTTATGGTGGTTTTGGAGCAGTGGCTTCTTCCTCGCTGAGCAGCCTTTCAGGTTGTATCAATATTGGACTCGTTTTACTGTGGATATACAGTGCCTTGCGAAAGTATTCGGCCCCCTTGAACTTTGCGACCTTTTGCCACATTTCAGGCTTCAAACATAAAGATATAAAACTGTATTTTTTGTGAAGAATCAACAACAAGTGGGACACAATCATGAAGTGGAACGACATTTATTGGATATTTCAAAAAAATTTAACAAATCAAAAACTGAAAAATTGGGCATGCAAAATTATTCAGCCCCTTTACTTTCAGTGCAGCAAACTCTCTCCAGAAGTTCAGTGAGGCTCTCTGAATGATCCAATGTTGACTTAAATGACTAATGATGATAAATACAATCCACCTGTGTGTAATCAAGTCTCCGTATAAATGCACCTGCACTGTGATAGTCTCAGAGGTCTGTTAAAAGCGCAGAGAGCATCATGAAGAACAAGGAACACACCAGGCAGGTCCGAGATACTGTTGTGAAGAAGTTTAAAGCCGGATTTGGATACAAAAAGATTTCCCAAGCTTTAAACATCCCAAGGAGCACTGTGCAAGCGATAATATTGAAATGGAAGGAGTATCAGACCACTGCAAATCTACCAAGACCTGGCCGTCCCTCTAAACTTTCAGCTCATACAAGGAGAAGACTGATCATAGATGCAGCCAAGAGGCCCAAGATCACTCTGGATGAACTGCAGAGATCTACAGCTGAGGTGGGAGACTCTGTCCATAGGACAACAATCAGTCGTATATTGCACAAATCTGGCCTTTATGGAAGAGTGGCAAGAAGAAAGCCATTTCTTAAAGATATCCATAAAAAGTGTTGTTTAAAGTTTGCCACAAGCCACCTGGGAGACACACCAAACATGTGGAAGAAGGTGCTCTGGTCAGATGAAACCAAAATGGAACCTTTTGGCAACAATGCAAAACGTTATGTTTGGCGTAAAAGCAACACAGCTCATCACCCTGAACACACCATCCCACTGTCAAACATGGTGGTGGCAGCATCATGGTTTGGGCCTGCTTTTCTTCAGCAGGGACAGGGAAGATGGTTAAAATTGATGGGAAGATGGATGGAGCCAAATACAGGGCCATTCTGGAAGAAAACCTGATGGAGTCTGCAAAAGACCTGAGACTGGGACGGAGATTTGTCTTCCAACAAGACAATGATCCAAAACATAAAGCAAAATCTACAATGGAATGGTTCAAAAATAAACATATCCAGGTGTTAGAATGGCCAAGTCAATGTCCAGACCTGAATCCAATCGAGAATCTGTGGAAAGAACTGAAAACTGCTGTTCACAAATGCTCTCCATCCAACCTCACTGAGCTCGAGCTGTTTTGCAAGGAGGAATGGGAAAAAATTTCAGTCTCTCGATGTGCAAAACTGATAGAGACATACCCCAAGCGACTTACAGCTGTAATCGCAGCAAAAGGGGGTGCTACAAAATATTAACTTAAGGGGGCTGAATAATTTTGCACGCCCAATTTTTCAGTTTTTGCTTGTTAAAAAAGTTTGAAATATCCAATAAATGTCGTTCCACTTCATGATTGTGTCCCACTTGTTGTTGATTCTTCACAAAAAAATACAGTTTTATATCTTTATGTTTGAAGCCTGAAATGTGGCAAAAGGTCGCAAAGTTCAAGGGGGCCGAATACTTTCGCAAGGCACTGTAGGTCCTTCACAAGGTTGTTCTGGGATTGATTTGCACTTTTCGCACCAAAGAACGCATCTCCTTCCTGAGCGGTATGATGGCTGCGTGGTCCCATGGTGTTTATACTTGCGTACTATTGCTTGTACAGATAAACGTGGTACCTTCAGGGATTTGGAAATTGCTCCCAAGGATGAACCAGACTTGTAAAGGTCTACAATTTTTCTGAGGTCTTGGTTGATTTCTTTTGATTTTCCCATGATGTCAACCAAAGAGGCACTGAGTTTGAAGGTAGGCCTTGAAATACATCCACAGGTACACTTCCAATTGACTCAAATTATGTCAATTAGCCAATTAGCACTGGAATTGTGATACAGTGAATTATAAGTGAAATAATCTGTCTGTAAACAATTGTTGGGAAAATTACTTGTGTCATGCACAAAGTAGATGTCCTAACCGACTTGCCAAAACTATAGTTTGTTAACAAGACATTTGTGGAATGTTTGAAAAACAAGTTTTAATGACTCCTACCTAAGTGTATGTAAACTTCAGGCTTCAACTGTATATGTATATATTTATATATTATATATATATATATATGTGGGATTGGAAGTGATGCAGACAATTAAATTATTGGAAGCCACTATCTCACTGCAATAATAATGCTGATCTACCCCCGTATGTGGAGCATGAATGTTTGTGTGTTTGTGTGTGTGTGTGTGTGTGTGTGTGTGTGTGTGTGTGTGTGTGTGTGTGTGTGTGTGTCTGCTAAGGTGTGGAGAATCAGAGCAGGTGGTCAGTCCAGTTCAAGTGTTCAGCAGTTTGATAGCATGTAGATACCCACAGGCTCAGAGACAATTTCTTTCAGACCTCATTCTCCAATACCGTCTGCCCGCTAGAGGGCCTTCCGGTCGTGGATGGAGCAATTCCGTACCAGGCCGTGATGTAGTTTTTCAACCCTTTTCCGTACGGTTAAAAAAAAAAATTGACACAGCGGTTACATTAAGGAGAAGTTTATCTCTAATTCCATGTATAACACTTGTATTTTCATCAACATTTATGATGAGTATTTCTGTAAATTGATGTGGCTCTCTGCAAAATCACCACGTTTTAGAAGTACTGAACGTAACGCGCCAATGTAAAATGAGAATTTTTGATATAAAATATGCACTTTATCGAACAAAACCTGCATGTATTGTGTAACATGAAGTCCTATGAGTGTAATCTGATGAAGATCATCAAACGTTAGTGATTCATTTTATCTCTATTTGTGCTTTTTGTGACTCCTCTCTTTGGCTGGAAAACTGACTGTGTTTTTCTGAGAGTTGGTGGTGACCTAACATAATCATTTGTGGTGCTTTCGCTGTAAAGCCTTTTTGAAATCAGACACTGTCTGGATTAACAAGAATTTATCTTTAAAATGGTGTAAAATACTTGTATGCTTGAGGAATTTTGTTTTGAATTTGGCGCCCTGTACTTTCACTGGCTGTTGGCGACCTCCCAGAGAGGTTTTAACATACAAAGTATATTATCATTATTTCCAGAGAAAACACCTATTCTCTAGCCTAGAAAGGTTGGCTATATTACACAGACCTTTCCTATTTTATGTATTTTGTTGGGATAAGCAGTCGTAACAGAAAGGGAGAGCAGGATGAGACATACAGGTAGGAGGGGTGATATTTGATACCAGGCAACCACAAACTGAGGGTTACATTTTTATAGTGCAAAATAAATTATTCAAAGTGCAAAAATTACAATAAACCTCAATCAGTGCGATTATGATAAGACAGATAAAATGATGGCGCCAACAGAGATGGTCTCCTCGCTTCAGGTCCTTAGAAAACTATGTGGTTTTTTGATGTTGTCACGCCCTGGTCTAAGTATTTTGTGTTTTTCTTCATGTATTAGGTCAGGCCAGGGTGTGGCATGGGGTTTTTGTATTGTGGTGTGTTTTGTCTTGGGGTTTTGGTGTGTATGTATTGGGATTGTAGCTAGTGGGGTTATCTAGCAAAGTCTATGGCTGTCTGGAGTGGTTCTCAATCAGAGGCAGGTGTTTATCGTTGTCTCTGATTGGGAACCATATTTAGGCAGCCATATTCTTTGAGTTTGTCGTGGGTGATTGTCCTTAGTGTCCTTGTTCCTGTCTATGTGTTAGGTTACACAAGTATAGGCTGTTTCGGTTTTCGTTACGTTTATTGTTTTTTGTAGTGTTTGTTATTTGATTCGTGTTTTACGTTTGTTATTAAATATGGATCGCAATCTACACGCTGCAGTTTGGTCCGACTCTCCTTCACACCTCGAAAACCGTAACAGAATCACCCACCACAAACGGACCAAGCAGCGTGTCAACAGGCAGGAGCCGCAGGAGAAGCAACAATGAGCAGCAACAGCGGCGCAATGAGGATTGGACATGGGACGATATATTGGATGGCAAGGGTTGCTACACATGGGAGGAGATCCTGGCGGGAAGGGATCGCCTTCCATGGGAACAGGTGGAGGCACTTAGGAGAGCAGAGGCAGCCGGAGAGAGGAGCCGGCGATACGAGGGAACACGGTTGGCAAGGAAGCCCGGGAGTCAGCCCCAAAAATTTCTTGGGGGGGGCTCACAGGGAGTATGGCTACGCCAGGTAGGAGACCTGCGCAAACTCCCTGTGCTTACCGGGGGGCTAGAGAGACCGGGTAGGCACCGTGTTGTGCAGTGGTGCGCACGGTGTCCCCAGTGCGGGTGCATAGCCCGATGCGGTATATTCCAGCTCCTCGTATCGGCCGGGCTAGAGTGGGCATCGAGCCAGGTAAGGTTGGGCAGGCTCGGTGCTCAAGAGCTCCAATGCGCCTGCACGGTCCGGTCTATCCAGTACCACCTCCACACCCCAGCCCTCCGGTAGCAGCTCCCCGCACCAGGCTTCCTGTGCGTGTCCTCGGTCCAGTACCACCAGTACCAGCACCACACATCAGGCCTACAGTGCGCCTCGCCTCTCCTGCGCTGTTGGAGTCTCCCGCCCCTCCAGCGCTGTCGGAGCCTTTCTCCTCTCCTGCGCTGCCGGAGTCTCCCGCCTGTTCAGCGCTGCCAGAGCCTTCCTCCTCTACAGCGCTGCTGGATTCTCCTGCCTGTTCAGCGCAGCCAGAGCTGCCAGCCTGCATGGAGCAGCCAGAGCTGCCAGCCTGCATGGAGGAGCCAGAGCTGCCAGCCTGAATGGAGCAGCCAGAGCTGTCAGTCTGCATGGAGCAGCCGGAGATGTCAGTCTGCATGGAGCAGCCAGAGCTGTCAGTCTGCATGGAGCAGCCAGAGCTGTCAGTCTGCATGGAGCAGCCAGAGCTGTCAGTCTGCAAGGAGCTGTCAGTCTGCATGGAGCAGCCAGAGCTGCCAGCCTGCATGGAGCAGCCTGAGCTGTCAGTCTGCATGGAGCAGCCAGAGATGTCAGTCTGCATGGAGCAGCCAGAGCTGCCAGTCTGCATGGAACAGCCAGAGCTGTCAGTCTGCAAGGAGCTGTCAGTCTGCATGGAGCAGCCAGAGCTGTCAGTCTGCATGAAGCAGCCCGAGCTGCCAGTCTGCACGGAGCTGTCAGTCTGCAAGGAGCTGTCAGTCTGCAAGGAGCTGCCAGTCTGTAAGGAGCTGCCAGTCTGCAAGGAGCTAACAGTCTGCACGGAGCCGCCAGAGCTGCCAGTCTGTAAGAAGCCGCCAGAGCTGTCAGCCTACATGGAGCAGCCAGAGCTGCCAGCCTGCATGGAGCAGCCAGAGCTGCCAGCCTGCATGGAGCAGCCAGAGATGTCAGTCTGCATGGAGCAGCCAGAGCTGTCAGTCTGCATGGAGCAGCCAGAGATGTCAGTCTGCATGGAGCAGCCAGAGATGTCAGTCTGCATGGAGCAGCCAGAGCTGTCAGTCTGCAAGGAGCTGTCAGTCTGCATGGAGCAGCCAGAGCTGCCAGCCTGCATGGAGCAGCCTGAGATGTCAGTCTGCATGGAACAGCCAGAGATGTCAGTCTGCATGGAGCAGCCAGAGCTGCCAGTCTGCATGGAACAGCCAGAGCTGTCAGTCTGCAAGGAGCTGTCAGTCTGCATGGAGCAGCCAGAGCTGTCAGTCTGCATTGAGCAGCCAGAGATGTCAGTCTGCATGGAGCAGCCAGAGCTGTCAGTCTGCATGAAGCAGCCCGAGCTGCCAGTCTGCAAGGAGCAGCCAGTCTGCACGGAGCTGTCAGTCTGCAAGGAGCTGTCAGTCTGCAAGGAGCTGCCAGTGTGTAAGGAGCTGCCAGTCTGCCAGGATCTGCCAGTCTGCACGGAGCTGTCAGTCTGCATGGAGCAGCCAGAGCTGTCAGCCTGCAAGGAGCTGTCAGTCTGCATGGAGCAGCCAGAGATGTCAGTCTGCATTGAGCAGCCAGAGATGTCAGTCTGCATGGAGCAGCCAGAGCTGTCAGTCTGCATGAAGCAGCCCGAGCTGCCAGTCTGCAAGGAGCTGCTAGTCTGCACGGAGCTGTCAGTCTACAAGGAGCTGTCAGTCTGCAAGGAGCTGCCAGTCTGTAAGGAGCTGCCAGTCTGCAAGGAGCTGCCAGTCTGCACGGAGCCGCCAGAGCTGCCAGTCTGTAAGAAGCCGCCAGAGCTGTCAGCCTACATGGAGCAGCCAGAGCCGCCAGTCAGCATGGAGCAGCCAGAGCCGCCAGTCAGCATGGAGCAGCCAGATCTTTCAGTCTGCCAGGATCTGCCAGTCAGCCAGACTCTTCCAGATCCGCCAGTCAGCCAGACTCTTCCAGATCCGCCAGTCAGCCAGACTCTTCCAGATCCGCCAGTCAGCCAGACTCTTCCAGATCTGCCAGTCAGCCAGACTCTTCCAGATCCGCCAGTCAGCCAGACTCTTCCAGATCGGCCAGTCAGCCAGACTCTTCCAGATCGGCCAGTCAGCCAGACTCTTCCAGATCGGCCAGTCAGCCAGACTCTTCCAGATCGGCCAGTCAGCCAGACTCTTCCAGATCTGCCAGTCAGCCAGACTCTTCCAGATCTGCCAGTCAGCCAGACTCTTCCAGATCTGCCAGTCAGCCAGACTCTTCCAGATCTGCCAGTCAGCCAGACTCTTCCAGATCTGCCAGTCAGCCAGACTCTTCCAGATCGGCCAGTCAGCCAGACTCTTCCAGATCTGCCAGTCAGCCAGACTCTTCCAGATCTGCCAGTCAGCCAGACTCTTCCAGATCTGCCAGTCAGCCAGACTCTTCCAGATCTGCCAGTCAGCCAGACTCTTCCAGATCCGCCAGTCAGCCGGGATCTGCCAGAACTGCCAGTCGGCCAGGATCCGCCAGGATCTGCCAGTCAGCCAGGATCTGCTGAAACCACCAGCCAGCCAGGATCTGGTAGATCTACCTACCTGCCTGAGCTTCCTCTCACTCCTGAGCTTCCTCTCACTCCTGAGCTTCCTCTCACTCCCAAGCTTTCTCTCACTCCTGAGCTTCCTCTCACTCCCGAGCTTTCTCTCACTCCCGAGCTTTCTCTCACTCCCGAGCTTCCCCTCAGTCCAGAGCTGCCTCAGTCCCGAGCTGTCCTTCAGTCCCGATCTGCTCCTCAGTCCAGTGGGGTTCTGGGTGAGGACTACTAGGCCATGGTCGGCGGCGAGGGTGGATTATCCAGGGATGCGAGGAGAGGGGACTAAGACATTGACTGAGTGGGTTCCACGTCCCGCGCCGGAGCCGCCACCATGGACAGACGCCCACCCGGACCCTCCCTATTGTTTTGAGGTGCGTTCGGGAGTCCGCACCTTAGGGGGGGGTTCTGTCACACCCTGGTCTAAGTATTTTGTGTTTTTCTTCATGTATTGGGTCAGGCCAGGGTGTGGCATGGGGTTTTTGTATTGTGGTGTGTTTTGTCTTGGGGTTTTGGTGTGTATGTATTGGGATTGTAGCTAGTGGGGTTATCTAGCAAAGTCTATGGCTGTCTGGAGTGGTTCTCAATCAGAGGCAGGTGTTTATCGTTGTCTCTGATTGGGAACCATATTTAGGCAGCCATATTCTTTGAGTTTGTCGTGGGTGATTGTCCTTAGTGTCCTTGTTCCTGTCTATGTGTTAGGTTACACAAGTATAGGCTGTTTCGGTTTTCGTTACGTTTATTGTTTTTTGTAGTGTTTGTTATTTGATTCGTGTTTTACGTTCATTATTAAATATGGATCGCAATCTACACGCTGCAGTTTGGTCCGACTCTCCTTCACACCTAGAAAACCGTAACAGATGTGCTATTTCTTGCATTGTTAGCCCAGAAAATCTCAAGTGTTATTACATACAGCCGGGAAGAACTATTGGATATAAAAGTGATGACAACTTACCAACATTATGACCAGGAATACGTCTTTCCCGAAGCGGATCCTTTGTTTGGACCTCCACCCTGGACATGCGATCTTATCCCAGAGGCCGACCCAAAACAACGCGGTCGCCGCAGGAGAGGCAGACGGAGAGGCCTACTAGTCAAACTCAAAAGGCGAGCACACCATCCACCGCTTCTTAGCATGTTACTCGCCAATGTCCAATTTCTAGATAACAAGGTGGACGAAATTAGGGCACAAGTTGCCTTCCAGAGAGACATCAGAGATTGAAACATTCTCTGTTTCACGGAAACATGGCTCACTCGGGATACTTGTCAGAGTCGGTACAGTCACCCGGTTTCTTCACCCATCGCGCCGACAGAAACATATGCCTTATGGTTAACGACTCATGGTGTAATCACAACAAGATACAGGAACTCAAGTCCTTTTGTTCACCTGACCTAGAATTCCTTACAATCAAATGCCGACCGCATTATCTTCCAAGAAAATTATCTTCGATTATAGTCACAGCCGTGTATATCACCCCCAAGCAGATACCTCGTTGTCCCTGAAAGAACTTCACTGGACTCTATGTAAACTGGAAACCATACATCCCAAGGCTGCATTTATTGTAGCTGGGGATTTTAACAAATCTAACCTAAAATCAGTACTCCCTAAATTCTATCAGCATATCGAATGCGCGACACGAGGTGGCAGAATTCTGGATCATTGCTACTTGAACTTCCGCGATGCATACAAAGCCCTCCCGTGCCCTGCCTTCGGCAAATCTGACCATGAATCCATGTTGTAGCTCCCAGCCTATAGACAGAAACTAAAACAGGAAACGCCCGTGCTCAGGTCAATACAACTCTGGTCTGACCAATCGGAATCCACGCTTCAAGATTGCTTCGATCACGTGGACTGGGATATGCTCCTCCTCAGACAACAACACTGATGTATATGTGAGCGAGTTTATTAGCAAGTGCATCGGACATGTCGTAACCGCTGGAACTATTAAAACCTTCCCTAACCAGAAACCGTGGATTGATGGCAGCATTCGCGCAAAACTGAAAGTGTGAACCACTGCTTTCAACTTAAGGTATAGGGGGCAGCATTTTCACTTTTGGATAAATTGCATGCCCAATTTCAACTTCCTGCTACTCATGCCAGGAATATAAGATATGCATATTATTAGTCAAATTGGATAGACAGCACTCTGAAGTTTCTGTTTGAATCATGTCTGTGAGTATAACAGAACTTATGTAGCAGGCAAAACCCCGAGGACTAACCGTTCAGAATTTTTATTTTTTTAGGTCTCTGTCTGTTCAGTAAGTTCTCGTTGGCAAACGATATTTCTTAGGAACTGGTTTACAGTTCCTACCGCTTCCACTGGATGTCACCCGTCTTTGGAATTTGGTTGAGGTTATTCATTTGTGCAATGAAGAAGTAGGCCATCTAGGACCTGCGTAACACTGTTGAGAGTTGCGCAAGACGTGAAAAGTAGCTTGGTTTGTTGTGTTCCTGTATTGAACACAGAGACCCGTCTTCAATTTGATCGAATATTAACATTTAAAAATACCTAAAGTTGTATTACAAAAGTAGTTTGAAATATTTTGGCAAAGTTTATAGGCAACTTTTGAAATATTTTGTAGTGATGTTGCACATTTGGGAAGCTGTTTTTTTTCTGGATCAAACGCGCCAAATAAATGGACATTTTGGATATATGGACGGAATTAATCGAACAAAAGGACCAATTGTGATGGTTATGGGACATATTGGAGTGCCAACAAAAGAAGCTCGTCAAAGATAAGGCATGTTTTATATTTTATTTCTGCGTTTTGTGTAGCGCCTGCAGTGTTGAAATATGCTACCCTCTTTGTTTACTGTTGTGCTATCATCAGATAATAGCTTCTTATGCTTTTGCCGAAAAGCCTTTTTAAAATCTGACATGTTGGCTGGATTCACAACGAGTGTGGCTTTAATTGAGTATCTTACATGTGTGATTTAATGAAAGTTCGATTTTTATATAATTTTTTTGAATTTGCCGCGCTGCATTTTCCATGGCTTTTGCCCAAGTGGGACGCAACCGTCCCCTATACCATAAGAAGTTATTAATCATGACAAAGTGACTGGAAAGATGACCGAATACAAACAGTGCAGCTATTCCCTCCGCAAGGCAATCAAACAAGCAAAGCGTCAGTATAGAGACAATGTAGAATTGCAATTAAAAGGCTCGAACATGAGACGTATGTGGCAGGGTCTACAGGCAATCACTGATTACAAAAAGAAAACCAGCCCCGTCGCGGATATCGTCTTGCTCCCAGACAAATTAAACAACTTCTTTGCTCGCTTTGACAATACAGTGCCACTGACACGGCCCGCTACCAAAGCCTGTGGGCTGTCCTTCTCTGTGGTCAACGTGAGTAAAACATTTAAGCGTGTTAACCCTTGCAAGGCTACTGGACCAGACGGCATCCGTAGCCGCGTCCTCAGAGCATGCGCAGACCAGCTGGCTGGTGTGTTTACAGACATATTCAACCAATCCCTATCCCAGTCTGTTGTCACAACAGGCTTCAAGATGGCCACCATTGTTCCGAAGAAAGCTACGGCAATTTAACTAAATGACTATCGCCCCATTGCACTCACTTCTGTCATAATGAAGTGCTTTGAGAGACTAGTCAAGGATCATATCACCTCCACATCACGGACAAACTGAAATGGTCCACCCACACAGACAGCGTATTGAAGGCACAACAATGCCTCTTCAACCTCAGGAGGCTGAAGAAATTTGGCTTGTCATCTAAAACACTCACAAACTTTTGCAGATGCACAATCGAGAGCATCCTGTAGGGCTGTATCACCTCCTGGTAGGAAATTGCACCACCCTCAACCGCAAGGCTCTCCAGAGGGTAGTGCGGTCTGCACAGCGCATCACCGGGGGCAAACGACCTGCCTTCCAGGACATCTACAGCACCCGATGTCACAGGAAGGCCAATAAGATCATCAAGGACAACAACCACCCGAGCCACTGCCTGTTCACCCTGCTGCCATCCAGAAGGCGAGGTCAGTACAGGTACATCAACGCCGGGCCCGAGAGACAAAAACAGATTCTATCTCAAGGCCATCAGACTCTTAAACAGCCATCACTAACATAGAGGCTGCTACGAACATACAGACTCAAATCTCTGGCCACTTAAATAAATGGACTTAATAAAGGTATCACTAGCCACCTTAAATAACTCCACTTTAATAATGTTTACATATCCTACATTACTCATCTCATATGCATATACTGTATTCTATACCATCTACTGCATCTTGCCTATGCCGCACGCCATTGCTCATCCATATATTTACATGTACATATTCTATTCATCCCTTTACATTTGTGTGTATAAGGTGTTGTGAATTTGTTAGATTGCTTGTTAGATATTACTGCATAGTCGGAACTAGAAGCACAAGCATTTTGCTATACACTCGCATTAACATCTGCTAACCATGTGTATGTGACCAATACATTTGATTTGATTGCTGAAGAAAAGTTCAAATGTAATGTGCGCGAGAAAGAGCAACTATAGATATATTGCTCAGTTTACTAAACTATTGTTAAATCATACTGCGAGATTGGTCTCAATGGGAATCCCCTGCCTAACTAAGTAAAATAAAAAACGAGGTTTACGCTATTTTTCACACTTTGCCCAGTTCTTTTGCACTGTGAAAATGGTGCCCTGAATACAGGTACAGTATATGCTGCAGGTGACTATGGTACCCACTAGGCACCCAAATCTTTATTGTATTGCATTTTCAGTGTACCTGCCATCGGTGGAGCTGGGCTGTGGCCTGTGCGTGACTCTGTTCCTGATGCTGGTGATGTTCGTGGTCTACCACATCTTCCGGCTGGAGCTGCTGCTGCTCTATCGCTCCTGGTTCAGAACCGACGAACAATGTACAGGTGGGACACCTTCTGTACAGACAGCCCTAGCTAAGAATAACCAACTAGATCTAGGAGTTTTTCCTGACCACCTGACCAAGAAAGTCTGGCTCCAAGTTATTAAACCTGACCAGGAAAAACTCCAGGCCTTAGTTAGTTACCCAGAATTTTGCCTAGTCAGGTCCAGTGGTCAGGAAACGTTTGACCCTACTAATGACATCTGTGACATACATATATTTTTTATTCTTACTGAGTTTCCGCTTCCTCCCTCATTCAGTCGACAAGGAGTACGACATCTACATCTCGTATGCGAGGAGGAGCAATTTGTCTTCTTGACACTGCATAGGGTCCTGGAGAATGAGCTGGGCTATACTGTCGGCATATTCGACAGGGACAGCTTTCCTGGAGGGAAGGAGTATGGGAGAACCCCCCCCTGCTTAGAATGGTATAGTCTATCTTCAGGCACTGATATCAGTATGGAACAGGGGTGAGGAGTGCATGAGAGAAAGGGAAATAGAATGTAACAATGAACCAGTGGGTAGAAATGTGTAGGAATTGTGAAGGAGATGATTACAGACAGGAGGTTTTCCTGACCACATGACCTGACCAGGAAAAACTCCAGTCCCTAGTAGCCTACAACTAGGGCCTGGAGTTTCCCTGGTCAGGTCACATAGCAAACCTCCTCTGGCCCTAACGATGACACTTGCTATTACCATTAGAGGTTTCGGGGGATTGGCCTGAACAAAGGCTCTGCACAGGCCGCCCCCCTCTAACACGCTGTGTGACTGAGTGAGAATAGTGTGATCCCCTCCCCCTTCCCAGCCATCACAGACGAGATGCTGACCTTTGTGGGCCTCAGTCGCCGCCTCCTGGTGGTTCTCAGCCCAGGATACGGTCGCCAGGGGACCCAGGCCCTGCTGGAGCTTAAGGCAGGGCTTGACAGCATGGCGGTGGGTGGGCGTCTACGGGTCATCCTGGTCCAGTATAAACCACTGAGGCGGGACGGCTGCCGCTGGTACATTGGAAAGGGGAAAAATCCAGTGATCTGTCCTCTAGGTTCTGGAAGCGACTGCGTGTGGAGCTGCCTGTCAGAAGGATAAAAGACTCGCTACAGAGCCAAGATAGTAACGCTATACCACTGCAGAATATAGCTATAGACACACAGCGTGCATAATAACATAGCGGAGACGAAACTCGCACTTAGAATACAGAATAGCATAGCATATACGTGACACAGACGCACACACATATATACGCACCATTGTTCCATTATTTCACTGTCTTGTTTCCTTTTTGTGAGCGACAAGCCATTCATTTGTTTTGCATCCTGTTAAATGCTCTTTTGAAAGAGTCCCACAAATGTTATATCATTTTGTGTAATTATTCAATATTATGTAAATGTTTTATCTGAATAAATTCATTTTTTTTATCTCTCCATTTCATCACATTTTCATTAAAGTTTGTCATAATATGCATATGGAATATGATTATCTTTCACATACATGTCTGTGTGTTTAAATACCACAATGCGATTTTGATTTATTGTTGCCAATAGTGTCCCGTTCTGCTGGGTTCCTAAGGTGAGTCTCTCCCCCAAATGTGTTGGAGGCTGTCCTCAGGTGTATACAGTCAAGCTGATGGCTCCTGGTGGTCCTTAGCCCTGACTATCTGACAGAGAAGAGCATCAGCCTGCTGGTGTGTCACCTGGGCTTCTACATCCAGCTCACCAGCCACGCCTGCATCATCACCGTCCTTTACAGCCCCCTCCCGGTAGTCTCCTGCTGGGCCTCCTGCACTGAGGCCCAGCAGCTACGCCGTAGTACCACCACCATCACCTGGAGGGGACGCCAGTTGGAGCCGCCCACCTCTTGCTTTTGGAAGCGCCTGAGCCTGGCCCTGCCTGTGAGGCCACTGGCCTTGGGGAGGAGGATCATCGACAGTACCTCATCACACTCCGACCTGGCCGACCTTTTTTGTTCTTTCAGTGCTAGCAGCAGGATGCTGCCGAGCTACAGAGGCAGAAGGATGGGAAGGGTGCTGCAAGCAGCGATGGCAATGGCAGGGGGTGCAAGTGGAGATACAGAGGATACACGTGGTGCGAAGTAGAGGAGAGGTCGAAGGTTAAAGAGGCGGTAAGAACTGTAGAGTGTGTGTATGTGAGTTTTAGAGAGCCTCGTGGAGTCTTGGTTAGCTTCATCCGGTATCAAACAGTAACAGACCTGAGGACCAGGACTTCACTCAAACACCACAGGGTCCCAACCAGGAATTCATCCAAGCAGCACAGAGACCCAATCAGGACTTTATCCAAACAACACAGACACCCAACCAGGAATTCATCCACGCAGTACAGAGACCCAATCAGGACATTATCCAAACAACACAGACACCCAACCAGGACTTCATAAAATCAGCATAGAGACCAAACCAGGACTTCATCCAGGCAGCACAAAGGCCCAAGCAGGACTTAACCCTAAGAGTACTGAGACTCAGCAGAATGACCAAATCCTTCCCCTAGCCAACCACAGAATTCTGACAACTGTGTGTGCAACCTTAATAATAATAACAGCAAAAATATCAGGCATGGCTTTGCACTGTAAAACACTGGCTGAAGACGGACAACTGCAATAGACTTGACTTACAACTTACTGGCAAAATGCCAAGGACACATCACATTGAAATAGCAGAGGAGACAACTTATTTTTTGAAGTGGAGAAATGTGCAAAGTTAATTTTATGGGTATGTAGTGAGAAACATTTGATGTGACATATAAAAGGCTGGTGTTTATGTGATTGATTGTCAGTTCTGTATCTCATTTGGTCCCTTCACTGACTTATCGTAGACCTATGGCAGACGTCACTAGATGTCACCCTTTCACCATTCACTGGCCTGAGTTGGTTGGTCTCCAATAAGTTTATCTGTGTGTGCGTGTGTTGGTTGTGGGTGGGTGGGGGTGTCTAGATTATCATAATATACTATCTATTGTCCATGTTACTTCTTTGGTGGTCCTTTGAGCCCATGACAAATGGTACTTAAATTTGGTTTATGTATGCCATATGTTCAGAAATCCATACAGCTCTACCAATGCACGTTTTTTAAGACTGGGTTTTGATGTGCCATAGAACAATTTCCTGTCTCAATGAATATTCAATTCAATAGAACTCAATAGAATTCTACACAAACCATGACCTTGTCGCTATGTGATTATAGTGTATTTCCTTGTGAAATTAATGTGTTGTATTGAACAAGGGTTGTATTATCAATCGGCACAAAAGCTGAAATCTTATTCCATATGGATCATAGATTGGGGCAAGTTCAATGATGACATACAGTGTATGAAGCACATTTACAATGCTGAAGTGCAGAAAGAGAGAGTAGAGGAAATTGTGCTGGTGGGAGGGTCTGTTTTCTCAGTGTCTGCTTTCTGTGAAGGTGCTCATTTCATTCCATTGAGGCAAATTACACACACATTGAAGGGAATTGTTTAGGCTTGCACCTGAATAGGCGTGCACAGTCCTGGAAATTGATTTGATCTTAGGACCAGAGATAAAATTAGAGCATAAGCAAAGCGGACATTGACCTAATCGCGGCTCAGATTGAATGGCAGTAAATTGGTGTACAAGTATGCAGTAACACAAACAAATCACTGAGCATTATTTAGGCCGCCGAGGGGCCTGGAAAGTAACCCAGAAATGTCATCGTAAGAGAAATGGGCAATTATATATTACGGGAAAGGATTTGACAGGAGGTGACGAGAATATGACTTATACCACATTAGTATTACACAAGGATATAAATAAGGATATAAATAAGGATACTTTTTATGTTGTTTTTTTGAGTTGACTAGAGTCATTTAGAAAAGGATTTCATTTTGCTGGCCAACTCAGTCCGCTCTGGTAGAGGGAATGATATTTCCCCACAGCCGTTGATGGATCATCAAACACAATATACAGTATGAGAGAACTACTACAGGCAGCTATAACTATTATCACTGATCATCAGTTATACAGGGTTATCAAAACATGGCAGAGGCTTCCCAACATTATCGTCGTACATGGCGACATGATGATAGAGTTAAAACAACACAGTGAGTAGTGGCCATGCTACAGCTACTATGATCTATTCCATAGGATGCTCCATGTACAGTACAGTGGTTACAAAACTGTCCCTGGGCATACGGGCATGCAGGCAGGCAGGGGTAACAGGAAGGCCCTGATGTCACCGTGTCTGTCCCCACCCTGTACTGACATCTTCATGGCTTCTTTATGAATTCTGAAAGGTTGACCAGATAAGGACTGTGATTGGATGTGTGTGTCAGGGTAAGAGGGATATAACAGTAGTGTACAGGTGCAGATACCATCACACACACATACCCCTGGTGTAGCAGGTGTATACGCTCTACCTACCCCATGGACAGGTGCGGGTGTCGAAGGTGCCAAAGTGCATGTTTACGCAGGGCTCAACCATTATCTGTCTTCATGGAGGGTAAATACTCTACTCAGGGACATGGAGAACACCTGAAGACATAACCTAGCAACTTTCCATGATGTTTACCACATCTGTGTTCCAAATGGTACCCTATTCCTTACATAGTGCACTACTGTTGACCAGAGCCATATGGACCCTGGTCAAAAGTAGTGCACCATAAAGGGAATAGGGTGCAAATTTGGATGTAGCACACATATTGGGTGATAGGCTGACCACCCACACCAACCTCCCACACACATACCTGTACACACACTGTCAAACATATGTTTCCGTTTGAGGTTTGATCTTCATTCTTATATTTCCTTTCAGTGGACGTTTCTGTGATATACACTACCGTTCAAAAGTTTGGGGTCACTTAGACATTTCCTTGTTTTTGAAAGAAAAGCTAATATATTTGTCCATTAAAATAACATCAAATTTATCAGAAATACAGTGTAGACATTGTTAATGTTGCAAATGACTATTGTAGCTGGAAACCGATTATTTTTTATGCAATATCTACATAGGCGTACAGAGGCCCATTATCAGCAACCATCACTCCTGTGTTCCAATGGCACGTTGTGTTAGCTAATCCGAGTTCATAATTTTAAAAGGCTAATTGATCATTAGACAACGCTTTTGCAATTGTTAGCACAGCTGACAATGGTTGTACGGATTAAAGAAGCAATAAAACTGGCCTTCTTTAGACAAGATGAGTATCTGGAGCATCAGCATTTGTGGATTTGATTACAGGCTCAAAATGGCCAGAAACAAATAACTTTTTTCTGAAACTCATCAGTCTATTCTTGTTCTGAGAAATGAAGGCTATTCCATGTGAGAAATTGCCAAGAAACTGAAGATCTCGTTCAACGCTGTGTACTACTCCCTTCACAGAACAGGGCAAACATTTTCATGCTTCCATAATACTCTGATAAAGCTGGGGTCAATTCATTTTAATATGCTTTTCAGTATTTCTAAATCTTTAGCACGTACAACATTTCTCTCTCACCCATGCTTTGTCATCGTACTGCTTTCAACTCTCCCTTTTATCTCTCTCTCTTCCTTTCGCACCCTCAGACACGCGCATGATCTGCATGTCTTATCATAACTCTGTAAAAATGATTCTCTATTCAAAACTTTACTTTCCTCAGGGCAGTCATTTACATCCACATTTCCTGATCCTCTCTTCCTGACACTGCTAAAAGGAAAGGACTGTTGATGAGATAGGAATGTTTATTAATGTTGAAGCCATGTGTCGGTGTGTGTGTAACCGTGTCCTTATGTGTCCATGTGTGCGTGTCCTTGAGTGTATGTGTTTTTCCATACCTGCCTATACCTGAACTACCGTACATTAATAACTGTATCTTTGCAAAAATGTTAACACACACAGCCCAATCCTAATCTGTTTCACAGACCTCCATTAACGTGAAAGTGAAAGTGATAAATTAAGTGGATATATGGGTATAATCTGGTCACTTATAACTACGTGAATGGTGAGAGCAGGGTTACATCCCAAATGACATTCTATTACCTATTTAGTGCCCTGCTTCTGACCAGCGCCTATGTGGCTCTGGTAAAAAATAGTGCACTAGATAGTGAATAGGCTGCCATTTGGGATGCACCCCAGAACAGTGTGTGCAAACCTGCTCTATTTGCTTGTACAACTGAAAACTTGTGTTGGATCTGCCCTGCAACTGATCAATTATGACTATGATTATGACTGATAAACATATATAATTTACCATATATATACTGGCTATAGTACCAGTGAAAAGTTTGGACACACCTACTCAAGGTTTTCCTTTATTTGTACTATTTTCTACATTTTAGAATAATAGTGAAGACATCAAAACTATTGTGAGGACGTTGCTAAAAATGAAAAAAAAAATGCAGAGTCAGGCTCAGGACATAGTTCTGAGTAATGATTCAACATTTACTCAATAATAGGTAAGATTCCAACAAGGAACAAACACAATAATCCAAAGCACGAACAACGAGAACCCACATGACAAACAATAATGCACAAAACAGAGAGGAAAAATCAGAGGGTCAAATAAGGAACATAATAAATGGAATGGAAACCAGGTGTGTATGATCAAGACAAAACAAAATGAAAATTAAACTTGGATCGGTGGTGTCAAGAAAGCCCGTGACGTCGACCGCCGAACGCCGCCCGAAGAAGGAGAGGGACCAACTTCGGCCAAAGTCGTGACAACTATGAAATAACACATATGGAATCATGTAGTAACCAATAAAGTGGTAAACAAATCAAAATATATTTGAGATTTGAGATTTATTAAAGTAGCCACCCTTTGCCTTGATGACAGGTTTGCACAATCTTGGCATTCTCTCAACCAGCTTCATGAGGTAGTCACCTGGAATGCATTTCAATTAACAGGTGTGCCTTGTTAAAAGATAATTTCCTTCTTAATGCGTTTGAGCCAATCAGTTGTGTTGTGACAAGGTAGGGGTGGTATACAGAAGACAGACCCATTTGGTAAAAGACCAAGTCCATATTATGTCAATAATATGTCCACAGTCAATCATTACTTTAAGACTTGAAGGTCAGTCAATGCAGAAACATTTCAAGAACTTTGAAAGTCCAGTCGCAAAAACCATCACGAGCTATGATGAAACTGGCTCACGTGAGGACCGCCACATAACGGAACACCCATAGTTACCTCTGCTGCAGAGGATACTTTCATTAGAGTTACCAGCCTCAGAAATTGCAGCCCAAATATATGCTTCACAGAGTTCAAGTAACAGACACATCTCAACATCATTTGTTCAGAGGAGACTACGTGAATCAGGCCTTCATGGTCGATTTTGCTGCAAAGAAACCACTACCAAAGGACAACAATAATAAGAAGAGTCTTGCTTGGGAAAAAAACAATGAGCAGTGGACATTTGACCGGTGGAAATCTGTCCTTTGGTCTGAAGAGTCCAAATTTGAGAATTTTGCTTCCAACCGACGTGTCTTTGTTAGACGCAGAGTAGGTGAATGGATGATCTCCGCATGTGTGGTTCCCACCGTGAAGCATAGAGGAGGAGGTGTGGGGGTGTTTTGCTGGTTACACGGTCAGTGATTTATTTTGAATTCAAGGTACACTTAACCAGCATGGCTACCACAGCATTCTGAAGTGATACACCATCCCATCTGATTTGTGCTTACTGGTACTATAATTTTTTTTCAACAGGACAATGACCCAAGACACCTGCAGGCTGTGTGGGGGCTATTTGATCAAGAAGGAGAGTGATGGAATGCTGCATCAGATGACCTGGCCTCCACAATCACCTGACCGCAACCAAATTGAGATGGTTTGGGATGAGTTGGACCGCAGAGCGAAGGAAAAGCAGTCAACAAATGCTCAGTATATGTGGGAACTTCTTCAAGACGGTTGGAAAAGCATTCCAGTTGAAGCTGGTTGAGAGAATGCCAAGAGTGTGCAAAGCTGTCATCAAGGTAAAGGGTGGCTACTTTAAAGAATTGAACACTTTTTTGGTTACTACATGATTCCTTGTGTGTTATTTCATAGTTTTGATGTATTCACTATTAAAATAAAGAAAAACCCTGATGAACCCTGACCCTAATGAGTCAGTGTGTCCAAACCTTTGACTGGTACTGTATCTGCTCAGGCAGTTTAGGGCATTGATTGAAGACCTGGTTCTTGAGAGATGTAGATGTTATTTATGATTGTATACTAGATTTTTGTGTATTTTAACTGTTGCTAGTGTTCTATAAAATGTGTTGTAATATTGTAATATGCAAGGCTCCCTTGTAAAATAGACCTAAGTCTCAATGGGACTCCCTGTTGAAATAAAGTTAAAATTAAATAAAAATGCATTTTTTTCTACTGTCTGACTTTCTATTAGGTTTTCATAACATTGACACTATAGTTCCATAATGATGTTTAGTATACTTTGCATTCACTAGAAGTATGCATCCTTTTTAACAAAGTATTTATGAATTCTGACATTTTATGATTGGCATGTGATGTGTTCTTATTCTGAAAATGTACCCGTATTCATCATTCATGGTTGGAGTCATCTCCTGTCAGATGAATTGGTTGCACTTAGTTTGAAGATGTAATCCGGAGACCGGTGTTTTCTCTATCTCCTTGGCTATCATATTTGAATTCCACTGATTTCAAAACTCAGTCCTCCAGAGAGTGGAGAGCAACACTTAGGCAGTTTTAATCAAATCAAACCAAATCAAATGTTATTGTTCACATACACGTGATTAGCAGATGTTCTTGCGGTTGTAGCAAAATGCTTGTGCTTCTAGCTCTGACAGTGCGGTTATATCTAACAAGTAATATCTAACAAATTACACAACATATACCCAATACACACATATGTAAGTAGGAATGAATTACACTTAGGTTAGAGTTATTAAAACTTGTTTTCAACCACTCCACAAATTTCTTGATAACAAACTATAGTTTTGGCAAGTCGGTTGGGACATCTACTTTGTGCACTACACAAGTAATTTTTCCAACAATTGTTTATAGACAGATTATTTCACTTATAATTCACTGTATCACAATTCCAGTGGGCCAGAAGTTTATATACATTAAGTTGACTGTGCCTTTAAACAGCTTGGAAAGTTCCAGAAATGATGTCACGGCTTTAGAAGCTTTTGATAGGCTAATTGACATCATTTGAGTCAATTGAAGGTGTACCTGTGGATGTATTTCAATGCCTACCTTCCAGCTCTTTGCCTCTTCGCATGATATCATGGGAAAATCATAAGAAATCAGCCAAGAACTCAGAAAATAATTGTATACCTCCACAAGTCTGGTTCAACGTTGGGAGCAATTTCCAAACGCCTGAAGGTACCATGTTCATCTGTACAAACAATAGTCTGCAAGTATAAACACCATGGTACCAAGCAGCCGTCATACCGCTCAGGAAGGAGACGTGTTCTGTCTCCTAGAGATGAACGTACTTTGGTGCGAAAAGTGCAAATCAATCCTAGAACAACAGACATATTGAAGCAACATCTCAAGATATCAGTCAGGATGTTAAAGCTTGGTCGCAAATGGGTCTTCCAAATGGAATATGACCCCAAGCATACTTCCAAAGTTGTGGCAAAATGGCTTAATTAAAGGATCGGCGTCCCGTCAAAAGGGCAATTGTTAATCATTCAGTGTGTTATGTTAAGATTGCAGATTTCAGAGTAACAACAAATATCGGTACATAGATGGTCTTATATCGGCTGAAAGCTTAAATTCTTGTTAATATACACTGTAACTGCACTTCCACTTTACAGTAGCTAAAATGCTAAAATGCCATGCTATTGTTTGAGCTGAGCCCCTTAACAACAAAAAGGGTTTTATCACCCCGATAGGTTTGATAAATTCACCTCTGAAGGTGAAATGTGTATTTACATTCTGAAATCTTGCTCTGATTTATCATCCCAAGGGTCCCAGAGATAACATGAGATTGCGTTTTGTTAGATAAAATTATTTTTCATATCATAAAAAGGTGCAAATAGCATGCACGGTCGATTTTGTATTTCCACTCATTTAAGTTGCAAAGAAAGGAATCTGTGAAAATCTCACCCTAAATGTTGTTTCAACGAGTCAAACCATATTTGTATCTATTCAGTTATAAGAGATCCTAGAAGGTAACAACACTTCACTATTTCATTAGGGGTGTAGTATATCCTATAGGACACCATATTTTGTCGGAGAAGGAGGATATTCAGAGTTATGAGGTTATCTTGTTAGGGAGGATGTTCCGTTGTGGGGATCAAATCAGCGGATATTTTAGAGCGTCACTGATCGTTTTTCGTTAAAATTCAAACTTTCATGAAAACACACAAACAAGGTATTGAATTAAAGCTACACTCGTTGTGAATCTAGCCACCGAGTCAGATTTGTAAAATGCTTTTCGGCGAAAGCATGAGAAGCTATTATCTGATAGCATGTAACACCCCAAAAGACCCGTAGAGGATGTAAACAAAAATAATTAGCATAGTCGGCGCTACACAAACCGCACAATAAAATATAAAACATTCATTACCTTTGACCATCTTCTTTCTTGGCACTCCTTGATGTCCCATAATCAATACTGGGTCTTTTTTGGATTAAATCGGTCCATATATAGCCTAGATATCGATCTATGAAGACTGTGTGGAAAACGGAAAAAATAGCGTTTCATAACGTAACGTCATTTTTAAAAGTTAAAAAGTCGACGATAAACTTTCACAAAACACTTCGAAATACCTTTCTAATGCAACTTTAGGTATTACTACACGTCAATAAGCTATAAAAATCATCAGTGGGCGATGTAAATTCGATAGCCTGCCGTGTGGAAAAATGTCCGGAGAAAAAGACAGACAATGCCTCGGGTCGGTGGTCGGAGAGAATCGGTTCCCTTTGGTCGGATCTACCAAGAATCAATTCAGATTCAAATGAGGAGACTCTATAGATCCTGTGGAAGCTGTAGGTACTGCAAGCTCGGCCCCATATATTACGGTTCACCTTTAACAATTCATGGGAGTGGCGCATGGATATTTTTTTCCATCTCCAGTGATCAGATTTTCCTGCGCTTTTCGATGAAACAGACGTTCTGTTATAGTCACAGCCGTGATTTAAACAGTTTTAGAAACGTCTGAGTGTTTTCTATCCACACATACTAATCATATGCATATACTATATTCCTGGAATGAGTAGCAGGGCGCTGAAATGTTGCGCGATTTTTAACAAAAAGCTGCGAAAATTCGCATCATCCCAAACAGGATTTATGAAAACTGGTTGTTTTGCAAATGTTGAACTTATAATATGGCTACTAATAATTGGAAAGCTAAATCAAAGTCCAAGTATACTGATTTGATTATATTCTTGCAGAAAAATAGAATATGAATGCCTATGTCTTCTTCACGATTTGCCCAAATGTACCAGGGGACTTCACACTAAAAGTCTTGAGGATCAGTCATACTACAAGTTATCCATCTGAATCTTTGCACATACACTGCTGACATCTTGTGGACGATATCGGAATTACAACCAGAGTGATGGCTATAACAGTGACCTTCCCTTGCATTTCAAAGATGGTGGTAAAAAAACACTGGTTGTTTTTTTCTTGGTATTTTCTTCTACAAGATCTATTGTTTTATATTCTCCTACATTCAATTCACATTTCCACAACCTTCAAAGTGTTTCCTTTCAAATGGTACCAAGAATATGCATATCCTTGCTTCAGGGCCTGAGCTACAGGCAGTTAGATTTGGGAATGTCATTTAGGTGAATATTTCTAAAAAGGGGGCTATCGGACAACAAAGTCAAGGTATTGGGTGGCCATCACAAAGGAGGAAGGAGGAATGGGCCAAAATTCACCCAACTTATTGTGGGAAGCTTGTAGAAGGCTAAACAATTTAAAAACAATGCTACCAAATACTAATACAGTGCATCTAAGCTTCTGACCCACTGTGAATGTGATGAAAGAAATAAAAGCTGAAATAAAAGCTGCAAGATATGTAAACATTACTTAGTGACTAAGACACCGTAGAATAATATAGAATACAGTATATACATATGATAGGAGTAATGCCAGACTCTAAAATGCTGTCTTTCTAATACACGATACATTAAAAAAACGTTAGACAGGATTACCTAGAGATACTAACCAGCTCAAATAGACAGAAGCCATGTATTTTGCAGACCAATCCAAACTCATCTCACGACATGTTCAGCCCACTCATTATCTCAGCCATTCATGGCTAGCAGGAAGGTTGCTCTCTTTTTCTTTAGCTAAACCAACTAGGATCGTAATTTAACAATTTTGTTAATATCTACAGATAACATGCAAGTTTGTTATTAAGGCACATGAAAGTTCACATGTTCGAGAAGGCATTTCTGCCCAGAAACATATTTTGATTAAAAAAATAAAGTTTACGTTCAAACGGCTCTCCTGTGAAGTAGTGACCCGCGACATATGCCTAGTTTCCTGAAACGGGTCACATATTCATTTGAAGATATCATTATGTATTAAATTTGATATGATCTAGGGCTCTCCTCAATCTGTAAAGATGAAGCATTACAGATTCCGCTATAGAAATGTAAAGGTAATTTCAGATTGAACTGACATATCGTGAATGCAGTCTCCGCTAACTCTGGAACATTGCCTTTCAATTTCGATCACGCTGAAACGCTGAATTTCACTTGAGGAATGTCTTCAAGTGGTTATTATCACAGCATCAAACGTACAGCATACTGACATTCAGAGCTGAGGCAGATTGACAGAAAGCAAAGACAGTCCTTTTTCGCAAATGCGCACTGCAACGCAGGACACGCTAGATAAGCTAGTAATATCATCAACCATGTGTAGTTATAACTAATGATTATGAATTATTAAGTTTAATGCTAGCTAGCAACTTACCTTGGCTTCTTACTGCATTCACGTAATAGGCGGGCTAGAGCGTTGAACTAGTTAACCGTAAGGTTGCAAAATTGAATCCCTGAGCTGACAAGGTAAATGTCTGTCGTTCTTCACCTGAACAAGGCAGTTAAACTGCTGTTCCTAAGCCGTCATTGAAAATAAGAATGTGTTCTTAACTGACTTGCCTAGGTAAATAAAGATGAAATAATGGTGTAAAAAAAACGTGTACCTAACCAACGTGTACCTAACCATAAACACCAATGCCTTTCTTAAAATCAATACACAGAAGTATATATTTTTAAACCTGCATATTTATCTAAAAAAAATCCAGGTTAGCAGGCAATATTAACCAGGTGAAATTGTCAAATCAAATCAAATCAAATTTTATTTGTCACATACACATGGTTAGCAGATGTTAATGCGAGTGTAGCGAAATGCTTGTGCTTCTAGTTCCGACAGTGCAGTAATAACCAACAAGTAATCTAACTAACAATTCCAAAACTACTGTCTTATACACAGTGTAAGGGGATAAAGAATATGTACATAAGGATATATGAATGAGTGATGGTACAGAGCAGCATAGGCAAGATACAGTAGATGGTATCAAGTACAGTATATACATATGAGATGAGTATGTAAACAAAGTGGCATAGTTAAAGTGGCTAGTGATACATGTATTACATAAGGATGCAGTCGATGATATAGAGTACAGTATATACGTATGCATATGAGATGAATAATGTAGGGTAAGTAACATTATATAAGGTAGCATTGTTTAAAGTGGCTAGTGATATATTTACATCATTTCCCATCAATTCCCATTATTAAAGTGGCTGGAGTTGAGTCAGTGTCAGTGTCAGTGTGTTGGCAGCAGCCACTCAATGTTAGTGGTGGCTGTTTAACAGTCTGATGGCCTTGAGATAGAAGCTGTTTTTCAGTCTCTCGGTCCCAGCTTTGATGCACCTGTACCGACCTCGCCTTCTGGATGATAGCGGGGTGAACAGGCAGTGGCTCGGGTGGTTGATGTCCTTGATGATCTTTATGGCCTTCCTGTAACATCGGGTGGTGTAGGTGTCCTGGAGGGCAGGTAGTTTGCCCCCGGTGATGCGTTGTGCAGACCTCACTACCCTCTGGATAGCCTTACGGTTGAGGGCGGAACAGTTGCCGTACCAGGTGGTGATACAGCCCGCCAGGATGCTCTCGATTGTGCATCTGTAGAAGTTTGTGAGTGCTTTTGGTGACAAGCCGAATTTCTTCAGCCTCCTGAGGTTGAAGAGGCGCTGCTGCGCCTTCTTCACGATGCTGTCTGTGTGAGTGGACCAATTCAGTTTGTCTGTGATGTGTATGCCGAGGAACTTAAAACTTGCTACCCTCTCCACTACTGTTTCATCGATGTGGATAGGGGGGTGTTCCCTCTGCTGTTTCCTGAAGTCCAAAATCATCTCCTTAGTTTTGTTGACGTTGAGTGTGAGGTTATTTTCCTGACACCACACTCCGAGGGCCCTCACCTCCTCCCTGTAGGCCGTCTCGTCGTTGTTGGTAATCAAGCCTACCACTGTTGTGTCGTCCGCAAACTTGTTGATTGAGTTGGAGGCGTGCGTGGCCACGCAGTCGTGGGTGAACAGGGAGTACAGGAGAGGGCTCAGAACGCACCCTTGTGGGGCCCCAGTGTTGAGGATGAGCGGGGAGGAGATGTTGTTGCCTACCCTCACCACCTGGGGGCGGCCCGTCAGGAAGTCCAGTACCCAGTTGCACAGGGTGGGTTCGAGACCCAGGGTCTCGAGCTTGATGACGAGCTTGGAGGGTACTATGGTGTTGAATGCCGAGCTGTAGTCGATGAACAGCATTCTCACATAGGTATTCCTCTTATCCAGATGGGTTAGGGCAGTGTGCAGTGTGGTTGAGATTGCATCGTCTGTGGACCTATTTGGGCGGTAAGCAAATTGGAGTGGGTCTAGGGTGTTAGGTAGGGTGGAGGTGATATGGTCCTTGACTAGTCTCTCAAAGCACTTCATGATGACGGAAGTGAGTGCTACGGGGCGGTAGTCGTTTAGCTCAGTTACCTTAGCTTTCTTGAGAACAGGAACAATGGTGGCCCTCTTGAAGCATGTGGGAACAGCAGACTGGTATAGGGATTGATTGAATATGTCCGTAAACACACCGGCCAGCTGGTCTGCGCATGCTCTGAGGGCGCGGCTGGGGATGCCGTCTGGGCCTGCAGCCTTGCGAGGGTTAACACGTTTAAATATCTTACCCACCTCGGCTGCAGTGAAGGAGAGACCGCATGTTTTCGTTGCAGGCCGTGTCAGTGGCACTGTATTGTCCTCAAAGCGGGCAAAAAAGTTATTTAGTCTGCCTGGGAGCAAGACATCCTGGTCCGTGACTGGGCTGGATTTCTTCCTGTAGTCCGTGATTGACTGTAGACCCTGCCACATGCCTTTTGTTTTCTGAGCCGTTGAATTGAGATTCTACTTTGTCTCTGTACTGACGCTTAGCTTGTTTGATAGCCTTGCGGAGGGAATAGCTGCACTGTTTGTATTCGGTCATGTTACCAGACACCTTGCCCTGATTAAAAGCAGTGGTTCGCGCTTTCAGTTTCACGCGAATGCTGCCATCAATCCACGGTTTCTGGTTAGGGAATGTTTTAATCGTTGCTATGGGAACGACATCTTCAACGCACGTTCTAATGAACTCGCACACCGAATCAGCGTATTCGTCAATATTGTTATCTGACACAATACGACTCCCAGTCCACGTGATGGAAGCAGTCTTGGAGTGTGGAGTCAGCTTGGTCAGACCAGCGTTGGACAGACCTCAGCGTGGGAGCCTCTTGTTTTAGTTTCTGTCTGTAGGCAGGGATCAACAAAATGGAGTCGTGGTCAGCTTTACCGAAAGGGGGGCGGGGCAGGGCCTTATATGCGTCGCGGAAGTTACAGTAACAATGATCCAAGGTCTTTCCACTGCTGGTTGCGCAATGGATATGCTGATAAAATTCAGGGAGTCTTGTTGTCAGATTAGCCTTGTTAAAATCCCCAGCTACAATGAATGCAGCCTCCGGATATATGGTTTCCAGTTTGCAGAGAGTTAAATAAAGTTCGTTCAGAGCCATCGATGTGTATGCTTGGGGGGGATATATACGGCTGTGATTGTAATCGAAGAGAATTCTCTTGGTAGATAATGCGGTCTACATTTGATTGTGAGGAATTCTAAATCAGGTGAACAGAAGGATTTGAGTTCCTGTATGTTTCTTTCATCACACCAATTGTGTCACTTCTCTTGCGTTCATTGCAAGCAGAGTCAGGGTATATGCAACAGTTTGGGCCGCCTGGCTCATTGCGAACTAATTTGCCAGAATTTTACGTAATTATGACATAACATTGAAAGTTGTGCAATGTAACAGGAATATTTAGACTGATGGATGCCACCTGCTAGATAAAATACGGAACGGTTCTGTATTTCGCTGAAAGAATAACCGCCTTGTTTTCGAGATGATAGTTTCCGGATTTGACCATATCAATGACCTAAGGCTCGTATTTCTGTGTGTTATTATATTATAATTAAGTCTATAATTTGAAAGAGCAGTCTGACTGAGCGATGGTAGGCAGCAGCAGGCTCATAAGCATTCATTCAAACAGCACTTCCATGAGTTTTGCCAGCAGCGCTGCTGTTTATGACTTCAAGCCTATCAACTCCCGAGATTAGGCTGGTTTAACGATGTGATGTGAAATGGCTAGCTAGTTAGCGGGGTGCGTGCAAATAGCGTTTCAAACATCACTCGCTCTGAGACTTGGAGACTTGCTCTGCATGGGTAACGCTGCTTTGAGGGTGGCTGTTGTCGTTGTGTTCCTGGTTTGAGCCCAGGTAGGAGCGAGGAGAGGTACGGAAGCTATACTGTTACACTGGCAATACTAAAATGCCTATAAGAACATCCAAAGGTAAATGAAATACAAATGGTATAGAGAGAAATAGTCCTATAATTCCTATAATAACTACAACCTAAAACTTCTTACCTGGGAATATTGAAGACTCATGTTAAAAGGAACCACCAGCTTTCATATGTTCTCATGTTCTGAGCAAGGAACTTAAACGTTAGCTTTCTTACATGGCACATATTGCACTTTTACTTTCTTCTCCAGCACTTTGTTTTTGCATTATTTAAACCAAATTGAACATGTTTCATTATTTATTTGAGGCTAAATTGATTTTATTTATGTATTATATTAAGTGTTCATTCAGTATTGTTGTAATTGTCATTATTACAAATAAATGTAAAAATCGGCCGATTAATCGGTATCAGCTTTTTTTGTCCTCCAATAATCGGTATCGGTATCGGCGTTGAAAAATCATAATCGTTCGACCTCTAATGCATAAGCATGGTAAATCGTTATGTCTCCTTGGCAACCCCAACCCCGGTGAGCACAAATCAGTTATGTGTGTGTGTGTGTGCTTAGTTTAATTGGGTTGATGGAGACTTGTGGTTTGTATGTGGTTACTTATCACAGTCAGAATGCCATAAAAACACATGAACCATTAAGCCGTGAGGAATCCGGGCATATGATTGGGGACACTGCACTACTCCTGTAGGGTGGGATCAAACAGGACAGGACAAGCTTTTCAAAGCACCTATGTCTTCTTATCAATTGTTTTCAAAGGTGTGGTCGCATTTGGCACTTGTCGCCTCTGAAAAGTTACGCCTCATGTCTTTAAGCACTTGCACTCTGGGCTTCTCAAAGTAAGGCTCATAAGGCCCTGGTCAAAAGTAACAAATAGATAAATAAGGAATAGGGTGCCACTTTGGAGCCCCCTTCCCCAGGGCAGGAGGGTCAGTGACTACAGAGGTTATACATCATATATTACCAAAATCCAATCAACCTCCAGAGACAACTGCTTGTTATTAATTGGAGACCGACTCTCTGCCTTGTGAATCTTTAACAGTGCTTGCTGTTTTAGTCATGGCTCTGTGACTCAAACAGGTATGTGTGTGTGTGGGTGTGTGTCTGTCAAGATGATCCACTCATCAATCAGCTAAAATTAAATAAATATTGGAATTTATGGATATCAGAATGAATGTATGCAACAACTTCTGAAAATGTACAATATCAAAGCATTAGCTAGCTGACATTTAAGTAGAAAACCTCAATCTTGATATACAGTGTATTTAGAACCCTTCCCTTTTTCCACATTTTGTTACGTTACAGCCTTATTCTAAAATGGATTCAATATTTTTTCTCCTCATCAATCTACACACAATACCCTATAATGACAAAGTGAAAACAGGTTAAAAAAAACTTTGTGCAAATATATGAATAAAAAACAAACAGAAATACCTTATTTACATAAGTATTCAGACCCTTTGCTTTGAGACTCGAAATTGAGCTCAGGTGCATCCTATTTCCATTGATCATCCTTGAGATGTTTCTACAACTTCATCTGTGGTAAATTCAATTGATTGGAAATTATTTGGAAAGGCACACACCTGTCTATATAAGGTCCCACAGTTGACAGTGCAGGTCAGAGCAAAAACCAAGCAAAGAGGCTGCAGGAATTGTTCGTAGAGCTCCGAGACAGGATTGTGTCGAGGCACAGATTTGGGGAAGGGTACCAAAAAATGCATGCAGCATTGAAGGTCCCCTAGAACACAGTGGCCTCCATCATTCTTAAATGGAAGAAGTTTGGAACCAACAAGTCTCTTCCTAGAGGTGGCCGCCTGGCCAAACTGAGCAATCGGAGGAGAAGGGCCTTGGCCAGGGAGGTGAACAAGAACTCAATGGTCACTCTGACAGTGCTCCAAAGTTTCTCTGTGGAGACGGGAGAAACTTCCAGATGGACAACTATCTTTGCAGCACTTCACCAATCAGACCTTTATGGTAGAGTGGCCAGACGGAAGCCACTCCTCAGTAAAAGGCACATGACAGCCCTCTTGGAGTTTGCGCAAAGGCACTTAAAAGACTCTCAGACCATGAGAACCACGATTCTCTTGGCGACTCTTTGGCCTGAATGCCAATTGTCATGTCTGGTGGAAACCTGTCACCATCCCTACGGTGAAGCATGGTGGTGGCAGCATCATGCTGTGGAGATGTTTTATAGCGGCAGAGACTGGAAGACTAGTGAGTATTGAGGGAAAGATGAACGGAGTAAAGTACAGAGAAATCTTTGATGAAAACCTGCTCCAAAGCACTCAAGACCTCAGACTGAGGTTCACCTTCCAGCAGGACAACTATCCTAAACACACAGCCAAGACAACACAGGAGAGGCTTGGGACAAGTCTCTGAATGTCCTTGAGTGGCCCAGCCAGAGCCCGGACTTGAACCTGATCGAACACCTCTGGAAAGACCTGAAAAGAGTTGTGCAACAACGTGCCCCATCCAACCTGACAGAGCTTGAGAGGATCTGCAGAGAAGAATGGGAGAAACTCCCCCAATACAGGTGTGCCAAGCTTGTAGCGTCATACCCAAGAAATCCAGAGGCTGTAACTGCTGCCAAAGGTGATGCAATAAAGTACTGGGTAAAGGGTCTGAATACTTATGTAAATGTGATATTTCCGTTTTTTTTTAACACATTTGTAAAAATCTGTTTTTTTTCTGTCATTATTGGGTATTGTATGTAGATTCATTTTAATCAATTTTAGAATAAAGCTGTCATGTAAACAATATTTGGAAAAAGTCTGAATACTTTCCAACTGCGCTGCAGCAATGTGTGACAACTCTTCCTAGACCACAATGACTACTCAGGCAACTGAGCTTTTCCACTGCTCCACCCTAACCAGGATCATATTGCTACAGCCTATGTCTAAGGCCCCAAGCTATTGCTGCTCATGTACATGATGGTCAGTGATGCTGATGGCATAGTGGTATTCGGTATTTTATTAGGATCCCCATTAGCTGTTGCAAAAGTAGTAGCTACTCTTCCTGGAGTCCACACAAAACAGTAAACATAATACAGAAATACATAATACAGAACGTCAATAGACAAGAACAGCTCAAGGACAGAACTACATCAAATAAAATTAAAAAGGCACACGTAGCCTACATATCAGTGCATACACACAAACTATCTAGGTCAAATAGGGGAGAGGCGTTGTGCCATGAGGTGTTGCTTTATCTAGGATGGCAGGTAGCCTAGTGATTAGAGTGTTGGACTAGTAATCAAAAGGTTGCAAGATTGAATCCCCCAGCCGACAAGGTAAAAATCTGTCGTTTTGCCCCTGAACAAGGCAGTTAGCCCGCTGTCATTGAAAATAAGAATTTGTTCTTAACTGACTTGCCTAGTTAAATAAAGGTAAAAAACATTTTTTAAACCAGGTTTGTTGTTTATATGAGCAATATGAGATAGAAGGACTTCCATGCAATTAGGGCTCTATTTAATGCTGTATGCTTTCTTGAATTTGTTCTGGATTTGGGGACTGTGAAAAGGCCCTTGATGGCATGTCTGGTGGAATAAGTGTGTGTGTCAGAGCTGTGTGTTGTTGACTATGCAAACAATTTGGGATTTTCAACACATTGATGTTTCTTATAAAAAGAAGAAGTGATGCAGTCAGTCTCTCCTCAACTCTTAGCCAAGAGAGACTGGCATGTATAGTATTTATATCAGCACTCTGATTACAATTAAGAGAAAAACGTGCCGCTTTGTTCTGGGCCAGCTGCAGCTTAACTAGGTCTTTCCTTGCAGCACTGGACCACACGACTGGACAATAATCAAGATTAGACAAAACTAATGATCTGGTGGTGGTGATGCTGGTGTGAGTGTGTATGGTGTCTAGGGGGACGACGCATCCACTTTGACAGCTCATTAAAGGTTAATGAGTAGTGGGCCAGTATGTTTGTGGTTGGAGCCACTGGAGGCCCATTGTTAATGTTACACTCACCTTGTTCTACTGAGTAAACCACACAGATAGTAAGGATCACTCATGTATGCAGTATGCAGCAGTGGTCACAACAGTAATACTAAACGACTGTATTCCAATCATAGAAAGATACAACCTCAGTAGTCTTCCCCTGCCCACATACCATGGGGCTTCCACTGAGAAGGAGCATGATCAAGTGCAGATCCATCTTTTGCTGGAGTGAGTGGATTGGGTTTGGTAGCAGGCTCAACTCACTGCTGCCCCCTGTGGATATGATGGAGGACTGTGTAGAGGAGTGTGTGATTACATCATAAAGCCTTATCCTATTGTGACCAATACGGTTTGAACCTGGGTTTCCTGCACACCAGAAGAGCATATCAGCCACCTTAGCCAAAGTTTAGGGAATTGCCTCGGGGAGCTAGCGAACCTGATCACCAAACCACCTGTGTTATGTAAGGTTACATTAGTCCGGCCATAAACCAAACTTATGCATCCCTCTCCACTTCACTATATCAGCCACCTGCACCTGCTATCTGGACCCCTATTTTCAGTTCACCGCCAATCCTAATTCCCTGCACTCCCCCTTTTATTCACCAGTACTCTACCCTACCCTGCTAGTGTTGGTTGTTGCACTGTGAAACCTGGGGTGTATTCATTAGTGCATATTGTAGGGAAGAAAAAAAAAATCCAACAAAAACAAAGTTTCTTATTGGACAAATTTAGGTAGGTCCATCCCCTCTTTGGGCTTTGCCTGAGAGTTTCCTTTTGCGAGGGTGGAGACTTTGCAAACTGGAACTCTCAATTTCTAACATGAATAGACCCAGAACTTAATCACACAGCTGACCAAATTATGCACGATTTTAGTTCTGGGTTAGCTGAGTTTAACAGGACAAGGACAAGGCTTAATCTGTTTCCGGGAAACCGTCCGTCAGTGTCTAACTAAACTTTCTTTTCGAAGGATTGTTAGGTAATAGAGGGCCGAACTGTTCTTAATTCTCTCCATTTAAGAACACCTGCCATAGGTACATTTGTATACGTGACTCTCACTAACGTCAGTCTTTCCATTCCCCCTAGACGTGTAATATATGCCAGCGATGATGATAGTTTGAGCAGCTAGCAAGGCTGTCAGCTGGGTGAGAATAAACAATACGATCCCTTCAGAAACACTCGGGCCATATTGAGTTTCAGCAGGGTAGGCCCACTTAATGACCCCTTTGCCTCCCCGACACTTAGCCCAGAAAAAGAGGACCGACCGTGGGTTCACCAGCCAAGCCTCCTGTCTCAGGGTCTGTCTACCTTTATTAGATCTTACCAACCCAATCTGGTGGACATCTGTAGGGGCTTTACCTTGTCATTAAGGATAGACCACTCGCTCATGCACCACCATGGCTAACTCTGAGACTGAACTTTCCCTCAGACTCCGTAAGCTCTCAAGGGAGCCCGAGAGGGGGGGTGTATCCCGTCTTTCCACCCCAGGGGATGTAGCCCATCGTTACCTTGGTGGGCGGATCAGGGTGGGTATCTCTCCCGGGAGCTGCTGGTCGTCTTTTGTTTTTTATTAAAGCGGAACAAAAAGCTCCTGGAAAGTGTGGAGAGACAGGTGCCGGAGTGAGCTTAGTTAATGTAGCATGGCAGGTCATCCCTGTAACAAGGTTGGCTGGGTGTGGCCTAGGGTGGTCTAGCTGTCTATGCAGACTCCTTCTGATCATATATAACCCTGCAGCATGGGTTCGAATCCAGCCCACTGCTATTTCTGCACACTGTCTGCTCTATTGTTTCTCTATATGTCTGTTCTATCCAATAACCCAAAAATATGTGAGTTAGACTGCACCATTCCTTCACAAAAAATGGTTGGCTTGGTGCGACGATATCTCAATCTGAAGTCCAAGGACTTTGTTCCATCCTTATGCCATTAAGTTTCAGACGACTTGTCTTGGGGCAATCTATTGGTTCTCAAACTAGTCTTATGACAACATTTTTACTCAGCTTGTTCAGCACTGATGCAGTTCAAACACACATACTGCCTACAAGACATGATAATTAGCCAATGAGCCATATATGAAAAAAGGTTCAAGAGAGAAAAGGAATCATATCCACAAAAAAAGTGTAAAGGGGTTGAGCAATGAAAAGATGCGGATTCCACTGGTCCTGTGAAGACCACTCCTGTACAGTGGCTAAATCTAAAACCATCACCATCATGAGATAAAGGGTTACAAAAAAGTGCGTGAAATGTGATCAAACTGGCTTTAAAATAGATTATGTCAAAGTATGTGGAACAAAACTCACAGAGAAAATTGCTAATCAGTATTTCTTTTTTGATCACAAACTCAGGTCAACATACAAAATTAAAAAATCACATTGTGTACATATAAACTCAAGAGACAGTGTATTACAGGGGTTTGTAATGACTGGAAGGGCACATTTTACTCTAGTTTTTGTCGGCAGTGTGTAAAACGCTTTCAGTAGGACCAGTTTTTTTTTCAAACACCAGGAAAAGCTCACTAGATATATACACCATATATACACTATATATACAAAAGTATGTGGACACCCCTTCAAATGACTGGATTCAGCTATTTCAGCCACACCTGTTGCTGACAAAATCGAGCACACAGCCATGCAATCTCCATAGACAAACATTGGCAGTAGAATGGCCTTACTGAAGAGCTCAGTGACTTTCAACGTGGCACCGTCATAGGATGCCACCTTTCCAACAAGTCAGCTTGTCAAATTTCTGCCCTGCTAGAGCTGCTTCGTTCAACTGTAAGGGCTGTTATTGTGAAGTGGAAACGTACAGAATCAACAACGTCTGTCCTCGGTTGCAACACTTACCACCAAGTTCCAAAATGCCTCTGGAAGCAACATCAGCACAAGAACTCTTTGTCATGAAATGGGTTTCCATGGCTGAGTAAATGCACACAAGCCTAAGACCACCATGCGCAATGCCAAATCACGGCTGGAGTGGTGTAAAGCTTGCTGGAGTGGTGTAAAGCCCTGACCTCAACCCCATCGAACACCTTTGGGATGAATTGGAACGCCGACTGCGAGCCAGGCCTAATCGCCCAACATCAGTGCCCATCCTCACTAATGCTCGTGACTGAATGGAAGCAAGTCCCCGCAGCAATGTTCCAACGTTTAGTGGAAAGCCTTCCCAGAAGAGTGGAGGCTGTTATAGCAGCAAAACGGAGACCCGCTCCACATTAATCCCCATGATATTGGAATGAGATGTTTGACGATCAGGCGTCCACATACTTTTGTTCAAATTAGTGTATCCATGGTGTAAATCTAGGGAGCGTGTCCTTGGGTACTGGTCAGATACTGTGCCATGTTTGATTGAGCCCTGATTGCTAGCATCACAAGTTTTTACTGACCATTTGAACTGACTAAGAAAAACTCTGTTCCCTATAACGTCATTGACACTCAAAGTAGGGTTAATATGTAGTAGGATTATTTACACATTCAAATTAAACTAGTAGACTTCTGTCGGGCACTTTTGTCAGGCAGCTGTCTTATTAATGTCTCATTAATAACATTGTTATAGCTTAGAGGTAAATTTGATCAACTTCTACAGGCTACATTTTACAACCTGTTTACTATCTGTAAACTTTGTGTCTTCTACAGTACAGGTGAAGTGTTCAAAGTGCTCAAGGCTGTAAGCACTAGGCAGTGTGACTTTGCCAAACTGCACTGCTGCTTTAAGGCTGTTTTTTCCAGTTATGTGTATGCAGCTGAAGGGTACAGGGCAGTGTTTTACTTTTCTATGGTTCTATGTTTTATCGCAACAAGGGCAATTGTCTCTGTGGCAGTCATTCTCTCTTTTAGAACAGCAAGTTATCCATCGTCCTTTGGATTAGCAGCTAGCTACCTCTTATGCTTTTCCTTCAGGCCTATGCACAAACACAGTTACCTACGCAAAATGGTGATCCTAAGTATTTGCGTCTAGTTATTTGCATCTTGTTACAAATCACGGGGCTGCACGTTTGCTTATTCTTGCTACGCAACTACGCAGGGTCGCTATTTTGCATAGCTTATTGTAGTTCTTGCCTCTGTCCGTAGGACATAAATGAGGCTTACGGGCCTTGTTTGGGGACCCAGGTGAAGTTCCAGCCTCCCAGGGTGTCCTTGCGGACGAAGGCCTGTCCCTGAGGAAAGCTGTGTGTCTTGAGTCTGACGCTGCTGGAAGAGTTTAGGGACATGCTGAAAGCTAGCTCTGTCCGGCCACGTGGAGTAGACAGTTCAGGGTACTGAGTCGTCACATCACCCCCTACAGGACTGGAGGGGCTACGGTAGTGAGGGCTGGGAGTGTGGTACAGCCCTGGACTACTGTCCTGAGACAGGTTGGGAGAGGAGGCTAAGATTGGCCTGAATGGCTGTATTGGGACAATTGACGAGAGAGTGTTGACTAATTGGGGCAGTGGGGCTTCATAAGGGGTGGCCTGGAAATTGGGGGTGACTTCTATGCTAGGGCTGTATGGAGTAGAGGGCACAGTTCCAGTGAAGTTAGAGACGGAGTCTGTAGAGACACTGTAGTCACTGTTGGTGTTAAAGCAGTAATCAGTGTATAGTCCTACACTGGCACCATGACCAGGGCCATCAGTAGGTGTGTCATAAGCGGTGGATTTATGATCGGTTGTTTGGCAGTAGTCACCAGAGGAGTCTGTGATGGTGCTGCATTTGGTGAGGGAGTCAATGGAGGAGTTAAAGCTGTATTCAGTGGATGTTGTATCGATGGTGTCCTCGTCCTTCAGGCCCAAGGTCTGCAGGATCCACAGGTCCACAGGTGGGGTGCTGGCTAGCTCCTCTTCTGAACAGAACTGCAGGGACAAGTTCCGGCAGGTCCGTTTCACCTGAGAACCAAGGAGAAGCTGACTGGCACTGAGGTGCCGGAATTCTCCAACACCATGCAGATTCTGGATTTCGGAATTCCGCTTCCGGTTCCTCCTCCTATCGCCACTCTGAGCAGAGAGAAGTCTCTATGGAAAAGGAGGAACACAAGTAAGGAGGCTGTTTGAGAGAAACTACACCTCTGTAAACTGGGAAATTGGGCTTTACAAAGGGCACACTTATTATGCTACATTTAGAGATAACTAGAGATAAATTCAGCTGAAATGAATGAATCAATCAGTCATGAATAATCTTTGATTATGAAGTAATTACCTTTGTTTTTTCCTCCAACGTTTTCACAAATGAAGAGTTTAAGAATTCTTTGAGTTTGTTATTTTCCTCATGCAGTCTTGCCAGTTCCCCCTCTCTCTGTATCAACGTGTCTTGAAGCTTAGGAAAATAAAAGACAAATGTGTAAGTATCTACAGTACAAATTATATATTCATTATTTTATTTACTCATTTGAAGAAGAAGAAGAAGAAGAAGATGATGAAAAATCCATTTTAGTGGCCCCACTCTTGACGGCAAAATGAAAACGTGGTTTTAAAGTGAATTTCCTGCAATTCGACACATTTTGTTATAACACATTTCCTGCAATTCTACCCATTTTGCCATGGGGTGGAGAAACAATGTTTGTGGTTTTAAAGCTAATTTCCTGCAATTCTACACATTTTTCCATGACTTTTGTCATTTTAATGATACCTGAGTGAAAGTGACTAGCAAAATCAATGGGGGCCACCTGGAGGTGGCCAAGATTACTACATGTTTAGACAGCTGCCTAGATTAACTATCAGTTTTTCAGACAACCAGAAGTTAGCTAGTTAGATTTAACCTAGCGTTAGCTAGTTAGATAAAACATGACACAACTAAAAATGACTAAAACCTTAAATGTAAATTCGAACTAGCTACTACCCAGGAGAAAGCTCATGTTCGTTCCAACATATCAACGTTTATTCACATTCATACTAATCAAATCAAACTTTGTCAAATGTGCCGAATACAACAAGTGTAGACCTTTTTTTATTTGTTTTTATTTAACCTTGTTTTAACCAGGTAGGCTAGTTGAGAACAAGTTCTCATTTACAACTGCGACCTGGCCAAGATAAAGCAAAGCAGTTTGACACATACAACAACACAGAGTTACACATGGAATAAACAAACATACAGTCAATAATACAGTAGTCTACATACAGTGTGTGCAAATGAGGTAAGATAAGGGACGTAAAGGCAATGAATAGGCCATAGTGGCGAAGTAATTACAATATAGCAATTAAACACTGGAGTGATAGATGTGCAGAAGATGAAGGTGCAAGTAGAGATACTGGGGTGCAAAGTACCAAAAAAAATAAAAAATACAGTATGGGGATGAGGTAGTTGGATGGGCTAATTACAGATGGGCTATGTACATGTGCAGTGATCTGTGAGCTGCTCTGACAGCTGGTGCTTAAAGTTAGTGAGGGAGATATGAGTCTCCAGCTTCAGTGATTTTTGCAGTTGGTTCCAGTCATTGGCAGCAGAGAACTGGAAGGAATGGCGGCCAAAGGAGGAATTGGCTTTGGGGGTGACTAGTGAAATGTACCTGCTGGAGCGTGTGCTACGGGTGGGTGCTGCTATGGTGACCAGTGAGCTGTGATAAGGCGGGGCTTTACCTAGAAAATACTTGTAGACGACCTGGAGCCAGCTGGTTTGGCGACGAGTATGAAGTGAGGGCCAGCCAACGAGAGCGTACAGGTCTCAGTGGTGGGTAGTATATGGGGCTTTGGTGACAAAAGCGATGACACTGTGATAGACTGCCTCCAATTTGCTGAGTAGAGTGTTGGGGGCTATTTTGTAAATGACATCGCCGAAGTCGAGGATCGCTAGGATAGTCAGTTTTACGAGGGTATGTTTGGCAGCATGAGTGAAATAGAAAGCCGATTCTAAATTTAATTGTGGATTGGAGATGCTTTATGTGAGTCTGGAAGGAGAGTTTACAGTCTAACCATACACCTAGGTAGAATTGTATGGCATTGAAGCTTGTCTGGAGGTTAGTTAACACAGTGCTCAAACAAGGGCCAGAAGTATACAGAATGGTGTCGTCTGCGTAGAGGTGGATCAGAGAATCACCAGCAGCAAGAGCGACATCATTGATGTGTACAGAAAAGAGAGTTGGCCGGAGAAATGAACCCTGTGGCACCCCATAGAGACTGCCAGATGTCCGGACAACAGGCCCTCCGATTTGACACACTGAACTCTATCAGAGAAGTAGTTGGTGAACCAGGCGAGGCAGTCATGTGAGAAACCAAGGCTGTTGAGTCTGCCGATAAGAACGTGGTGATTGACAGAGTCGAAAGCCTTGGTCAGGTCGATGAATACGGCTGCACAGTATTGTCTCTTATCGATGGCGGTTATGATATCGTTTAGGACCTTGAGCGTGGCTGAGGTGCAGCCATGACCAGCTTGGAAACCAGATTGAATAGCGGAGAAGGTACGTTAGGATTCGAAATGGTCAGTAATCTGTTTGTTAACTTGGCTTTCGAAGACCTTAGAAAGGCAGGGTAGGATAGATATAGGTCTGTAGCAGTTTGGGTCTAGAGTGTCTCCCCCTTTGAAGAGGGGGATGACCGCGGCAGCTTTTCAATCTTCAGGGATCTCAGACTTTCAAAAGAGAGGTTGAACAGGCTAGTAATAGGGGTTGCAACAATTTTGGCAGATCATTTTAGAAAGAGAGGGTCCAGATTGTCTAGCCCGGCTGACTTGTAGGGGTCCAGATTTAGCTTGAAACATGTAGGTATTACAGACTCTGTCAGGGAGAGGTTGAAAATGTCAGTGAAGACACTTGCTAGTTGGTCCACGCATGCTTTGAGTGCACGTCCTGGTAATCTGTCTGGCCCCGCGGCTTTGTGAATGTTGACCTGTTTAAAGGTCTTACTCACATCGGCTATCGAGAGCGTTATCACACAGTCGTCCAGAACAGCTGGTGCTCTCATGCATGCTTCAATGTTGCTTGCCTCGAAGCGAGCATAAAACTGAGTGTTACTGTGTAACTTTTTGTATTTTTGTATTTTTTGCTTTAGTTAATTTGGTAAATATTTTCTTAACTCTTCTTGAACTGCACTGTTGGTTAAAAGCTTCTAAGTAAGCATTTCACGGTAAGGTCTACACTTGTTGTATTCTGAAGACAAACAATGTATACGAAATGCTTCAGTCTGGTTTTAGACCCCATCATTGCACTGAGACTGCACTTGTGAACGTGGTAAATTACCTTTTAATGGCTTCAGACCAAGGCTCTGCATTTGTCCTCGTGGTCCTAGACCTTAGTGCTGCTTAGTGCTGCCATCGATCACCACATGCTTTTGGAGAAATAGGAAGCCCAAATTGGTCTACACAGACAAGTTCTGTCCTGGTTTAGATCTTATCTGTCGGATAGATATCAGTTTGTCTCTGTGTATGGTTTCAACTGTAAATGTCGGTATTCCTAAAGGTTCCGTTTTAGGACCACTATTGTTTTCACTATATATTTTACCTCTTGGTGATGTCATTTGGAAACATAATGTTAACTTTCACTGCTATGCGGGTGACACATAGCTGTACATTTCAACGAAACATGGTGAAGCTGGAGGCCTGTGTTTCAGACATAAGGAAGTGGATGGCTGCAAACTTTCTACTTTCAAACTCGGACAAAACAGAGATGCTTGTTCTAGGTCCCAAGAAACAAAGAGATCTTCTGTTGAATCTGACAATTAATCTTGATGGTTGTACAGTCGTCTCAAATAAAACTGTGAAGGGCCTCGCCGTTACTCTGGACCCTGATCTCTCTTTTGACGAACACATCAAGACTGTTTCAAGGACAGTTTTTTTCCATCTACGTAACATTGCAAAAATCCTAAATTTTCTGTCCAAAAATGATGCAGAAAAATGTATCCATGCTTTCGTCACTTCTAGGTTAGACTACTGCAGTGCTCTACTTTCCGGCTACCCGGATAAAGCACTAAATAAACTTCAGTTAGCTCTAAATATGGCTGCTAGAATCCTGACTAGAACCAAAAAATGTGATCATATTACTCCAGTGCTAGCCTCCCTACACTGGCTTCCTGTTAAGGCAAGTGCTGATTTCAAGGTTTTACTGCTAACCTGCCAAGCATTACATGGGCTTGCTCCTACCCATCTTTCCGATTTGGTCCTGCCGTACATACACGTACGCTACGGTCACAAGATTGTCCCTAGAATTTCTAAGCAAACAGCTGGAGGCAGGTCTTTCTCCTATAGAGCTCCATTTTTATGGAATGGTCTCACTACCAATATGAGAGACGCAGACTCGGTCTCAACCTTTAAGTCTTTATTGAAGACTCATCTCTTCAGTAGGTCCTATGATTGAGTGTAGTCTGGCCCAGGTGAAGGTGAACGGAAAGGCACTGAAGCAACGAACCGCCCTTGCTGTCTCTGCCTGGCCGGTTCCCTTCTCTCCACTGGGATTCTCTGCCTGTAACCCTATTACAGGGGCTGAGTCACTGGCTTACTGGTGCTCTTCCATGCCGTCCCTAGGAGGGGTGCGTCACTTGAGTGGGTTGAGTCACTGACGTGGTCTTCCTGTTTGGGTTGGCGCCCAACCCTTGGGTTGTGCCATGGCATTGATCTTTGTGGGCTATACTCGGCCTTGTCTCAGGATGGTAAGTTGGTGGTTGACGATATCCCTCTAGTGATGTGGGGGCTGTGCTTTGGCAAAGTGGGTCGGGTTATATCCTGCCTGTTTGGCCCTGACCGGGGGTACCATCGGATGGGGCCACAATGTCTCCTGACCCCTCCGGTCTCAGCCTCCAGTATTTATGCTGCAGTAGTTTATGTGTCGGGGTGCTAGGGTCAGTCTGTTATGTCTGGAGTATTTATCCTGTCTTATCCGGTGTCCTGTGTGAATTTAAGTATGCTCTCTCTAATTCTCTCTTTCTTTCTTTCTCTCTTTCTTTCTTTCTCTCTCTCTCTCTCGGAGGACCTGAGCCCTAGGACCATGCCTCAGGACTAACTGGCATGATGACGCCTTGCTGTCCCCAGTCCGCTTGGCCGTGCTGCTGCTCCAGTGTCAACTGCTCTGCCTGCGGCTATGGAACCCTGACCTGTTCACTGGACGTGCTACCTGTCCCAGACCTGCTGTTTTCAACTCTCTAGAGACAGCAGGAGTGGTAGAGATACTCTCAATGATCAGCATTTACTCCTGAGGTGCTGACCTGTTGCACCCTCGACAACTACTGTGATTATTATTATTTGACCATGCTGGTCATTTATGAACATTTGAACATCTTGGCCATGTTCTGTTGTAATCTCCACCTGGCACAGCCAGAAGAGAACTGGACACCCCTCATAGCCTGGTTCCTCTCTTTGTTTCTTCCTAGGTTTTGGCCTTTCTAGGGAGTTTTTCCTAGCCACCGTGCTTCTACACCTGTATTGCTTGCTGTTTGGGGTTTTAGGCTGGGTTTCAGCACTTTGAGATATCAGCTGATGTATTCGGCGCATGTGACAAATAAAGTTTGATTTGATTTGAGGTGGTATACACCTCAATGCCATCGGATGAATCCGGAAACTTATTCCAGTCTGTGCTAGCAAAATGGTCCTGTAGCGTAACATCCGCGTCATCTGACCACTTCCGTATTGAGCGAGTCACTGGTGCTTCCTGATTTAGGTTTTTGCTTGTAAGCAGGAATCAGGGGGATAGAATTATGGTCATATTTGCCAAGTGGAGGGCGGGGCAGAGCTTTGTATGCATCTCTGTGTGAGAAGTAAAGGTGGTCTAGAGTCTTTTTTCCTCTGGTTGCACATGTGACATGCTGGTAGAAATGAGGTAAAACGGATTTAAGTTTGCCTACATTAAAGTCCCCGGCCACTAGGATTGCCGCCACTGGATGAGCATTTTCTTGTTTGCATTTGGCCTTATAAAGTTGGTTGAGTGCGTTCTTAGTGCCAGCATCGGTTTGTGGTAAATGGACGGCTACGAATAATATAGATAATAACTCTCTTGGTAGATAGTGTGGTCGACAGCTTATTATAAGGTACCCTACCTCAGGCGAGCAATACCTCGAGCCTTCTTTAATATTAGACATTGCGCACCAGCTGTTATTGACAAATAGACACACAACCCCACCCCTCATCTTACCAGACGTAGCTTCTCTGTTTTGCCGGTGCGTGGAAAATCCCGCCAGCTCCATATTATCTGTGTTGTCGTTCAGCCAAGACTCGGTGAAACATAAAATATTACAGTTTTTAATGTCCCGTTGGTAGGCTAATCTTAATTGAAGTTCATCAATTTTATTTACCAATGATTGCACGTTGGCCAATACAACGGATGGAAGTGGGGGTTTACTTGCTCACCTACAAATTCTCAGAAGGCAGCCTGACCTCCGTCCCCTTTTAATCCGTCTTTCTTTCACGCAAATGATGGGGATTTGGGCCTGTTCCCTAGAAAGTAGTATATCATTCGTGTCGGACTCGTTAAAGGAAAAAGCTTCTTCCAGTTCGAGGTGAGTAATCGCTGTTCTGAAGCCCAGAAGTTTTTTTTGGTCATAAAAGACGGCAGCAGCAACATTATGTACAAAATAAGTAAAAAAACAACAAACAAACAAAAATAGCACAGTTGGTTATGAGCACGTAAAACATAGCCATCGTCTCCAGCACAATTAGTCGGCCCTTTTGTACACTTTTTACTTAAACGTACTTTGTTGATGCCAACAACAATGACTTTTCCAAGTGCGGTGAGCAATGATGGTGGTGCTGCACAGTGATTCTTCTCTCACTCACACACTGCCACAATGCTTGTATTAACCGAGAGTGAGAATGAAGCAGTCAGTGGAGGTGGGGGAAGTGACTCACATTCCAGCAGCAGAGGCCTTTTCAAAATAAAAGTTCCTCATTGAATCTGGTGAGAATTTTTTTTTTTAAAGTAATTGTGAATTGCTGTATTTATTTTATTATTGAGATGGGGGGCATTTGACCTGCTTCTAACATTGGGGGGAGATGTCCCCCCTGTCCCTCTGGTCCTATGCCCCTGTACACAGGTAGCACCTGTAATTGCCCCTGTACACAGGTAACACCTGAAGAAACTCTCCAGTTTTGTTAGTGTAAATAGCTACCTGCTTGTTTCTCTGCAAATGTGGTGACAGGTGGTCAGTCCAGATTGGGTCAGGTCGAGAGGTCCCAAAGTCCAAGCAAGAGTAGAGTTCTAGTTTGGAGGGAAGACAGAGACATTGCCCTAAATATCAGAAATACAACAATAATAGCAGCAAATAGCAGTAAAGGCCTGTGATAGCTGGGCCTAAATGAGTAAGTAATGTGTACAGTAGAGAAAATAAAATAATAATTTGAAGAAAAAAAAAACAGAAGCCTTAGGATGTGATTTTAAATCAATCCTACTATCTGCTATCCAAATGAGGAAAATTCCAGTGATAAACGAGCCAGCCACATGGAGGCTCGCGCTGAACCTGGCATATCACTGCGAAGTAAATTTTAATTTCAACAGATTTACCCCGCTGTGTTGGCTCGTGCTGGCATGCTGTGTCGTCCGGGGGACCAGCGGCCCAAAAGGAGGCCACAGTCACCGTGGAAACGTCAACACTGTCTGCCGACGTTGGGGCTGGGTAAGGGCAGTTGTAGAGTTGGCCCCCTACAAAGCTCAGATCTTGACAAGTCAGGGCAGTGCTCTGTAAAACAAATAGGCAGGAGGGATACCTCATTAATAAAGTGAAAGTTTATCAATAAAAGTCGTAATTGTATATTATAACATATTCATAATGATAAATTGTGACAATAATCCATCACCTAATGCAGACAGATGTGATTAATTGTGATAAATGGTGATAAATTGTGAACTCTCTCTGTCTCTCTTACTTTCTAGCATGGAACTATTAAATAAATTGGCTTCAATGAAGCTTAGATGCAACATCCTTATTTGATGTGAATTACAGTCAGATTGAATAAACACACTATCAGATGTAAATATAACTGAATAATTAAATCAACGCCACAAGCAATCCATAATTTCTCATGCCGTAATGTGATATACGGATAAAGTTCCTCGAGAGTTATAGCGATCAACATGATCTATCTATCTACCTGTTGCGTCTGCCTTAATCCAGACTGTGCAAATTCTCGATCATGACTCCCGCACACAAAATCTCAGCACTTCAGTCCATATTGTAGGTAGGCTACGCTGTTTTACAAAACTTGAATCAAATGTATTTACAAAACGAGTCACATGCAAATCTGCAAATGCACCAAATTGCCGGTGAACACTGTGCGTAAAAATACGCATCATGGTCACCATGCGCGGATGAACACTAACACAACAATAAAGTCCATATTATTAGGAAAATGGACAACAAGACATACATACATACATGTTTAACTGTCAAATTATGTGACCAAGACACTCACCATGGTGAAGGTAGGGTCACACGGAGTAGGGCGCGTGTGGGGCTCCGGGAACGCTCCGAACCTGTAAGGAGAACTGCTGCGTGGGTTGGGGGAGGTGAGTAAGTAGACTATAACTAATCTTAATTTTGCAGTAGCAGTAAAGCCTGAGCTCTATCCCCTCTCTCCAAGCAATCTGATTTGACGATCTAAAGCTGTCAAACTTGTGACGTGTGATATTGGACAGTTGGAGTCTTGGTGATCCACATCTGCGCCGCTTGTTTCATTTAATAAGAACGAATCAAGATGCGTTGTTAAGCACGTCTCTTAATGTAATAGCCTACACTGATGCTTATTGTATTTTGCAAGGTGCATGAGTATATAGCCTCATGATCAAGTAATTCTGCTCAGAAGGAGATATGATGGAGAGATAAAAAATAATCTTAGGGCATCTGTGCGCGGGACGGAATCCATTGGATGGCGCTGAGTTAATGTTTAAACCAAGAACAGATAGACATGGGGAATGAATCGTCTGTCATGGGTAGACATGCATATACCCCCACCTCAACTCAACTTGCAGTTAAAAGACAGGAACATACCTTTGAGTGACACATTAACATGGCATTGTATGAGACATGAGGTAAGAGAGAGAGAGAGAAGGGAGGGGCAGATTTGAGGAAGGAGGAGGAAGAGGGTAGGGGTGTACTGTATTTATTGTAATGATGCTGGTGGTATATTTTCTAAATGATTTCTAGCTTCAACTGTGCATTAGATCAATTGAGCAATAGACTGTTGGCTACATACATGTTCCAGAAAATGAGGAATGAGTTAGTGAGACATTCCATCCTCAGTGTCATATTGCATGATAGCTTAAATATCCTGAACAGTCATTCTGAAAATAAATGTTTCTCTCATGGCTAACTAACAGCAGGATGTTTGAAAAGAGGCTATGTCAAGTAAAAAAAATATGATGTTGACTGTTCATGGTAGCAATTCATAGCAACCTAGTTTCTGTAATGTTTATTATCATTACCCTCACACCTGATTATATTTGTACATACAGTGCATTCGGAAAGTATTCAGACCACTTGACTTTGTTCATATTTTTTGTTATATTCCAGTCTTATTGCATTTCCCCTCATCAATTTACACACAATACCCCTTAATGACAAAGCAAAAACAGGCTTTTAGACATTTTTGCAAATGTACATACAAACCCCCTCTGAAATATCACATTTACATAAGAATTCACTAACTAAGCCACATAACTAAGCCCTTTACAAAGCACTTTGTTGAAGCACCTTTGGCAGCGATTACATCCTTGAGTCTTCTTGGGTATGACGCTACAAGGTTGGCACCCCGGTATTTGGGGAGTTTCTCCCATTCTCTCTGCAGATCCTCTCAATCTCTGTCATATTGGATGGGGAGCGTCGCTGCACAGTTATTTTCAAGTCTCTCCAGAGATGTTCAATCGAGTTCAAGTCTGGGCTCTGGCTGGGCCACTCAAGGACACCTGCGTTGTCTTGGCTGTGTGCTTAGGGTCATTGTCCTGTTGGAAGGTGAACCTTCGCCCCAGTCTGAGGTCCTGAGCACTCTGGAGCAGGTTTTCATCAAGGATCTCTCTGTACTTTGCTCCGTTCATCATTGCCTCCATCCTGACTAGTCTCCCAGTCTCTGCCGCTTAAAAACATTCCCACAGCATGATGCTGCCACCACCATGCTTTCCTCCAGTGACGCTTGGCATTCGGGCCAAAGAGTTCAATCTTGGTATCTTCAGACCAGAGAATCTTGTTTCTCATGGTCTGAGAGTCTTTAGGTGCCTTTTGTCAAATCCAAGCAGGCTGTCATGTGCCTTTTACTGAGGAGTGGCTTCCCTCTGGCCGCACTACCATAAAGGTCTGATTGGTGGAGTGCTGCAGAGATGGTTGTCCTTCTGGAAGGTTCTCCCATCTCCTCAGAGGAACTCTGGAGCTCTATCTGAGTGACCATCGGGTTCTTGTTCACCTCCCTGACCAAGCAAGGCCCTCCCCCGATTGCTCAGTTTGGCCAGGAGGCCAGCTCTATGAAGAGTCTTGGTGGTTCCAAACGTCTTCCTTTTCAGAATGATGGAGGCAACTGTGTTCTTGGGGACCTTCAATGCTGCAGACATTTTTTGGTACCCTTCCCCAGATCTGTGCTTCGATGCAATCCTGTCTCGGAGCTGTACAGACAATTCCTTTGAACCCATGGCTTGATTTTTGCTCTGACCTCCATTGTCCACTGTGGGAACGTGTGTACAGGTGTGTGCCTTTCCAAATCATGTCCAATCAATTGAATGTACCACAGGTGGACTCCAATCAAGTTGTAGAAACATCTCAAGGATGATCAATGGGAACAGGATGCACCTGATCTCAATTTCGAGGCTCATCGCAAAGGGTCTGAATGTCACTTATGTAAACAAGGTATTTCTGTTTTGTATTTTTTAGACAGACAGACAGGTACGCGCGCACGCACGCACGCACGCACGCACGCACGCACACACACACACACACACACACACACACACACACACACACACACACACACACACACACACACACACACACACACACACACACACACACACACACACACACACACACACACACACACACACACACACACACACACACACATACCCTTGTTTCAGACCAGTAGCATATAATGGATCCTATTGTATCAGATATTATTGTAGTTGTTACTGTATATTAACTAATATACATGGGTTCTAACTTGAAAAATGTGTTGTTAGTTTACAAATGTTTGCCTCCACACATATAAAAACCACGAAGTCTACTGGAAAGGCCCGAATGCAAAATGGTCATTTTGATGACTCACATGGTGAGCCTACTGTACATGATAAGCTGATGTGTTTAAGTATGGAATACGTCTGTGAGGATTTTTCTACACTGTTCACAACATATTTACACAATAGCAATCTTTATAGGATAAAAATCCAATTTAATCAATTACATGTGGAAAAACCTATTTGAGTGAACGTTATCAAGCCAGCAGCAGATGAAACAGAAAGTGTATTCTCTCCTCCCTCTCTCCCTGGTTTGAGCTGGCAGCTATCACTGTCTAGCTGGCTAGCTTTAGGATATTTACTAGCCTATACCAGTGGCAATCTTAGCTGTTATCGACATATGGCAGTACACAAACACAATCTAGCTCACTTATTTTGAAAGCTAGAAAGAAAAAGAAACAGAAACGGAGATAGAGGATAGCTAGCTATAGCAGGCTAACGTTAGCTGATGCCTCTTCAGCAAGAAGCAACTGTGACAACATTGATCCTTAGATAAAAAAATTAAATCTCCCATTGATCAAAATCCACAATCCACCCCTCTAAAGAAAACCTGTCTCTGGGACTTCTCCTGAATTACCCCAGATCCGCGATCAGATCCATGACCAAAGCGTCACATTTAAATTTAGCTCGCAAGAAGGCTCTATAGAAAACTCCCCCAGCACCACAGACACCATCCAACGAGCCATCCATACACACAGAGAGCCCAAGTGCAGACAGCCAGCAGCTCCCAAAACACAACTTTATGTGTCAAGCTCCAGAAATAAACTTTCCCATTGAGCAAAATCCACAATCCATCTCTCTAAAGAAAACCTGTGTCCTTTGTCCGAAATGCCACCAGATCCACGATTGAATACATGGCCATTTCGGTTTAGCTCGCCATCCACATATATAGACACACACACAGTTTCAGCCCCAGCCACAGGGTTCTATACAGAAACATTGACCTCCATCGCAACCAAAACTGATCTTTTCCCATAGGCTTGTACTATCTGTAGAATGACAGCACCAGCCGTTAGTTACCAACAGCTGGCAGACACATTCATTTTACCAGGTGAAGCCCTTATAGTGCTCTGTCTCTGCTGGTGCTGCAGCCATGTTGTTGATATGGGCAGCATCTACTTTGAAAAAAACAAACATTTTGCTGTCACCCTCCTTCCATTGTTGATAGCCATGGAAGTTTTCAAGGATGAAATGTGCCCCGCAGATTGAAGAGTAGATGCCAAATTCGCCCGCCTTCTTCTCACAAATGTATTCCACTTTTTACAAACTGTTTAATTTGCGGGCCATAGAGACATACTGACATTTGCATAGCAAGTGTTGCTACACCCTGCTACCACGCAAAGTTTGGCCATCTTGGTTAATAAAAATGCAATTGCTAGCTAGCTCCATATCACTAACCTAGTGTTTTTTGCTTTTTTTTCACAAGTATATAAAGGGTGAGCATGGATTTTTATTTCCTCACCGTGTGATGCTGTGGGACTGTGTCCGAAGTTAGAGCTGATTTGTTATAGCTGACTTTTCGAACAATATTACAGTCTTATTGAAATGTTTTTAAGTTTTTAATTTGGGAATGTTTTCTTGGGGTGCCTTAAGTTACTATTACATACGTTTCTGGCCTTTAGAAATAGCTTCTACATGCCCTTTAAGTGTGGTCCTCTGTGTGGTTTTGTTTTGTTTTCAGTGTTGCAGAGAGGAGGAGGGGCTGTGCAGGCAGCGAAAACCTGTTTTTGTTTCCCCAAAGCTTTGCTTTGGCAGGAGAAGTGGGCACCGAGGGTTTTGCTGGTCCTTTCTGTCTTAATTGCAGGGTTTTAGAGTGACTTTGTGAAGTGTTCCAGGGGTGGCGAGGAGTAGGGGGGGTAAAGGAGGAGGAGGAGGTGGGGGACGTGGGTGTTAGTGTTTACTCCTATCCTCTCTAACTGACAATTAAAGGGATAAGAACTTCTCTCCTTTCACTCGTCATTGCCTCTTTTCCCTCTCTCCGATTAAGATCCTCACCCCCTCCCATTTGCCATTGAAGTAAAACTATACATAGCCAAAGGATTTCTGTGCGTGCCAACGTACCTGTTTGGAAATCTGACTGAATTGAAGCAACTCTGAGTTTAGAAACCTTTCATGTAAAGTCCCAGTACTACCATTGCAAATATGGTAATTTATGATGCCTTTATCCAAAACAACAGACTGTCATCATACACACATATTCTGAACATGTGACCCACGTTACAACTTGTGGGAACACTAGCCTATGGCTCCACCAATCCAATGCTTTTAGGTTCGTGGGAAGTAGTGAATGAGTGCATACTTCAGAAGAAAGTAGATATTATTGGTACGCAGGAAGGAAAGTGGGAGAATGAATGAACCCTGGTGTGGAGCAATATACTCTATGAGTGTCAGAAGCTGGGGACTATTACGGCAAGACCTCAGGCTCTGCACATCCCCTGCATTTTTGTGACACTTTGCGCTATACTAGTGCCAGATAAACCACTAGCAGTAAAAGGCCAAAGTGTTGTCATTGTGCCTTTGTGTTTAATTAATGACTGTTTTCGTCCCTCTCCCCCCCACCACCGCCATATGCCCTCCTGCCGGCATCATTTTGGATCATTATTTTTCTGTACTTGTCCGACTCAAGAATGAGCTACATAAAGTAACTTAACTGCTCTACCTGTAACAGATGTAGTTTCTTTAATGAAATGTTTTTATCAACATGGTCTGTTTCAACATATCTGTGGAAATAATGTACTGTACGCAGAAAAATGTATCTTTTGTTTGGTCACTATATACAAGCAAAGGTGTGATAATGAATACATGCAAAAAGTTGCTGCAGGTTTTCTTTACTTTTTTGGTCTTTCATACCCATATCCATCTCTTATACCTGGTAAATTCTCCCTTCTCCTCATCCAAATCCATACTTTGACCTCAATGCCTTTTAAATCAGAATTGTTTAAAAGGTAGAACACCGTTTCTAGCTAATCGTTTCTTTGCACCCCACCACACCACTGATTCAGACAACCGTTTAATGCATTTTGGTTTGAAGGCACCATTACAGTATGTGTGAGTGAGTGAGTGATTGTGTGAGTGTGCGTGTTTGTATATGTGACGCTTTGTGTATGCAGTCATGCGTGCGCATGTATGTGCGTGTGTGCATGTGTGTGTATGTGTGCGCGAGCAGGGAATCCTGAAAGTGTGTCCAGACAGTGGAAATGGAGGGGAGTGTTGAGGCCACAGTCAGGACACTGCTTTATATCCATTGTTAGCTGTCAGATCCTCAGATTCAGTCACCCCTCCCCTGCCCCTCCACCTCCTTAAAGTTAATCCAAATTACATATTGATTTCCTTACGCTGTAAGCAGTCTATGGACAAGGTCTGACAGCAATCCATGCTTTGGTTTTGTTTACCTGACCACTGAAACTAAATGCTGCCTTTTTAGCATTTGTCAATGTTACCGATATTAGATATTTTTGCACTTTATGTGCCTTCATTGAGCTATACATCCATCCATCCATATATACATCCATCCATCCATACCTCCACTCCTTTACCCCTTCACAGCTCTCTCTATATTTATGTATCCCTCCACACCTCCATCCCCTTAACATCCTCCTTACCCACTCCATCCATCCGTCCATCTATCCATCCATCCATCCACCTCTATCTCTACATCTGTCTATCCCTCCATATCCTGTACACCTCCACCTCTATCCCCCCTCCACTCCTCTACCCCTCCACCTTCCCCACCATCTTCGGCTAGAGGGTGACTAACATACTATCCATTCGGAGCCCCCCTACTTCTTAGCCAGTTGGCCAGTTAATTGCTCCGTGTTCAGGGCCAGTAACAAGGCTGTACAGGTGGGCTACCTGGGAGTCTAACCCCGTGGCCCTGGCACAGATGTCAGCTCGGCCTGCCCTTTCTCTGCTGCACCACCCCCTGCAGAGAGCTCTAATGACGGGGGCTGCAGACAATGGATTTGTTGGGCAACAAGCAGGCCACTCTGGCTGCCTGCAACCTGTTGTTAAGTGGTAAACAGGCCTTTTGGACTGTTCCCTGTCTGCATGAGGCCTGGCTCACACTGAGTTAACATGTTGGCCCCAGAAACTATAGATTTGATGCCAGGATTCTATCCAAGCCTAACTATAGAGCAGCCCACTTGTATAGGTAATTTATGGTTGAGCTGACATGTGCAGCGTTTACCATAACGCAACATCTGCACATTTTGGGAGAAACACTTTTGGAAGCCGAATTGTCGGCTGTATAAAGTGCGGCTCAGGTTGAATCCCAGCCTGAGTTTCAGTAAAAGAGGAGTGACTGATGAAGTAATCCATTATTAGTAATCCACTGATCCATTGAAGGTTAACAAAGGTAAGTTCTGTGTTAAATTATGTTTAGAGTAACAACATAGGCTAATGACCTGTATGATGTTCTCCATTAAGCGCCAATTCCTAACTTTAGATCAGCTCATGTCAATGGGAGAAGTGCAAAGCTTGAGTCAGGAGTTAAGCACATACATTTCAAGTTAGGATTTCACCTTAGTTGACAAGGTCTAAATCACCAGCACTGACCGCTACCTAAACGATTAACATTTATGCAAACAAGAAATTCTGTAAACTATGGGCTTAGTACATTTCAACATACCACAGCTCTGGTTTTGCAAGCACCTAACTTTTCAAGAACCATCAAAGTTAACCATTGACTGCTATGGCACGTATTATGCAAATCAGCAACCTACTCCATACATGTTGTGTGTGTCATTATACTATTTGCTAATTTACCCCAATATAAACAGGGTTGCCTACAATAATAGTCCAACAATGTGCGCCACGTGTTCTCAAAAGCACCTGTGGAGAGTGTCTAAAGTCACAGCCTGGCACGCTTGACTTCTTCACGGGGGGCCTCTTAACTTCCACCTGTCCCCTCCTTAACTCCATTTGGTGTTAACCCTCCACTCCTCCTGCTCAGACCATATATGATTATTAACCTCCTTCCACAGTGACTGTCCATATCTGGCTGTTACCTATCAGTGCTGTGGCTAGGGCCTACTCCGTTAGTTAGCGACGTGCTGCTAATCTTCTTTTATCTCAACAATAGTCACCTGCTGAGAGCCCTGTGCCAATTAAGCCCTCAGCTCCCAGAGAGCCCCAGAGAGCAATGCAGAGAGTGCCCCGCCCTGCACTGGCCCAGAGCATGAGTCCTTCTCGTCCCCCAAACGGACCAGCCCAGCTGCCCACAGGCGTACCGAGGACCTAGGAGGACCCCCTTTCCCTATCGCGGTATCCACTGGCAAGGGTGGCCCTAAACCGGGTCCTTTTGTTTGGAGTAGGAGAGACATATTGGTTCCTGCAGGACGTGTCCCCCCCCCCTCCCCCCCCACGTGACGGGGCGTGATTCTGCTGCCACCATGCTGACATCAAAGTAGTGCCAGTCAAAGGATACAGGGAGGACAGATATTCTTGTAGGATAGTAGCAGGGACTCCAAGAAACTACAGACACTTAAACAGCTTTTTAGCCCATAATAGTCTAATCTCTGTCTAAACTGGGGGAGCCCTTACTGCTATTACTCCATATAAAACACATTGAATAACAGATTCACTACATGGAACATCAGATAGTCCCCCAAAAAATCTAAAGGAAGTTTGCTCTGAAGTGTTGGTCCTATATCTGAGACATACAGTGGGGCAAAGAAGTATTTAGTCAAGCCACCAATTGTGCAAGTTCTCCAACTTAAAAAGATGAGAGAGGCCTGTAATTTTCATCATAGGTACACTTCAACTATGACAGACAAAATTAGAAAAAAAATCCAGAAAATCACATTGTAGGATTTTTTATGAATTTATTTGCAAATTATGGTGGAAAATAAGTATTTGGTCACCTACAAACAAGCAAGATTTCTGGCTCTCACAGACCTGTAACTTCTTCTTTAAGAGGCTCATCTGTCCTCCACTCGTTACCTGTATTAATGGAACCTGTTTGAACTTGTTATCAGTATAAAAGACACCTGTCCACAACCTCAAACAAGTCACACTCCAAACTCCACTATGGTGGAGTTGGTACCCTTCCTTGGTACCCTTCCTCAGATCTGTACCTCGACACAATCCTGTCTCAGAGCTCTACGGACAATTCCTTCGACCTCATGGCTTGGTTTTTGCTCTGACATGCACTGTCAGCTGTGGGACCTTATATAGACAGGTGTGTGCCTTTCCAAATCATGTCCAATTAATTGAATATACCACGGGTGGATTCCAATCAAGTTGTAACAATATCTCAAGGTGGCAGGTAGCCAGCCTAGTGGTTAGAGCATTGGGCCAGTAACCGAAAGGTTGGTGGATCAAATCCCTGAGCTGACAAGGTAGAAATCTCTCATTTTGCCTCTGAACAAGGCAGTCAACCCACTGTTCCTAGGCTGTCATTGTAAAGAAGAATTTGTTCTTAACTGTCTTGCCTAGTTAAATAAAGGTAAGAAAAAATATTAAAGGATGATCAATTGAAACAAGATTCACCTGAGCTCAATTTTGAGTCTCATAGCAAAGGGTCTGAATACTGTTTCACATTTTTAATACATTTGCAAAAATAGTTTTAGCTTTGTCATTATGGATATTGTGTGTAGATTAATGAGGAAAAAAATATTTAATACATTGTAGATTAAGGCTGTAACATAACAAAATGTGGAATAAGTCAAGGGGTCTGAATACTTTCTGAATGCACTCTAAACCCGAGCACATTGGGTTGATGGATTGACCCAGCAGCTGGGTAATTGTTTATGCAATCCTTTCAGTGTCATCCGAATTTCAATTTGGCTTGCATATTTTTGCCTTCTCTACCATCCCAACCCCTCCCTTCTATACACACAATCAAGATATGATTTAGAATTTCAAATAATTAATTTCTATTGCCTGCATTTCAGAGAATGCACAAGAATATGTCATTTTTTTAAATAGCCGATTGAAACAAAGCCCTATTGTCTAAATATGTATTATTTCACAAGATTATTATATATATTATTATAATTTATTTATGTTATTTTATGAACCAAACAGTCCACACATCACACTAAAGCCTCAATTGAACTTGATGTGCACTCTCAGATTGCAAACACAGAAAAACAAAACATGGGTGTGTGACACTGTCTATCTTAAGTGCTATTAACACAGATCTATCTAGCACAGTGTCAGAGCGAATCAATAGATATTCACATTCACTGACACACTTTGGTTGTCTTAGGTGACAGCACACACACACACACACACACACACACCACGCCGCTTTGCCATACAATAATTGTCTACATTTGGGTCGAGTTAAAACATTGTTACACAGAACAAATGTAAAATATTACATTTGAAGGTCACTCTACTAAGGACATGGACTAATGACTCATTACTTAGTAACTGTATTTCGTTCATAAAGCACTTTTTCACAATCCCCATTATGTACTGTAACATTTGTATTTAAAATAAAATGTGATAGAATGAAAGCGTACCAGAACGTGCTTCAGTAGAAGAGCTAAAGGTAAAAACGAGCCACGTACCATACCGTAGGCAAAAAGCAGGCACAAATGCATTAACAAACAAACTAAAAGTACATTTAACAGAGCTATAAATATTGCCTTAAGAGCACATTAGCATTGGAATGAGACACTGATGACTCATCCATCCATTGATTTATTAATTCACAAGAACACATCAGTAAGAGGGCTGCGCTTCCTCCTGTCTCTTTTCACACTACAAGAGCAGTTACATAATTGTTCAGTGGAAAAAATACATGCTCGCCACAGTCTTACTACGGGGATCCTGTCCCTGGCAGCTGATACACCGTGGTCTGTAGGAAGTCCTATGCTGGGCTACAGTGGAAAAGTTGATAATAGGACTTGAAGCACACATACAGTGCCTCAAGCAGTGTACCTTGCTACAATGCCAGTCCACTAAAGACTGTAAACAGCTGTGAGCAGTCCTCAAGAGCCAACATATATGGGTAGGGTCTTGTCACCTCCGCCTGGTGCAGGTACTCAATCATGTTGGTCCCAACCTGTTCGATAAATCATTTGATTGTCCTTGAAGAGTGTGATCCAGTTATCAGTTTCCCTGGGAAATCTGGGTTTAAAATGTCCCCAGCAATCTGTAGTAATGCAGACAATTATTTTTATGTAATTTGTATTGTACTTTAGTTTTTTTTGACAAACATAAACATATGACAAAAACAATAGACAACTTAAAATGTACATACAGTCGTGGCCAAAAGTTTTGAGAATGACACAAATATGAATTTTCACAAAGTCTGCTGCCTCAGTTTGTATGATGGCAATTTGAATATACTCCAGAATGTTATGAAGAGGGATCAGATGAATTACAGTTTTTAACAATCACTTTGGCACTAATTTCAGAACCTTGTGGTCATTTTTCAAAATACTAGACACAAAACTCAAAACAGTCGTCACTTGTAATACAGGCTGTCCAATGTTCAAAACATTGCATTGTGCATTCATATCTTTAAAGAAACCTTGCACTTGCAGAATTATTGGTTCAAATAACTCATTTATCATGAATTACCATATGAACATTCATTTAGATCACCCACACACAAGATACCGATAGTTTCACTGTGTTGTTGTTCATAACAATCATTAAATATTGTAGTACAAAATATGTGATTCATTATACTACTACATGCAAATACACTGCTCAAAAAAATAAAAGGAACACTAAAATAACACATCCTAGATCTGAATGAATGAAATATTCTTATTAAATACTTTTTTCTTTACATAGTTGAATGTGCTGACAACAAAATCACACAAAAATGATCAATGGAAATCAAATTTATCAACCCATGGAGGTCTGGATTTGGAGTCACACTCAAAATTAAAGTGGGAAACCACACTACAGGCTGATCCAACTTTGATGTTATGTCCTTAAAACAAGTCAAAATGAGGCTCAGTAGTGTGTGTGGCCTCCACGTGCCTGTATGACCTCCCTACAACGCCTGGGCCTGCTCCTGATGAGGTGGCGGATGGTCTCCTGAGGGATCTCCTCCCAGACCTTGACTAAAGCATCCGCCAACTCCTGGACAGGCTGTGGCGCTGTGGATGGAGCGAGACATGATGTCCCAGATGTGCTCAATTGGATTCAGGTTTGGGGAACGGGCAGGCCAGTCTATAGCATCAATGCCTTCTTCTTGCAGGAACTGCTGACACACTCCAGCCACATGAGGTCTAGCATTGTCTTGCATTAGCAGGAACCCAGGGCCATCCGCACCAGCATATGGTCTCACAAGGGGTCTGAGGATCTCATCTCGGTACCTAATGGCAGTCAGGCTACCTCTGGCGAGCACATGGAGGAAAGAAATGCCACACCACACCATGACTGACCCACCGCCAAACCGGTCATGCTGGAGGATGTTGCAGGCAGCAGAACGTTCTCCACGGCGTCTCCAGACTCTGTCACGTCTGTCACATGTGCTCAGTGTGAACTTGCTTTCATCTGTGAAGAGCACAGGGCGCCAGTGGCGAATTTGCCAATCTTGGTGTTCTCTGGCAAATGCCAAACGTCCTGCACGGTGTTGGGCTGTAAGCACAACCCCCACCTGTGGACGTCAGGCCCTCATACCACCCTCATGGAGTCTGTTTCTGACTGTTTGAGCAGACACATGTACATTTGTGGCCTGCTGGAGGTCATTTTGCAGGGCTCTGGCAGTGCTCCTCCTTCTCTTCCTTGCACAAAGACGGAGGTAGCGGTCCTGCTGCTGTCCTGCTGCTGCCCTCCTACGGCCTCCTCCACGTCTAATGATGTACTGGCCTGTCTCCTGGTAGCACCTCCATGCTCTGGACACTACGCTGACAGACACAGCAAACCTTCTTGCCACAGCTCGCATTGATGTGCCATCCTGGGTGAGCTGCACTACCTGAGCCACTTGTGTGGGTTGTAGACTCTTCTACATCTTCTGTTGAATCTGACAATTAATCTTAATGGTTGTACAGTCGTCTCAAATAAAACTGTGAAGGACCTCGGCGTTACTCTGGACCCTGATCTCTCTTTTGAAGAACATATCAAGACCATTTCAAGGACAGCTTTTTTCCATCTACGTAACATTGCAAAAATCAGAAACTTTCTGTCCAAAAATGATGCAGAAAAATTAATCCATGCTTTTGTCACTTCTAGGTTAGACTACTGCAATGCTCTACTTTCCGGCTACCCGGATAAAGCACTAAATAAACTTCAGTTGGTGCTAAATACGGCTGCTAGAATCCTGACTAGAACCCAAAAATTTGATCATATTACTCCAGTGCTAGCCTCTCTACACTGGCTTCCTGTCAAAGCAAGGGCTGATTTCAAGGTTTTACTTCTAACCTACAAAGCATTACATGGGCTTGCTCCTACCTATCTCTCTGATTTGGTCCTGCCGTACATACCTACACGTACGCTACGGTCACAAGACGCAGGCCTCCTAATTGTCCCTAGAATTTCTAAGCAAACAGCTGGAGGCAGGGCTTTCTCCTATAGAGCTCCATTTTTATGGAACGGTCTGCCTACCCATGTCAGAGACGCAAACTCGGTCTCAACCTTTAAGTCCTTACTGAAGACGTATCTCTTCAGTGGGTCATATGATTGAGTGTAGTCTGGCCCAGGAGTGGGAAGGTGAACGGGAAAGGCTCTGGAGCAACGAACCGCCCTTGCTGTCTCTGCCTGGCCGGTTCCCCTCTTCCCACTGGGATTCTCTGCCTCTAACCCTATTACAGGGGCTGAGTCACTGGCTTACTGGGGCTCTCTCATGCCGTCCCTGGAAGGGGTGCGTCACCTGAGTGGGTTGATTCACTGATGTGGTCATCCTGTCTGGGTTGGCGCCCCCCCTGGGTTGTGCCATGGCGGAGATCTTTGTGGGCTATACTCAGCCTTGTCTCAGGATGGTAAGTTGGTGGTTGAAGATATCCCTCTAGTGGTGTGGGGGCTGTGCTTTGGCAAAGTGGGTGGGGTTATATCCTTCCTGTTATCATCGGATGGGGCCACAGTGTCTCCTGACCCCTCCTGTCTCAGCCTCCAGTATTTATGCTGCAGTAGTTAATGTGTCGGGGGGCTAGGGTCAGTTTGTTATATCTGGAGTACCTCTCCTGTCCTATTCGGTGTCCTGTGTGAATCTAAGTGTGCGTTCTCTAATTCTCTCTTTCTCTCTCTCTCTCTCTCTCTCTCTCGGAGGACCTGAGCCCTAGGACCATGCCCCAGGACTACCTGACATGATGACTCCTTGCTGTCCCCAGTCCACCTGGCCGTGCTGCTGCTCCAGTTTCAACTGTTCTGCCTTATTATTATTCGACCATGCTGGTCATTTATGAACATTTGAACATCTTGGCCATGTTCTGTTATAATCTCCACCCGGCACAGCCAGAAGAGGACTGGCCACCCCACATAGCCTGGTTCCTCTCTAGGTTTCTTCCTAGGTTTTGGCCTTTATAGGGAGTTTTTCCTAGCCACCGTGCTTCTACACCTGCATTGCTTGCTGTTTGGGGTTTTAGGCTGGGTTTCTGTACAGCAATTTGAGATATCAGCTGATGTACGAAGGGCTATATAAATGAATTTGATTTGATTTGATTTGATTTGAAAGCACAGCCAGCATTCAAAAGTGACCAAAACATCAGCCAGGAAGCATAGGAACTGAGAAGTGGTCTGTGGTCACCACCTGCAGAACCACTCCTTTATTGTGGGTGTCTTGCTAATTGCCTATAATTTCCACCTGTTGTCTTGCACAGCAGCATGTGAAATTTATTGTAAATCAGTGTTGCTTCCTAAGTGGACAGTTTGATTTCACAGAAGTGTGATTGACTTGGAGTTACATTGTGTTGTTTAAGTGTTCCCTTTATTTTTTTGAGCAGTGTACATCACTGTAAAATAACAAGTAGAGAGAATACTACAGACACAGTGGAATAATTGAACAAAATATGACATTTATTGATGAAATACAATAAAATCACAACATAGGTTTCTTTGAATCAAAGCAAAAATAATTAGCAACAAAAAAGGAAAAAACATTTAAAGGTCAACTGCAGTGTTCCTCACCTGGCTTACTGTAAAAAGAAAAACAAAAGATTGATTACTGTACTTCTATATTTCCCTCAACCCTGTCTTTTGGATTTGGCCACAGGTTCTCATCCACATCACAATGGATGTTTTCATTAGCCAAACATCTTGGGAAGAATCTTCGGCAAAGGCAAATCCAGGCCTGACACTGGTCTGCCGTGATGTCATTGCATACGTCATCCTTGGCCTGGAGAAGGGCGGCTTGTTCATGAGGGCGCCTACAATATACCTTCCACCTCCATGTGGAGAAAAATTCCTCAATCGGGTAAAGGAAAGGAGAGTTTGGGGGTAAGTACAGGGTGGTAAATTGTGGATGGGCCTGAAACCATGCTTGCACCATTTGAGCATGGTGGAACCTGACATTATCCCACACAATGACATAGGTCATGCCATCAACTCTACAGACCTGATTTAGCTCATCAAGGAAGGTTACATTCGAACAGCGAATCATGTGGCTGCCTGCAACTCAATATATAGAGTATATAGAGTAGAGAGCTTCAGATGTTGTTTGACCAAACATTAGAATGGGCATGATGCGTAATCTAAGCAACTTTGACCGTGGTATGATTGTTGATGCCACACATGGTGATTCCAGCATCTCAGAAACAGCTGCCTTCCAGGGATTTTTATGCACTACAGTCTCTAGAGTTTACAGAGAATGGTGCTATAAACAAAACACATTCAGTGAGCGGCAGTTCTGAGGAGAATGTCCAGACTCATTCAAGCTAACGGAAAGGCCACACATGCTCAAATAACAGCTGTTTAAACAGTGTGCAGAAGGGCATCTCTTAATTAACGTACAACACCGTAAATAATTCAGGGTGTTGTGGAGGCAAAAGGGGCCCTACACATTACTAGATAGGTGTACCTAATAAAGTGGCCGGTGCGTGTACAGTAATGTCAAGTCTGGAAAAGTAGTACATGAGACCATAGAGACAGTGATAAAGAATGATGATGAAATATTACATCCCATAGATAATGTAGTCCAATTGGTTCATGTTCCACGGTAATTGTTGTCAATGGATCTCGTTATCCTGAAACTTTCCTGATCTAAACATGGAATATTGTTCGGCAGTTTCCACAAAACTATGCATTAAGAGTAATGCAACAGTTACTTATCATTTTGAGCAGTTGTATCAATTGATAGTTAGATCATTGTAATGAAATGAGTAGACAGTCATTTCAGATGTAATTTGTGAATTGCATTTTGAAATGGTAATACTTTGATATTATGTTGTGTCATTTTGAACAGGTGATTTTAGTTCAGTGAACAAATGATCTTAGCTTTATCTGTATTGTATCCAAGCAATTGGAAAAAAGTGTCAGAGTTTTGAAAAATTACATCAAGGTTCCGAAATTAGTGCCAAAGTGATTGTAAAAAACTGTAATTGCAAAGTCCCTCTTTGCCATGCAAATTAACCGAATCCCCCAAAAACATTTCCACTGCATTTCAGCCATTGCCACAAAAGAACCAGCTGACATCATGTCAGTGATTCTCTCGTTAGCACAGGTGTGAGTGTTGACTAGGACAAGACTGCAGATCACTCTGTCATACTGATTGAGTTCGAAGAACAGACTGGAAGCTTCCAAAGGAGGGTGGTGCTTGGAATCATTGTTCTTCCTCTGTCAACCATGGATGCCTGCAAGGAAACATGTGCCGTCATCATTGCTTTGCACAAAAAGGGCTTCCCAGGCAAGGATATTGCTGCCATTAAGATTTGTTAGGGAAGATTCAGAATTTGTTGGTAACATATGTAAGATGTTTTATATTTATCAAATGTGTTTAAGTTAATTCTCATCAGAATGGTATTTTTGTATAATACTGTGGCGAGGTTGCAGTTATCTGTTCTATGTCAAGACTAAGTTGCATGGGCCGCTGAGAGGGGAGAGGTCAAAGTGTCATCATGTGTAAACATATCTTTTACTCCCTCCCTTTTTCTAGTGGGGAAAGGAGGGTGGCAGTGTCTGGAATCATTCTCATGCTCCCTTTTATCTTAACCTATAGCCTCACTCTCCTCTCCGTGAGCTTGTCCAGGTTTGGTTGTATTTTGAGTTGGTTGTATCTAAATGACAATTTGATATATGCATGTTGCTTTGGAGGATCGGTTTATGGTTCTGGGGTTTGGGAAAGGAGACAAAGCTGAACGATGAATTATGTCTATGCTGTCTGACTATGTGTGATCTTTGCTATAAAGGATCCCATTTTGCCATTGTGTGGGGACTCTCAACTTTTCATTAGAGATACTGAACTGTTGAAAGTCAAAATGCTATAGAGCTTATATAATTAAAGATGCTCCCATGATTTGGTAAATAGAGGTAATTTCCACGACAGATTGCACCTAAATCAACCATTTATCGGATCATCAAGAACTTCAAGGAGAGTGGTTCAATTGTTGTGAAGAAGGCTTTAGGGCGCCCAAGAAAGTCCAGCAAGAGCCAGGACCGTCTCCTAAAGTTGATTCAGCTGCGGGATCGGGGCACCACCAGTACAGAGCTTGCTCAGGAATGGCAGCAGGCAGGTGTGAGTGCATTTGCACTTGGAGGATGACCTGGTGTCAAAAAGGGTAGCAAAGAAGCCACTTCTCTCCAGGAAAAACATCAGGGACAGACTGATATTCTGCAAAAGGTACAGGGATTGGCCTGCTGAGGACTGAGGTAAAGTCATTTTCTCTGATGAATCCCCTTTCCGATTGTTTGGGGTAACCGTAAAAAAGCTTGGTGACAAGACAAGGTGAGCGCTACCATCAGTCCTGTGTCATGCCAACAGTAAAGCATCCTGAGACCATTCATGTGTGGGGTTTCCTCCCAGCCAAGGGAGTGGGCTCACTCACAATTTTGCCTAAGAACACAGCCATGAATAAAGAATGGTACCAACACATCCTCTGAGACCAACTTCTCCCAAAAACAAGGGAACAGTTTGGTGACAAACATTGCCTTTTCCAGCATGATGGAGCACGTTGCCATAAGGAAAAAGTGATAACTAAGTGGCTTGAGGAACAAAACATCGATATTTTGGGTCCATGGCCAGGAAACTCCCCAGACCTTAATCCTATTGAGGACTTGTGGTCAATTCTCAAGAGGCAGGTGGACAAACAAAACCCCACAAATTCTGACAAATTCCAAGCATTGATTATTCAAGAATGGGCTGCCATCAGTCAGGATGTCAGGATTGCAGTCAGGATTGCAGAGGTCTTGAAAAAGAAGGATCTACAAATATTGACTCTTTGCAAATATTGACTCTTTGCATCAAGTTTATGTAATTGTCAATAAAAGTCTTTGACACTTATGAAATGCTTGTAATTATACTTCAGTATTCCATACTAACATCTGACAAAAATATCTAAAGACACTGAAGCAGCAAATTTTGTGGAAATTAATATTTGTGTCATTCCCAAAACTTTTGGCCACGACTGTACATATCCACAAACATTAATGACATCACATTTGCTCTGATCCATATGTTCGCACCGTATCCACACCCAATGCTGTTTCTAATTATTTTGAGACTATGCCCCATATGACTTCAAATTGTGTCATGTTGTAGCTAGACAAACAATTACTTTTCCCATTGCAGTTAATCACTAGTCTGGCTAACACCGTACTCTTGAAGTCCTCCTGACTTTGAAGTTGTCGGCACAATGCGTCACACACCCGATGAGCGTCACCCCCTTCTATTGCAATGGTTGGATTTTCAAATCCAAACAATGAGAGGTCTCAACCCCGAGTAAAGAAAAAGACATCTGAGAGAACCAATCAAACCCTGTCGTACAATTTATTAGCAAATATTGCATTAACAAACAATCTCCTTTCCAGACCAGTGTGGTCACATCTCTCCCTGCGCTGTGAATCATGTGGGTTGCATCAGCCAGGCTAGTTAATCACAGCAAACTGAATCAAATTCAAATCTAATGTTTTTCTAAAAAAAATAACCCACCATGCCTGGAGTATCCAGCAGACACAGATACTCTCTGTCTATCTTGACTGTCTTCGCCCCATTCTGTCTGGTCCACTGAGCCCTCTGGATTGCGATCTCCTTTATGTATTCCGCAACCTGGTTTGCCGACCAGAAGTTGTTCAGCCACTTGGTCATCTGGGCTGCCCTCTTTCATTTGACTTAGTTGTGAGCACAAAGAATACAAAGTATTCATAGAATTATTCATTCCTTTTAACAATCAGTTTTCAAAATACACAACAACACTGTCAACATGTACCTGGCAAGACCCAGCTACTGCTCAAGGTTGGTGTGTCGCTTGGTGTGGCGTATTAATGTGTGTGTCCCGAGGACCTCCCCTCGTGTATAAAAAAGATGACGTTTACAGAATACTCGCTGCATGTAAGGCTTTTATGTTCTTCTTTAACTTCAGGCTATAGTCGAGTCGTCCAAAAGCAAGAGCGTTTTCTGGTCCATCTCTTCCGCTGCAAACGAGAGACTAAAAGGGAAAAGGGGTACCTAAATCAGTTGCACAACTGAATGCATTAAACCCAACCGGGGAGCTGCCTTTAATCGACATCCACGTCTTGGGCACCCGGGGAGCAGTTGTTGTTGGGGGTTAACTGCCTTGCTCAAGGGCAGAACGGCAGATTTTTCCACGTTGCTGGCTCAGGAATGAAAACCAGTGACCTATCAGTTTCTTGCCTAACACTCTTAACCACTAGGCTTAACCGCTAGGGAGGAGATTTTAAGGTATAGTTTCGCCCACATTTCTAAATTAAATAATTTGAGGGAAGGGTTGATAAGCCAGGTGAAATGATTGAACAAAGGCAAGGGAGTGAGGAAAGAGATAAATTAATAGGGGAGGCAGTAGCTACGAGGTTAGAAAGGCAGACCCATATTTGAATCCTAGGGCTGCCTGCAGGGAGTGATCCATCAGGTCAGCCAGAGGGTTACCAGCAACAATATTGCTGTATACTACCTACTGCTGTTGTGCCCTTGAGCAAGGAACTTTATTCCTAAGTGCCGCTCTCAGCCTTTGATGTGTGTTGTGTGTCAAGTTGGTCACTATCTATGGTAGCTGTGCATGTAATGTATTTAGTCCCAAAGTGGTTGCAAGAGGCTCTAGTGAAATTAAGTCTTTCAAGTTTCCATTAAGGTTGTACTATTAGTTATTGATGACAATGTGGAAGACGTAGATTTTGTTTTACACAGGGTCAACGAAAATCTGTCCCAACTCTCAAAAAGGAATTTCTCATTTTCACTGACCCTAAAACTTTAGAATCAAAGAGGCCAGGTTCCACTCATTCAGCTTGTCTTTACAAAGCGTTCCATGCATCAAATCAAATCAAATTTCATTTGTCACATACACATGGTTAGCAGATGTTAATGCGAGTGTAGCGAAATTCTTGTGCTTCTAGTACCGACCATGCAGTAATATCTAACAAGTAATCTAACCTAACAATTTCACAACAACTACCTTATACACACTAGTGTAAAGGAATGAATAAGAATATGTACATAAAAAATGTATGAATGAGTGATGGCCAAACGGCATAGGCAAGATGCAGTAGATGGTATAGGGTACAGTATATACATATGAGATGAGTAATGTAGGGTATGTAAACATTATATAAAGTGACACTGTTTAAAGTGGCTAGTGATGCATTTATTACATCAAGATGGCAAGATGCAGTAGATGGTATAGAGTACAGTATATACATATGAAATGAGTAATGTAGGGTATGTAAACATTATATAAAGTGGCATTGTTTAAAGTGGCTAGTGATACATTTATTACATCAATTTTTCCATTGTTAAAGTGGTTGGAGTTGAGTCAGTATGTTGGCAGCAGCCACTCAATGTTAGTGATGGCTGTTTAACAGTCTGATGGCCTTGAGATAGAAGCTGTTTTTCAGTCTCTCTGTCCCAGCTTTGATGCACCTGAGAAGCATATTTTGAAAATCTAAGATGACAGTGTTGTTAACAAAAGGCTAAGCTTGAGAGCTAGCATATTAATTTCATTTAATTTGCGATTTTCATGAATAGTTAATAGTGAATAGTTAGTTGTGTTATGCTAATGAGCTGCGGGGATAATTACACTCCTGGATACAGGTTTTTTTCGTAGCTAAACGTGACGCACCAAACGGAGCGATTTCTCCTAAACAAATAATCTTTCAGGAAAAACTGAGCATTTGCTATCTAACTGAGAGTCTCCTCATTGAAAACATCTGAAGTTCTTCAAAGGTAAACGATTTTATTTGAATGATTTTCTGGTTTTTGTGAAAATGTTGCCTGCTGATGCTAACGCTAAATGCTATGCTAGCTGCGCTAGCTGTTACACAAATGCTTGTTTTGCTATGGTTGAGAAGCATATTTTGAAAATCTGAGATGACAGTGTTGTTAACAAAAGGCTAAGCTTGAGAGCTAGCATATTCATTTCATTTCATTTGCGATTTTCATGAATAGTTAACGTTGCGTTATGGTAATGAGCTTGAGGCTGTATTCACGATCCCGGATCCGGGATGGCTCGACGCAAGAAGTTAACCTGAATTACCATCAAATTCATAATTCGTAACATTTGTTACTTTACAAAACTGTTTTCACAGTTTTCAGTCAGCCTAAACACCCGTAGTCTGTTGAAATAACGTTAGTCATTGTCCACTCTTCAGTCACTCAGTCGCACTAGAACTAGAATAGTTGCAAGTAACGTAAACTCACCCCATTCCGTACAAATCTGCGCAACTGCGACATTCACAAGGCTGCAATGAAAACGAATGGGATTGTAGTGACTGTGTTGACTTCAAAATCTGGGGTGTGAACTACGTTTCTATTCAAGCGTTGATCGACATGGTAATGGCTCTATAGTATTGGAGAAAAGTTGAAAAAGCTGACCCTCCGTTACATCTTGACGTGTCATGTCGTAACGTACAGCACGCATAAAGCAACTATTTCTGTCTTACAATCTCTCTCCACCAGGTGTAGCACTTCTCTTTGTTTAAAAACAAGAAATGGACAGTGACGGGGGTGAGGGGGGGATACCTAGTCATTTTTTGCGTCATCACTGTAAGCGATCATCACTCTCAAAACCGCTGTTTTACTTCTGAAGACCACTTTAGCACCGCCTTAAAAACCCGATTCAAATTCGACAAAAACCTTCAAATAGGTATGTAATGACACATATATAAACTCTTTATAGTGTTTTATTTACATTTTCAAATCAAATCAAATCAAATCAAAATTGTATTTGTCACATACACATGGTTAGCAGATGTTAATGCGAGTGTAGCGAAATGCTTGTGCTTCTAGTTCCGACAATGCAGTAATAACCAACAAGTAATCTAGCTAACAATTCCAAAACTACTACCTTATAGACACAAGTGTAAGGGGATAAAGAATATGTACATAAAGATATATGAATGAGTGATGGTACAGAGCGGCATAGGCAAGATACAGTAGATGGTATTGAGTGCAGTATATACATATGAGATGAGTATGTAAACAAAGTGGCATAGTTAAAGTGGCTAGTGATACATGTATTACATAAAGATGCAGTAGATGATATAGAGTACAGTATATACAGTGCCTTGCGAAAGTATTCGGCCCCCTTGAACTTTGCGACCTTTTGCCACATTTCAGGCTTCAAACATAAAGATATAAAACTGTATTTTTTTGTGAAGAATCAACAACAAGTGGGACACAATCATGAAGTGGAACGACATTTATTGGATATTTCAAACTTTTTTAACAAATCAAAAACTGAAAAATTGGGCGTGCAAGTTGAGTGGAGTTGAGTCAGTGTGTTGGCAGCAGCCACTCAATGTTAGTGGTGGCTGTTTAACAGTCTGATGGCCTTGAGATAGAAGCTGTTTTTCAGTCTCTCTGTCCCAGCTTTGATGCACCTGTACTGACCTCGCCTTCTGGATGATAGCGGGGTGAACAGGCAGTGGCTCGGGTGGTTGTTGTCCTTGATGATCTTTATGGCCTTCCTGTGACATCGGGTGGTGTAGGTGTCCTGGAGGGCAGGTAGTTTGCCCCCGGTGATGCGTTGTGTAGACCTCACTACCCTCTGGAGAGCCTTACGGTTGTGGGCGGAGCAGTTGCCATACCAGGCGGTGATACAGCCCGACAGGATGCTCTCGATTGTGCATCTGTAGAAGTTTGTGAGTGCTTTTGGTGACAAGCCGAATTTCTTCAGCCTCCTGAGGTTGAAGAGGCGCTGCTGCGCCTTCTTCACGATGATGTCTGTGTGGGTGGACCAATTCAGTTTGTCTTTGATGTGTACGCCGAGGAACTTAAAATTTACTACCCTCTCCACTACTGTTCCATCAATGTGGATAGGGGGATGTTCCCTCTGCTGTTTCCTGAAGTCCACAATCATCTCCTTAGTTTTGTTGACGTTGAGTGTGAGGTTATTTTCCTGACACCACACTCCGAGGGCCCTCACCTCCTCCCTGTAGGCCGTCTCGTCGTTGTTGGTTATCAATCCTACCACTGTAGTGTCGTCCGCAAACTTGATGATTGAGTTGGAGGCGTGCGTGGCCACGCAGTCGTGGGTGAACAGGGAGTACAGGAGAGGGCTCAGCACGCACCCTTGTGGGGCCCCAGTGTTGAGGATCAGCGGGGTGGAAATGTTGTTGCCTACCCTCACCATCTGGGGACGGCCCATCAGGAAGTCCAGTACCCAGTTGCACAGGGCGGGGTCGAGACCCAGGGTCTCGAGCTTGATGACGAGCTTGGAGGGCACTATGGTGTTAAATGTCGAGCTGTAATCGATGAACAGCATTCTCACATAGGTATTCCTCTTATCCAGATGGGTTAGGGCAGTGTGCAGTGTGGTTGAGATTGCATCGTCTGTGGACCTATTTGGGCGGTAAGCAAATTGGAGTGGGTCTAGGGTGTCAGGTAGGGTGGAGGTGATATGGTCCTTGACTAGTCTCTCAAAGCACTTCATGATGACGGAAGTGAGTGCTACGGGGCGGTAGTCGTTTAGCTCAGTTACCTTAGCTTTCTTGGGAACAGGAACAATGGTGGCCCTCTTGAAGCATGTGGGATCAACAGACTGGGATAGGGATTGATTGAATATGTCCGTAAACACACCAGCCAGCTGGTCTGCGCATGCTCTGAGGGCGCGGCTGGGGATGCCGTCTGGGCCTGCAGTCTTGCGAGGGTTGACACGTTTAAATGTTTTCCTCACGTCGGCTGCAGTGAAGGAGAGTCTGCATGTTTTAGTTGCGGGCCGTGTCAGTGGCACTGTATTGTCCTCAAAGCGGGCAAAAAAGTTATTTAGTCTGCCTGGGAGCAAGACATCCTGGTCCGTGACTGGGCTGGTTTTTTTGTAATCCGTGATTGACTGTAGACCCTGCCACATACCTCTTGTGTCTGAGCCGTTGAATTGAGATTCTACTTTGTCTCTATACTGACGCTTAGCTTGTTTGATTGCCTTGCGGAGGGAAGAGTTACACTGTTTGTATTCGGTCATGTTTCTGGTCACCTTGCCCTGATTAAAAGCAGTGGTTCGGGCTTTCAGTTTCACGCGAATGCTGCCATCAATCCACGGTTTCTGGTTTGGGAATGTTTTAATCATTGCTATGGGAACGACATCTTCAACGCACGTTCTAATGAACTCACTCACCGAATCAGCGTATTCGTCAATGTTGTTGTCTGACGCAATACGAAACATATCCCAGTCCACGTGATGGAAGCAGTCTTGGAGTGTGGAATCAGATTTGTCGGACCAGCGTTGAACAGACCTCAGTGCGGGAGCTTCTTGTTTTAGTTTCTGTCTGTAGGCAGGGATCAACAAAATGGAGTCGTGGTCAGCTTTTCCGAAAGGAGGGCGGGGCAGGGCTTTATATGCGTCGCGGAAGTTAGAATAGCAGTGATCCAAGGTTTTTCCAGCCCTGGTTGCGCAATCGATATGCTGATACAATTTAGGGAGTCTTGTTTTCAGGTTAGCCTTGTTAAAATCCCCAGCTACAATGAATGCAGCCTCCGGATAAATGGATTCCAGTTTGCAAAGAGTCAAATAAAGTTCGTTCAGAGCCATCGATGTGTCTGCTTGGGGGGGAATATATACGGCTGTGATTATAATCGAAGAGAATTCCCTTGGTAGATAATGCGGTCGACATTTGATTGTGAGGAATTCTAAATCAGGTGAACAGAAGGACTTGAGTACCTGTATGTTGTTATGATCACACCACGTCACGTTAACCATGAAGCATACGCCCCTGCCCCTCTTCTTACCAGAAAGATGTTTGTTTCTGTCTGCGCGATGCGTGGAGAAACCAGTTGGCTGCACCGACTCCGATAGCATCTCTCCAGTGAGCCATGTTTCCGTGAAGCAAAGAACGTTACAGTCTCTGATGTCCCTCTGGAATGCTACCCTTGCTCGGATTTCATCAACCTTGTTGTCAAGAGACTGGACATTGGCGAGAAGAATGCTAGGGAGTGGTGCACGATGTGCCCGTCTCCGGAGTCTGACCAGAAGACCGCTCCGTTTCCCCCTTTACGAAGTCGTTTTTTTGGGTCGCCGGCTGGGATCCATTCCGTTGTCCTGGGTGAAAGGCAGAACACAGGATCCGCTTCGCGAAAGTCATATTCTTGGTCGTACTGATGGTGAGTTGACGCTGCTCTTATGTTCAGTACTTCTTCTCGACTGTATGTAATGAAACCTAAGATGACCTGGGGTACCAATGTAAAAAATAACACGTAAAAAAAAAAACAACTGCATAGTTTCCTAGGAACGCGAAGCGAGGCGGCCATCTCTGTCAGCGCCGGAAGTCGAATGAAGAGGCGATAAGGTGATAAGTTGGACAGATCAAGTGAAAAAAAGGCATTTTCCCACACATCCCCTCTCCTTCTCACTACCACGCATTAGTTTTCACTTTCCCACCCACCATTTTTAAAAAGACCCGAAGGAGCTCATTGCCTTCTTGAATCATGCAGAAACGGACAGCGTGGAGGTCTCGGTATGAATTCTGTTGGAAAGGAGAGAAATTGTGCTTTACAATGTTATTGACATTACAGTTGATCTGGAAGTATTACGTTTTTTGGGCACTAAAATAAGGTCAATTGTACTGACCAAGGCGATGTACAAAAGTGGGTGAGTTTACGTTAATCTGGTGGACTGCACGCACTAGTGGCGGGAGAATTAACCCACTGGCTGGGTCAAATGGCCATAGCCCAACCTTAATAACACTGTTTCAACAACCCAACCTTGCTGTATTTACAGAAAACAACCCAACTATTGATACAATGCCATGTAACCCACCGATTGGGTCATCCAAAAAACATTTTCTAGCCATGCATGCAAGAAGCCTTGACCTATCTGGTGCACACATATTTCTGTGTCCTCAGTTTGATTGAAGATTTCAATCTGCATTGTTGCCTTGTAACTGATTGCTTCTAGAAAGAACATGATAATAATGAGTTAACTACCAGTTTAAAGCAATGAAATATCAAATTGTTATAAAAGAATGAATGCATGGGCTACATTTATGAGAATAATAAATACATTTACTTACCTTGTCAATTTTGAAGACGATACACTAATTTATCACTCAAAAAAAGGGTTATGAGTGAGTGCACTACAAACATATTTCCAGGGTGCTGACACATTCTCCTCCCAATACAGCCTATTCCAACACCACGGGACGGTGGAAGAGTATCCATCTGTACAAGTTGAGTTTTGCTTTGATGTCAAATCAACTCCTATTGTTGCTACCTTAGCTGTTGTGTTAGCTAACATGCTACTGAATGTGACACTAGCATATTAAAGACAGCAATGTATTCAGCTAAAAATGTGTTTAGGCAAATCATTAGTTTGCTAGCTACCTATCACGTTAAATGTACAAAAAATATAGCTAACATTAGCTAGATACAGTAAGTGCTAGCCAGTCAGTCAGTGGCACTGACAGATTGAAACGGGTATAAACTTAATGTGTTTAACTCTATCGCGTAAAACATGACATTACTAACTAGGCTTCATTTAAACTCAGCCAAAAAAGACATGTCCTCTCACCGTCAACTGCATTTGTTTTCTGCAAACTTAACATGTGTAAATATTTGTATGAACATAACAAGATTCAACAACTGAGACATAAACTGAACAAGTTTCACAGTCATGTGACTAACAGAAATGGAATAATGTGTCCCTGAACAAAGGGGAGGGGGTCAAAATCAAAAGTAACCGTCAGTATCTGGTGTGGCCACCAGCTGCATTAAGTACTGCAATGCATCTCCTCCGCATCACCAAATTTGCCAGTTCTTGCTGTGAGATGTTACCCCACTCTTCCAGACGTGCTCAATGGGATTGAGATCCGGGCTCTTCGCTAACCATGGCAGAACACTGACATTCCTGTCTTCCAGGAAATCACGCACAGAACGAGCAGTATGGCTGGTGCCATTGTCATGTTGGAGGGTCATGTCAGGATGAGACTACAGGAAGGGTACCACATGGGAGGAGGACGTCTTCCCTGTTACGCACAGCATTGAGATTGCCTGCAATGACAACAAGCTCAGTCTGATGATGCTGTGACACACCACCCCAGACCATGAAGGACCCTCCAAATCGATCCTGCCCCAGAGTACAGGCCTCGGTGTAACGCTCATTCCTTCGGCGATAAACGCGAATCCGAACATCACCCCTGGTGAGACAAAACCGCGACTCGTCAGTGAAGAGCACTTTTTGCCAGTCCTGTCTGGTCCAGCAACAGTGGGTTTGTGCCCATTGGTGACGTTGTTGCCGGTGATGTCTGGTGAGGACCTGCCTTACAACTGGCCTACAAGCCCTCAGTCCAGCCTCTCTCAGCCTATTGCAGACAGTCTGAGCACTGATGGAGTGATTGTGCGTTCCTGGTGTAACTCGGGCAGTTGTTGTTGCCATCCTGTACCTGTCCCGCAGGTGTGATGTTCGGATGTACCGATCCTGTGCAGGTGTTGTCACACGTGGTCTGCCACTGCGAAGACGATCAGCTGTCCGTCCTGTCTCCCTGTAGCGCTGTCTTAGGTGTCTCATAGTACAGACATTGCAATTTATTGCCCTGGCCACATCTGCAGTCCTCATGCCTCCTTGCAGCATGCCTAAGGCAAGTTCATGCAGATGAGCAGGGACCCTGGGCATCTTTCTTTTTGTGTTTTTCAGAGTCAGTAGAAAGGCCTCTTTAGTGTCCTAAGTTTTCATAACTGTGACCTTAATTGCCTTCCGTCTGTAAGCTGTTAGTGTCTTAATGACCGTTCCACAGGTACATGTTCATTAATTGTTTATGGTTCATTGAACAAGCATGGGAAACAGTGTTTAAATCCTTTACAATGAGGATCTGTGAAGTTATTCAGATTTTCACGTATTATCTTTGAAAGAAAGGGTCCTGAAAAAGGGATATTTCTTTTTTTTCTGAGTTTAGTTAATAAAATATTAAAATTTATGAAGTTTAATTAATAAATTAGACACTCACCGGACAACTTTGTTAGGTACTGTAGCTTGCTAGTTTGGTTTCCATTTTCCGACAGATGTTTCTAATCACCTTGATTGGTCCTCAAAGGTTACTGGTCTTGGATCTCGTGTTCACCAGAAACAGTTTCTGGTCAAATGTTTGCCTCTAGTGGCAATACATGTTGCTGCCACAGGTTTGCCACAGCAACAAATTAATTTTTGTAAGGGCAGATATATGCAATAAAAACTCAATGTTATCATAAACAATTAAAACACCAGAAAATTAGCTAAATATGTACAGAAGCTCTCTGATTAGGCTGCTACTATAGCGCCATCAACATTTTTAAACCTACCAGTGGCAATTTTAAAACAAAGCAATTTAGCCTTTGCTCTCAAAACAGATACTCATGCACACGCGTAAGTGAGCACACACACACAGACACACACACAGACAGAGGTCGGTGTGTGGAATGTGCAAGTGCAAAGAAAGGACTCAGCAGATTACTGAAATGTGAAACGCCCTTTCGGAACGGCGTTGTTGCAGATTATAGGATTGTGTTACAATACTCTATGTTGATGAAACTATTAGTTCCTGCAGTTAAAGGGGAAGCAATGTTGGACTGTGGGCCCTGCCTAACCCACCTCTGTACCTTTTACATAAACTCCTAAGGCCAGACAATGGTGTCACGTATCGTATGGCAGCATGCCCAGAAGTGGGCAAACAATTGCCTGGTACTAGGGGTGCCTCACTACTGGGGTGACCTCACTCCTCTCTCACTCTCCCATTGGCTGTGACCTCATCACATGACTCTCAGGAGAGACCAGGGGCTTAGTTCGAAAACGTGTGCCACTCAGTGCCTGCCGTTGCTGTGATTAAGTTTCTGTGTTGGACAAAGCGTTCTTGGTGACCAGTGAGGCGTGAGGGAGATATGATATTTCCTGGGAGGGCATCCAAGGCCTTTGTCCAAGGTCTTTGTGTTGGCCCCAGCCCCTGGTTGTGTCCTGCACCCAGGGAGGGTAAGGTGCTCTCTCAGGTGGTAGGTCAGATTAATGCGAGCTGTAAATGGGGGCACAAAGTCCACAGAGAACACCATGGCCCTTCTTGACACACACACACACACACACACACACACACACACGCATACACACGCGCGCGCGCGCACACACACGCACACGCACACACACATAACGTTACAAACACACACACAAACACTCTATGAATGTCTCCATCCACTTCCAAATGTCCATAACGATGGATTGTCTGAAAGGATAAAGGGAGGGAGCAGCAAACAATGACCTTTTCACAAACTACAATGGAGAGAGCCAAACTATTACTACAATTAAACACAAAAACTATGTTTTACAGTTTTTTCCGACTGCTTACACACAAAATCTTTTCATGTCACACGATTTTTGAAACCTCTCACACAAAGTGCCAAACTACACACCAAATATCCAAAGATTACCTGTTTTGAACAATGGATGCCAACAATGGAGAGAGAGCAAGAGGTGTAGGAGGGAGAGGAAGAGGAAGAAGAGGACGAGGGCAAAGAAGAGAAGGAAGGAGAGCCATCTCTGATGAGATTAGGGCAACACTTGTTGATCATGTGATCAACCACGGTTTGACCATGAGAGAGGCTGGACTGAGAGTCCAGCCCAACTTGAGTCGATTTAGAGTGGAGTCCATAATTCGAACCTTCAGAAATGAGAACAGGTATGCAACTATCTAATGACTATTTTAACATTACAGTAATGTACTGTAAAATATGTATGACTGCATAGTATTGCATAAACATTTATAACTCTAAGCCATCCATTTACTGCACTGCATTGAATGAATGAGGTTGGTTATCATGCTGTACTACATTTTTTTGTACATTGTTTACAGTTCCTATGCTGAACACATACTGTGTTTGAATTCTGTATAGAGTGGAAATGCAAAGACGTCATGGAGGACGAGGACGCTTGTTTACAGTTGTACAAGAGACTGCAATTATACATTTGGTTTTGGCCAACAATGCAATTAGGATTCGAGAGATAAGAGAGCATATCTTGAATAATGACACCATGTTTAACAACATCAATGCTGTAAGCCTGTCAACCATACAACTCATCCTCCAACGGCACCGAGTGACGATGAAACAACTTTACAAGGTGCCATTTGAGAGGAACTCTGACAGAGTCAAGAATATGCGACATGACTTTGTAGAGGTATGTAATGCAACACTACTTCCAGTACTTCAGACCTACCATATTTACTCATCTGTATATCCTTTTGTCTGTTACAGAGAGTATTGGAGCTGGATGCCCATGTAATTCGCCATGAATTTATTTATGTGGCTGAGGTTGGCTTCAACCTCACCAAAACCAGGCGCCGCGGAAGAAATGTCCAGCATTGTCCCTGGACAGCGTGGGGATAATATAACTGTGTGTGCTGCCATATCTCAAAACGGGGTCCTCCATCTCAATGCCACACTGGGTCCGTACAACACCGGCCATATGCTCACTTTTCTGGATGCAATTTACACAATGCTTGTCCCTGATCCAGATCAGGAGCCTGCTAGATTTGTGGTTTTATGGGACAATGTTAGTGTTCACCGGGCTGTTCTGGTCCAAAACTGGTTTGCCACCAATCCACAATTTGTAGTTTTGTACCTACCCCCATAATCACCTTTTCTAAATCCCATAGAGGAATTCTTCTCAGCCTGGCACTGGAAAGTTTATGATTGCCAACCCTATGTCCGCATGCCGCTTCTCCAGGCAATGGAGGACGCATGTGGGGACATAGAGGTTGTCTCTGTCCAAGGTTGGATACGCCATGCTAGGAGATACTTCCCTCAATGTTTGTCAAGAGAAAACGACTTCCGGGGCTGAGAGAGATGGCCGCCTCGTTTCGAGTTCCTAGGAAACTACGCATTTAAAAAAAAATGTAATGTGTTATTTCTTACATTGGTACCCCAGGTCATCTTAGGTTTCATTACATACAGTCGGGAAGAACTACTGAATATAAGAGCAACTCACCATCAGTACGACCAGGAATATGACTTTCCCGAAGCGGATCCTGTGTTCTGCCTTTCACCGAGAACAACGGATCGGATCCCAGCCTGCAACCCAAAGCAAAAACGTTGTAAAAGAGGGAAACGAAGCGGTCTTCTGGTCAGGCTCCGGAGACGGGCACATCGCGCACCACTCCCTAGCATACTTCATACTTCTCACCAATGTCCAGTCTCTTGACAACGTTGATGAAATCCGAGCATGGGTAGCATTCCAGAGGGACATCAGAGACTGTAACGTTCTTTGTTTCACGGAAACATGGCTCACTCGAGAGACGCTAACGGAATCGGTGCAGCCAGCTGGTTTCTCCATGCATCGCGCTGACAGAAACAAACATCTTTCTGGTAAGAAGAGGGGCGGGGGCGTATGACTTATGGTTAACGAGACGTGGTGTGGTCACAACAACATACAGGAACTCAAGTCCTTCTGTTCACCTGATTTAGAATTCCTCACAATCAAATGTTGACCGCACTATCTACCAAGGGAATTCTCTTTGATTATAATCACAGCCGTATATATTCGCCCCCAAGCAGACACATCGATGGCTCTGAACAAACTTTATTTGACTCTTTGCAAACTGGAAACCACATATCCTGAGGCTGCATTCATTGTAGCTAGGGATTTTAACAAGGCTAATCTGAAAACAAGACTCCCTAAATTGTATCAGCATATCGATTGCACAACCAGGGCTGGTAAAACCTTGGATCATTGCTATTCTAACTTCCGCTACGCATATAAGGCCCTCCCCCGCCCTCCTTTCGGAAAAGCTGACCACGACTCCATTTTGTTGCTCCCTGCCTACAGATAGAAGCTCCCGCGCTGAGGTCTGTTCAACGCTGGTCCGACCAATCTGACTCCACGCTCCAAGACTGCTTCCATCACATGGACTGGGATATGTTCCGCATTGTGGCGAACAACAACATTGACGAATACGCTGATTCGGTGTGCGAGTTCATTAGAACGTGCATTGAAGATGTCGTTCCCATAGCAACGATTAAAACATTCCCAAACCAGAAACCATGGATTGATGGCAGCATTCGCGTGAAACTGAAAGCAAGAACCACTGCTTTTAATCGGGGCAATTCAACGGCTCAGTCACAAGAGGTATGTGGCAGGGTTTACAGTCAATCACGGATTACAAAAAGAAAACCAGCCCCGTCACGGACCAGGATGTCTTGCTCCCAGGCAGACTAAATAACTTTTTTGCTCGCTTTGAGGACGATACAGTGCCACTGACACGGCCAGCAACCAAAACATGCAGACTCTCCTTCACTGCAGCTGACGTGAGTAAAACATTTAAACGTGTTAACCCTCGCAAGGCTGCAGGCCCAGACGGCATCCCCAGCCGCGCCCTCAGAGCATGCGCAGACCAGCTGGCTGGTGTGTTTACGGACATATTCAATCAATGCTTATCCCAGTCTGCTGTTCCCCCATGCTTCAAGAGGGCCACCATTGTTCCTGTTCCCAAGAAAGCTAAGGTAACTGAGCTAAACGACTACCGCCCCGTAGCACTCACTTCCGTCATCATGAAGTGCTTTGAGAGACTAGTCAAGGACCATATCACCTCCACCCTACCTGACACCCTAGACCCACTCCAATTTCCTTACCGCCCAAATAGGTCCACAGACGATGCAATCTCAACCACACTGCACACTGCCCTAACCCATCTGGACAAGAGGAATACCTATGTGAGAATGCTGTTCATCGTCTACAGCTCAGCATTTAACACCATAGTACCCTCCAAACTCGTCATCAAGCTCGAGACCCTGGGTCTCGACCCCGCCCTGTGCAACTGGGTACTGGACTTCCTGACGGGCCGCCCCCAGGTGGTGAGGGTAGGTAACAACATCCCGCTGATCCTCAACACTGGGGCCCCACAAGGGTGCGTTCTGAGCCCTCTCCTGTACTCCCTGTTCACCCACGACTGCGTGGCCACGCACACCTCCAAATCAATCATCAAGTTTGCGGACGACACTACAGTGGTAGGCTTGATTACCAACAACGACGAGACGGCCTACAGGGAGGAGGTGAGGGCCCTCGGAGTGTGGTGTCAGGAAAATAACCTCACACTCAACGTCAACAAAACTAAGGAGATGATTGTGGACTTCAGGAAACAGCAGAGGGAGCACCCCCCTATCCACATCGATGGAACAGTAGTGGAGAGGGTAGTAAGTTTTTTAAGTTCCTCGGCGTACACATCACAGACAAACTGAATTGGTCCACCCACACAGACAGCACCAAAAACACTCACAAACTTCTACAGATGCACAATCGAGAGCATCCTGTCGGGCTGTATCACCGCCTGGTACGGCAACTACTCCGCCCACAACCGTAAGGCTCTCCAGAGGGTAGTGAGGTCTGCACAACGCATCACCGGGGGCAAACTACCTGCCCTCCGGGACACCTACACCACCCGATGTCACAGGAAGGCCATAAAGATCATCAAGGACAACAACCACCCGAGCCACTGCCTGTTCACTCCGCTATCATCCAGAAGGCGAGGTCAGTACAGGTGCATCAAAGCTGGGACAGAGAGACTGAAAAACAGCTTCTATCTCAAGGCCATCAGACTGTTAAACAGCCACCACTAACATTGAGTGGCTGCTGCCAACACACTGACTCAACTCCAGTCACTCTAATAATGGGAATTGATGTAAAATATATCACTAGCCACTTCAAACAATGCTACTTAATATAATGTTTACATACCCTACATTATTCATCTCATATGTATATGTATATAATGCACTCGTATCATCTACTGCATCTTTATGTAATACATGTATCACTAGCCACTTTAAACTATGCCACTTTACTCATCTCATATGTATATACTGTACTCGATACCATCTACTGCATCTTTCCTATGCCGTTCTGTACCATCACTCATTCATATATCTTTTTGTACATATTCTTTATCCCTTTACACTTGTGTGTATAAGGTAGTAGTTGTGGAATTGTTAGGTTAGATTACTCGTTGGTTATTACTGCATTGTCAGAACTAGAAGCACAAGAATTTCGCTACACTCGCATTAACATCTGCTAACCATGTGTATGTGACAAATACATTTGATTTGATTTTGATTTGTGATGTGGACGAAGTATTGTGGCCAGACCCAGGCCGGAGAAGAGATGAAGCATAGCTTAGCACTGGTGACTGTGAATTGTGTGTGTAGAGTTTTGAAAAAAGGAGACAGTTTTGAAAACGTGTATAACGTGAGTAAGTAAGTAACGTGAATATGCACTTCCTTTAGATAGCGTTGTACGAGTCCCTCTCTGGTTGCAGGGCTCTCCTTCACTCCAAGCCAGGCTGGCCGTGTTGTAGCGTCGGTAGACTCTCCACTGCGTCAGGCGTGTCCCCCATGGCTGTAGTCGCGGGGGGGCAACAAACACTAGCAAGGCTCAAGCCACGCCCATCTGAGAATACAGTTCTGTTCAGCTGTTTGAGAAGTGGATAATGCATTTGTCAACTAATTGTCACTTCACTGATTGCTTTTAAAATAGAAACTGACAATATTCATATGATTACCTGTGCAAACCATCCGTTCTCTTGGACTTCACTATCGGAGGAAAGTGTGAAACAATGTCTCAAAAGGATGGGGTTTTGACCCACGTGTATATCACAGCTAATATATCCATGGCGATTAAACACACAGACACTGCAACTACATGAAAAGAGAGAAGAGAAAAGGGTCTACTTAAAGTAAGTGTTCCCCTTCGTGGGATAGAAAATTGTTGATCATAATGTAAACAAAGTCGCTACTGAGAAAAAAAAGAAAAAAAATCTAAATCAATTGCGCAATCTTGAATCTTCCCCTATTGTCAAATAAATATGTATTGGTTAATTCTAGAGCAATATATGGTGATATTCACAACTGGTAGGTATTATTTTGGTACAAAACATTCCGCCTTGTGTTTAATATATACAGTGCCTTGCGAAAGTATTCGGCCCCCTTGAACTTTGCGACCTTTTGCCACATTTCAGACTTCAAACATAAAGATATAAAACTGTATTTTTTTGTGAAGAATCAACAACAAGTGGGACACAATCATGAAGTGGAACGACATTTATTGGATATTTCAAACTTTTTTAACAAATCAAAAACTGAAAAATTGGGTGTGCAAAATTATTCAGCCCCTTTACTTTCAGTGCAGCAAACTCTCTCCAGAAGTTCAGTGAGGATCTCTGAATGATCCAATGTTGACCTAAATGACTAATGATGATAAATACAATCCACCTGTGTGTAATCAAGTCTCCGTATAAATGCACCTGCACTGTGATAGTCTCAGAGGTCCGTTAAAAGCGCAGAGAGCATCATGAAGAACAAGGAACACACCAGGCAGGTCCGAGATACTGTTGTGAAGAAGTTTAAAGCCGGATTTGGATACAAAAAGATTTCCCAAGCTTTAAACATCCCAAGGAGCACTGTGCAAGCGATAATATTGAAATGGAAGGAGTATCAGACCACTGCAAATCTACCAAGACCTGGCCGTCCCTCTAAACTTTCAGCTCATACAAGGAGAAGACTGATCAGAGATGCAGCCAAGAGGCCCATGATCACTCTGGATGAACTGCAGAGATCTACAGCTGAGGTGGGAGACTCTGTCCATAGGACAACAATCAGTCGTATATTGCACAAATCTGGCCTTTATGGAAGAGTGGCAAGAAGAAAGCCATTTCTTAAAGATATCCATAAAAAGTGTAATTTAAAGTTTGCCACAAGCCACCTGGGAGACACACCAAACATGTGGAAGAAGGTGCTCTGGTCAGATGATACCAAAATTGAACTTTTTGGCAACAATGCAAAACGTTATGTTTGGCGTAAAAGCAACACAGCTCATCACCCTGAACACACCATCCCCACTGTCAAACATGGTGGTGGCAGCATTATGGTTTGGGCCTGCTTTTCTTCAGCAGGGACAGGGAAGATGGTTAAAATTGATGGGAAGATGGATGGAGCCAAATACAGGACCATTCTGGAAGAAAACCTGATGGAGTCTGCAAAAGACCTGAGACGGGGATGGAGATTTGTCTTCCAACAAGACAATGATCCAAAACATAAAGCAAAATCTACAATGGAATGGTTCAAAAATAAACATATCCAGGTGTTAGAATGGCCAAGTCAAAGTCCAGACCTGAATCCAATCGAGGATCTGTGGAAAGAACTGAAAACTGCTGTTCACAAATGCTCTCCATCCAACCTCACTGAGCTCGAGCTGTTTTGCAAGGAGAAATGGGAAAACATTTCAGTCTCTCGATGTGCAAAACTGATAGAGACATACCCCAAGCGACTTACAGCTGTAATCGCAGCAAAAGGTGGCGCTACAAAGTATTAACTTAAGGGGGCTGAATAATTTTGCACGCCCAATTTTTCAGGTTTTGATTTGTTAAAAAAGTTTGAAATATCCAATAAATGTCGTTCCACTTCATGATTGTGTCCCACTTGTTGTTGATTCTTCACAAAAAAATACAGTTTTATATCTTTATGTTTGAAGCGTGAAATGTGGCAAAAGGTCGCAAAGTTCAAGGGGGCCGAATACTTTCGCAAGGCACTGTATCTTTGGGAGAAAGCCATGATGAAAGTTGATGGGAGATTGTGAGGGGGCAGGTACAAATTCTCTTTGGGGCAGTACCTTAGTAAGAGCTAGTTGGATAGAGTGTAATTTCATGCAAATGTATGAAATTATGCCTATATGTAAATGCAAGTGAGTTATTTTTAAATGTTATTATGCTATCAATATAATAACAAAACACAAAAAGGCCAAATGTGGTTTAAAAACTTTGATATGTATCATTACAAAGAAGAAAAAAAACATATTTGACATTAAATTGAATACCTAAAGTCCCATCGATATGTCTGAATTCCATAGATGTTCTTTCTCTCATTATACAATTGTTTATGTGCTATAATACAGTCAATATTTCATTTATTTTTATTATTAAAAAGAGTAAATTATCTTACTCCATACTGCAGCTGTACATTTCAGAACTGTGTTTGACCTTTTATTAATTTTGACGACCAATGTTACAAACACACATTTGGAGTCACACTCACAAGTAAGGAATAAGCTCCTTCCTTTAAAAATAGTGCTATAGAGAGCATTGCAATGGGGTCTTTTTTCCCAAAGAGTAAGGTGATCAGTGGAGAAGGACAGCTATCGAGGAGCAGAGAGGAGTCAGACGGGTGTCGGTGAAGAGGTTCCTATCGAAGGTAACCCAGCTAGCACATTTGGTTCATTGGAAGTTGTTGGAACGTTAGTATTTAGTTTCATATTGGTTCTGGGAACGAAGATTGTTTCCTGACTGGTAAAACTGAACGCTTTTTTTGACGTTCTGAGAACAGAAGTGAAAATTTAGGCTATTCTGGGAACATAAATGTTTTGGTTGCAGGGAGGTACTGAGACATTCTTACTATGGTTCCCTGAAAGTTTTCCTGTGAGGTTGTATTAACGTTCTGAGAATAGAAAGTATAGCTTATTTGAAGGTAATTAAATAACGTTCTTAGAACACAATTCAATAAGACTTCTAATAACACTGTTAGCTTAGTTTGGATGAACTGTTTTGAACTCCAAGCACAGATAGGACACATGTATTAATTTGATTAGGCATTTAAGCAAGCTAATAACTTTATTTGTATTGTGGCACGGAGTCAGTGAGATTCAAACCTATGATCTTCTGTTCTCTATCCATGGAATTAGTCCACCATGCCACCAGGATGGAGCTAGCATGTTTTTTTTTACTCATACAAAGCTCTTAATTTTAGTGTATTCAAACAGACCCCATTTCAAAGGAAACAAGCACTCATTAAGATCAGGTGTGGCCACTTAGTGGGCACGGCCAACACACCTGAACACATTTAACAAGACAGAGGATAGAGTTTTGTTGAAGCTGAGAACGGAATGTATATGTTTATATATAACATTCTTAGAACGTTTTATGAACATCACTTATGTTTTCTTGTTGTTTTTAGGGAACGTTTTCTGTTCTGAGAACATGACTTTCAATAGACCCATGAGGAAACCTTTAGGAAACATTATGCTGATGTACTGAAATTCCCACCTAATAAACATATGGTTCTCAGAATGTTATATGCTGGCTGGGTATTCTGCACCATTCCCAGAACATTGTGGAAAGGTTGTATGCAAAATACCTTGGGACATCCAAGCTCTAAAAAACATCTTGTGCTAGCTGGGAAGTGTCCATTTCCTTTTGTGTCTAGTTCTGGAGCGTGTTTGGCAATTAATTTTGGGAGGGAGAATGTGATAGGGATTGGCAACAGCTGTCTCATAGTCAATATAGTCCATGTCTATCTGTACAATCACAGCACACCATGCAAAGCAAGAAAATATGCAATTCAATTAAATTTCACACCTGAGAATGTGAGGAGTTAAGTGAAAGGCAATTGTTGTAAATAACACAGCACACGAGTGAAAAACACTCTTAAATAGGGGATGATAACAAAATAAGACATGCTGATAAGTAATATAGTAAACATGCTGATAGTATAAGTATCAAATCAAAATTAAAACCTCCAGCCAGCCTATCAGAGGACAAGGATTAATCAATACTTTTGGATCTGCAGGAGTGCCTAGGGAGTAGGGGCTACGGCTAGGTGTAGATTTGGAATTCAGCCTTGGACAGAGAGTTGACGGTGGCTACATTCCAATGCTCTACACCTCTGCCGTAGTGTAAACCCAAAGGACTGGACTGGTATAAGAAATATTGTGCAAACTCCCTCCATGAGGGGGAGAGAATGAGTGCACACTTCTGGAGAAGGTTAGAGTATTATAATGCAGCCATCGTGTTCTCTCCTGTCTCTCTCCATAGCCGTGCTTCTCCTGGGTACAAGTCTCTCTCTTTTCTTTTGAAGAGAGCAGAATTCTGTCTTCTTACTTATGTGATTATTATTATTTCATATAGAGAAAGGCAAATCTTGAGAGAGGGAGACACTTGAGAAGGATGAAAGTTAGAGGTGGACCGCGGCCTAGACCTCAGCAGGGATTTTGCGTGTAATCTGTCCTAATCCCAACAGGAATCCGTTTAACTCCTCCTAATACCTAATCTGGCCCACAACTTTTCATTACTTCCATATTAGCACACTTGTCTTAAGACAGCAACGTTTTCTAACAGAGCAGTACATATTTTTTAAACAGTCCAAGACATTTGGCACGCTGTGAATATGTGTGTGTGTTTGTGTGAGTGTGAGAGAGAGAGAGAGAGAGAGACTCTATAAACTTTCTTTCCGTGATATACCTGTCTCGTAGTCCCCTCTAGTCATGCTTAAAATGCATGTGGAATGCTCAGAAATGTGTGGCATGCTCCCCAATAGTCAGCCTGAATTTAGCTTAAATTTCCAGGCTTCTCCCTCATCGCAAAAATGAGATTATGACGGCTAGTTACGTGAGACTGAGCTGAACTCTGACCTTTGACCCTGCCCTGCAGAGAGGTGCATTTTGGAGTCTGACCGTTCTGTGGTTCTGACCGTAAATCAGATCCACAGAACCATGACATTCAAGTTGATCAGGTATCACACCTGGCTTCAAATAGTCATCGTCTTCTTTTAAATACTATAGCTCTGCCTCGATTGAGCTTGCCTGTTGTGGTGGAACCAACAGAGTAGTCACAAAAGAGCAGGCTCAGTCAAACGCTAACAGTATATGAAAGAAAACAGTATTTGAAGATATGTCAGGAATACTGACGACTTAAAGTAGTGGAACCAGATAGCCAGCCAAGAGCAGGGACAGACTGGTATCAACAATTTTATGTCCAAATGGCACCCTATATTACAGGGAATAGAGTGTAATTTGGGACACAGGCAGCGTGATCTAAGTATTACAAGGATTAGCACACCACCGTATGCCTCAAGGTCTTCAAAAGGACAAGCTAGGAGACTGACTGAGTGACAGGGGTTACACTTTAGAAGTCACTGTCCCCAGAAACACTATTTACATTTTTATCAGATAATCTACTGACAAAGGGATAACATGTCAAAGAGTACCAACTGAATGGACCTTCAGTTACAAACAAAGTGTAATCGCATAATTGATATATTTGATAAGTGCTTCACACTTAGACGGTGAACATTAAAGGACAATATGAAACACAGTTGACATGGTCAGCATCCCAAATGGCACACTAATCCCTAAATATAGTGCACTGCTTTTGACCAGCATCAAATGAAGTACACTATGTAAGGAATAGGGTGCCATTTGGGACATAGCCATGGACTGGAGAGACACTTGGCAGCAGGTAAAACAGGAGATAAAAACAGGGGTTGGCAGTGTCGTCTTGCTAATCCAATTGTTCTCATCTTTACAAGTTGCTTTGCCCTCTCTCACACACCCTATACTTGCTTTGTTACATTGCTGTAACACCTCCCATGCACCTCTCCTTTCAATACTATCTCCATATCAGCTTATGGCCCACTAACACCTTGCGTGTGGGCTGATCTATTTTTTACAAACTGGGTATCGAACCCTTGTTGTCTGGGGGGATTCAAGACTGTTATCCCACTGAGCTAAGGCCTACAGTTTTTACAAAAAAAATACTGCAACTGTCAGTGTCATGTAATAATTCTGTAAATTAATTGTAGGTCTACTTGTTTTATTTGTCTGGTAAATCTGTAACAGAATGAACAGAGTATACTACGTTTTTGCTCATTATGGCAATGTGACCTCAACATGTTAGCCACTACTTCAGCTAGACCAGACTGACAGATCAGGATCACAGCACCCCCTACTGGCCAGTCAATGAGGTGACATCACACACAATATTGTCAATGAACTACTCAACTCTACTAAAATCTTTTAAGTACATACTGTCTCATCATGGACAGCCCATCCAAACCACACACACCCCACAATTCAACGGACTGAATAGATAGATACGGTTTGTAAATAAGTGAATGGATAAAGACTACAAGATAGGACGGTTATTGTCATAGTGTGATTGTGCAATACTATTGTTTGCTTCTTTAGCTTTTTTATTAGAGATTACACATGTTTTATGGTTTTATTATATACTTATTTGCCAATTAAGGCCAAATGATTTGTCTAATAATGATACAGAGCTCATTTTCAGTTATTTTATGTGTTTGTCTCAACTTTTTTTACTTAGTCATAGCTTTAGATTGTGTACTGTACATTAACTTTATGAGACATTGTATCGTACTGTGCCATACCATAGCAGCTCTGTGACCTGGGGGTCTAGGTTCTTTCAGTATTCATGCTATGTTTTGGGGATGGCTGATGGCCCAGGTCTGGGCCTGTGTGTCTGTGGCAGAGCTCTTTTCTGCTTCAGGCTTGATGCCCCAAAGTAACCCTTCACTGGGACACTACAGAAGAGGAGGGACGGGGAAAGGGGGAAGTGAGAGAGTCCATGCTTGTGTTTTTTAGGGGGTGGAGAGCTGTGGTTTTGGTGGGTACTTTTTATGTTTGTTTAGAGGATTGAGGAGGCTTTGATTACTTGCTATTCTGTTGGTGCTGGGGAGGGTGCTATTTTCCCCACCTGACACTATGGTAACTACAGTGAATAAAGTTGATTATCTGTTGTTTATTTCCCAGATAGATGAACATGTTCATGTGACACTGTACATGGGACCTGCAGTTCTTAATGCCTAAAGGAGTTGTAATAGATGGTTGTGTCTATAGGGGAGAGTTGAGTAAGATGAGCCATTTTTTTTACAATCAGCATCACTACGTAAAGGGAAATATTGTATTCTTTCTAACAAAGATATCTACATATATTTTAGGATGTTGTATCTCACTGGAAATAACCACAATTCATGTAAACATAACAGTTTCGAAAACATAGCTTCTCCAAAAAAAAGTGGTCTCTTGGTATGGGGTAAGTTGAGCATAGGGACAGGGTAAGATTAACCGCCTTGGGGTAAGTGGGTAATGGTGTCTTGTGACAGTGGGTGAAGTTTAATTTATGGAATGTGGTGTGGTATATTGTATATCTATATTGAACACCTTCCTAATATTGAGTTGTACCCCCTTTTGCCCTCAGAACAGCCTCAATTCATCGGGCATAGACTCTACAAAGTGTCAAAAGCATTCCACAGGGATGCTGGCCCATGTTGACTCCAATCCTTGACCACAGTTGTGTCAAGTCGGCTGTATTTTCTTTTGGGTGGTGGACCATTAGTGATTCACACGGGACATGTTGAGCGTGAAAAACCCAGCAGCGTTGCAGTTCTTGACACACTCAAACCGGGTGCGCCTGGCACCTACTACCATACCCTGTTCAAAGGCACTTTTTTGACTTGCCTATTCACCCTCTGAATGGCGCACATGCACAATGCATGTCTCAATTGTTTAAAGGCTTAAAAATGATTTGTTAACCTGTCTCTTCTCCTTAATCTACACTGATTGAAGTGGATTTAACAAGTGACATCAATAAGGGATCACAGCTTTCACCTGGATTTACCTGGTCAGTCCAGTGTTCCTAATGTTTGGTATACTCAATGTATAACAGGGCCTATTTTTGAAGTGTGATTACTTGCAATGTGATATGGTTTTACCTACCTTGGTTGAACGCACTGCTGATGACTGTAAATTGCTCTGGATGAGAGTGTCTGCTGAATAACTACGATGAATATTCTGCACCCATCAGTGGAGACATTTGAGAAGTTCCTGTCAGTAGGACATGGAGGGGGAAAGGCGGTGTGTCTGAACGTCGCCTAGAGAATGAAGTGCTGCCAGTCGCCCAGCGGGTGCTCGGACCAGAGGAGAGCCCTCCAATCACTGCTCCTAATCCCTTCAGAGTTCGCACTTTGAGGGGGCCCTTGGCATTGGCCCCAGCCCTGGCTTTCACCGGCCAATAGTGCCCCCCTGTCATCTCCCTCCCCCCTAGCCAAAATAGTACCACCCCCACCATACCACTACTATTAAAGCCAAAAAAAACTCCCACAGCCATCCCCTAACCCACAAAAACATGTGCAAGGCAAAGAATAGGAGTGGTGGTAGTGTGGAGTTGGTATGGGGGTTCCAACCCAAATAAGGATGAAGGGGAGAGGGAGTTGTGCTGGGGCTTGGACTCAACCGACGCCAGGCTCAAAGGCGTTAGGTCTGGACAGAGGCCAAGCCTTAAGGGGTGACATTGTAGAAAGAGAGGGACAGAAAAGGACCAAGGGATAAATAGCCAGCCCAGAACTTACAACATGAGAAACACTGTTCCAGTTCTTGGTTATGTAACAACTGTTATCAGTTGTACAGACCTCAGACAATGCAGAGATGTCGAGAAGCTCCCTAGATGTGGATGTGGAGGTCAGTGTACATGGATACCTACCTAGGTCTGTGTATAAATGTGGGGAGTTTTTCAAGTACTGGGTTGTCTCAATAATCATGCATGTCCAATTATATGACGCAGAATTACAATGATTGTGAGTTTTAAAAAGTTGTCATGTTCCAATATCTATAGTTGCTCCTTCGGTTGGGTACTGCGTCTCCTTATTATCAGCACTTCTCTGGCCCCACCTGCAGGCAGAAAGATGCGCTGTGCCACTTTTTCATGAAGAGGGTACTCTATCAGTGGGTGATAAACCTGGCTGAAAAACTAAATTGTTGTGAGTACTTTAACTTCTCTTAAAAAAAACATTGAGAACATCACAGTACCGGCACCTCAAAGGCTGTGCAACAAGTGTGTGTGTGACAGAGAGTGTGAGAGCGAGTGTGAGAGAGAGAGAGTGTGTGAGAGAAGGAGAGAGAGAGAGAGAGAGAGAGAGAGAGAGAGAGAGAGAGAGAGAGAGAGAGAGAGAGAGAGAGAGAGAGAGAGACCAGACACTCTTGGATCTCCACATGGGAAATCTTGGGTCTCTTTCAGGCTCAGTGATGGAAACACAAGTGGGCTGGACTAGAGAATGGAGCCTGTGGTCCAGAGGGAATGAGATCTTAGTGTGAAGCCCATTCACACCCTGAACAGTTCCCAGTAACACTCACTCAGCTGTCCTGCGACAGGGTCACCTAGGGAGGCACTAAACCCCCCAAAACATAGGGTGTAGCTGGGTCATTCCACACATTCGACCTTGAAGTGTAACTTCGTCCCAAAAACGTTTGAGTTCAGCTAATTTTACATTCTGTCATGAAGAATAGTGAAAAAGACATTTTCACATCTCAAGATGGTAGATAAATATTAAGTAGCCAAATAATGTCACGGGGTTGACCATAACAGGGTTGAAGATTTCATCTTAAATCAGCCATAAATCCCCTTTTGACAGGGGGAAAGGAAGCTTGTTGTGTGCAACAGGGAAAGGCAATTGAATGCAAGCTTCACAAAAAAAAAGTAATTGTTAAAACATTTCTAGGCTGTCTATCTATGGGTAACAGGGTTGATGTATTATGCTTGACCCACTCAGTTTTCCACCACAAAATACTAGAAAATGGCCTAAAATAGTAGACTTTTACAATATGATTTGACTATCAGATGTTCAATGTTTCCTTAGAATTTTTTTTTTTTAAGGAATAGTTTCACCATATTAAAACGTGAATACAGTTCACGTAAGAGAGTTGACCTTAAAATGAGGGACAGTTGGAAATGAATTACTAATCACATTAAACAAATAATCAAAAATGACTTTGGCAAAGCAACAAAATAATTAGGGCTTTACAATGATGGTGAAAACTTTTAGACATTTTTGGGTTAAGTGGGTTAAAATCTTACTAGAAGTCACAGAGGTATGGAACACTGTTTCGGTCTTTGCATGTCAAAAAAGATACACATCAAATAACACGATTCACCAATGCGTATGCTACGATGCTGGTAAAGTTTTGTCTCGCGCCCCTGCCGCTGCCGCACAAACGCAGACACACCTTCCCAAACTCTGGATAGCGCTGGTCATAAAAAAAGCTAGCTAGCTGATTGATGCAAACAATATTCTTCCCCAAAAACATAGGAAAATGACAATCTGTTTCAGTAGCTGTAGTTACCTAGCTAACTATCTAGATAGATGTCATCATCTAAAAGACCAATTATTTTTTGATTGATGGTGGTCGGACCCACCTATGTGAAGCTAGCCACAATAAGTATTTGGCTAGCTTCACAATTACGTGGTTTGGTAAGAAGAATGCCCCTCTCCCAACAGGTGTGATTACTACCTCTGAGGGTTTAGAGCTTGAGATAGTCACCTCATTCAAGTACCTGGGAGTATGGCTAGACAGTACACTGTCCTTCTCTCAGCACATATCAAAGCTGCAGGCTAAAGTTAAATCTAGACTTGGTTTCCTCTATCGTAATCACTCCTCTTTCACCCCAGCTGCCAAACTAACCCTGATTCAGATGACCATCCTACCCATGCTAGATTACGGAGACATAATTCATAGAGCAACAGGTAAGGGTGCTGTCGAGGGCTAGATGTTCTTTACCATTCGGCCATCAGATTTGCCACCAATGCTCCTTGTAGGACACTTCACTGCACTCTATACTCCTCTGTAAACAGGTCATCTCTGTATAACCGTCGCAAGATCCACTGTTTGATGCTTATTTGTAAAACCCTCACAGACCTCACTCCCCCCTATCTGAGATATCTACTGCAGCCCTCATCCTCCACATACAACACCCGTTCTGCCAGTCACATTCTATTAAATGTCCCCAAAGCACATGCATCCCTGGGTTGCTCCTCTTTTCAGGTCGCTGCAGCTAGCAACTGGAACGAGCTGCAACAAACACTCAAACTTGACAGTTTTATCTCAATCTCTTCAATCGAAGACTCAATCATGGACACTCTTACTGACAGTTGAGGTTGCTTTGCATGATGTATTGTTGTCTCTACCATCTTGCTACCATGTTATTGTCATGTTGTGTTGCTACCATGCTGTGTTGTCATGTGTTGCTGCCTTGCTATGTTGTTGTCTTAGGCCTCTCTGTATGTAGTGTTGTGTTGTCTCTCGTCGTGATGTGTGTTTTGTCATATATTTATGTTATTTATTTTAATCCCAGCCCCCGTCCCCAAAGGAGGTCTTTTGCCTTTTGGTAGGCCGTCATTGTAAATAAGAATTTGTTCTTAACTGACTTGCCTAGTTAAATAAAAGGTTAAATTAAAAATAAATAACATAAAAATAAAACTATGAGCCACATTAGTGGAATTTGCGGTTCGCCTTCAAAATAAAATTCTGTCATTGACAGTGATGCAAATGAATACAAATAGTGGAATTATGCCATAATTGAATAGCTCATGCTAAACGAGATTGGAATGTTGTTAAATAAATTCAACAAAAGACAATCATTTGTTAATTTGGCAAAAATCTGTTGAAATCACACTGGATGTATTAGACTTTAGAATTGCATTGTGGGCAGTTATTTCACTGTACCGCCTTACCTGTGGATTGTGGATCAATTACATGGGTTATCAATCTACTCAGTGACACCCAGAGTACATTAGCGTCGTAGCTCTTATTACGGGATTCTGAATCCACTGAATTGAGCCACATTTACTCTACCAGTCAACGTACTATGTGTATTGAACACTATTCCAGAAGAAAAGCCATACAAGGTTAATGTTTTGAAGTCTGATAACTCTGAGGAGGACGTTGGGAAAAAAGCACTTAGGTGCTGAATAGACTGATACCCTATTTCATTGATCCCCAGTCCTTAGGTAAGGCTGTACAGTGCAATATGATTGTCAGTATGCACAATAGGCTAAGTGGGGAGGTGATTTCCCACAGTCAAAGTCCCTGAAAGGAGCTAATACTCTAATATTTGTGTAAACTCTTCACAGTTGTGTTCTGTGGGTGTCACCGAGTAGACTGATACCCCATTTCATTGCTACACATTACAACATTCCAACCTTGTTTAACATGATCTAGTCTAACTTGTGCTCCCAAGTGGCACAGTGGTCTAAGGCACTGCCTCTCAATGCCAGAGGTGTAACTACAGACACTCTGGTTTGAATCCAGGATGTATCACAACTGACTGTGATTGGGAGTCCCATAGGGCGGCGCACAATTGACCCACCGTCATCTGGGTTTGGCTCGTGTCAGCTGTCATTGTAAATAAGAATTTGTTCTTGACTGACTTGCCTAGTTAAATAAAGGTTCAATTTAAAACACTTAAAACAAAAATAAATATATGGCATGATTCCACCAATTGTAACCTTCTGCATCACTTTCAAAGAGGGACTTTTATTTTGAAGGCCAATCGCAAATTCCACTATTGTGGCTAATCCTTATTGTGGCAAGCTTCACAAAACCTAACCCGGTCCAGTCAAGCCTCACTAGACAGAGGAAGCTAGCTGACTGCTCATAAAGTCAGCTGTGAGCAACATGGTTAAGTACCTAGCTAGCTAGTTATTTTCATGAACTGAAGTTCAACAACAAGTGGCTACCTAAGTTAGCTACCTAGTTTCTTCTGGTCATTGATTTCAGGCTGGTTTCATTGGTGCTAGCTAGGTACCAAGCTAAAGCAAGCTAACTACCACAAAAGTTGCTAATAACATCTGTATCAAAGATATTTGCGAAAAAATAAAATAATCCTGCTCATTTGATCTTTTTTTTCTTTTGAATTTTACCCCTTTTTCTCCCCAATTTCATGGTATCCAATTGTTGTAGTAGCTACTATCTTGTCTCATCGCTACAACTCCTGTATGGGCTCGGGAGAGACGAAGGTTGAAAGTCATGCGTCCTCCGATACACAACCCAACCAGCCGCACTGCTTCTTAACACAGCACGCATCCAACCCGGAAGCCAGCCGCACCAATGTGTCAGAGGATACACCGTGCACCTGGCAACCTTGGTTAGCGCACACTGCACCCGGCCCGCCACAGGAGTCACTGGTGCACGATGAGACAAGGACATCCCTACCGACCAAGCCCTCCCTAACCCAGACAATGCTAGGCCAATTGTGCATCGCCCCACAGACCTCCCGGTCACGGCCAGTTACGACAGAGCCTGGGCGCGAACCCAGGGACTCTGATGGCACAGCTGGCGCTGCAGTACAGCGCCCTTAACCACTGCGCCACCCGGGAGGCCGTGCTCATTCGATCTTGATCTTATTTCAAATGCTCACACAAACGTTTTCCCATTCAGTCAAGCAAGTAAGGCCTTATTACCAACGCAGTAATGTAAACACATCTTTGTGGCTGGTATGTGCTTGTTTGCAGACTTTTCTTTTTTATACAGCTTTGTCAGTGCTACTGATCGTAACGGTGGAGCTTGGCTTGCAAGTGCAAATTCAGCACACACAAAATTCTATAATGGAATTGTGTTATTTGACGTGTTAAATTAAAAGCTATTTGACACGTCAAATAGTGCTATTTGACGTGTATCATTTTTGACATGCAAAGACCCAAATGGCGTTCCATACAGACGGTGCAAGGAGGGACATGTTAAAATGCTGAATTTTCAGGCTTTAGCATGAAATCGTACAATTATTTTAGCACCCAAAAAAACGTAATACTTCTAGATCAACTGTAATGTCAAAGCCATTGTAAAGGCACAATTTCTCCGCTTTCCAACACATTCCATGACGAGACCTCCATGCTGCCCGTTTCTGCAAGGCAATGAGCTCCGTCGGGTCTTTTTTTAAATGGCGGGTGGGGAAGCGTAACTAATGTGTGACAGTGAGAAGGAAAGATGTCGTGTGGGGAAAAGGCTTTTTTTCACTCAATCTGTCCAACTTATCACCTTTTCGCCTCTAACATGTAAATAAAACACTATAAAGAGTTTATATAATGTGTCATTACATACCTATTTGAAGGTTTCGGGTTTCGGGTTTTTAGGGCGGTGCTGAAGTGATCTTCAGAAGTGAACAGTTGCTTTTGAGAGTCATGATCATTTGCAGTGAGGATGCAAAAAATGACTAGGTATCCCCCCTTACCCCTGTCACAGCCCATTTCTTGTTTTTAAACGATGAGAGAAGTGCTACACCTGGTGGAGAGAGATTGTAAGACTGAAATAGTTGCTTTATGCGTGCTGTACGTTACGGCATGACACATCACGGGGTCAGTTTTTTCAACTTTTCTCCAATACTATTGAGCCATTACCATGTCGATCAATGCTTGAATAGAAACGTAGTTCACACCCCAGATTTTGTCAACACAGTCGCTACAGTCCCATTAGTTTTCTTTGCAGCCTCGTATGAATGTCGCGGTTGCGCACATTTGTATGGAATGGGGTGAGTTTACGTTAATCACATAATGCAACATTGACTACTGGCTCTGCGATGTCAAAGCTACCCCCCTTAAACCCTTTTAGATCAGAGTGAAAAACCACAACACACATGGTCTAGTAGTGTACTGTCTGAAACGTGCTTCACGGTTGGGATGGTGTTCTCAGGATTGCAAGCTTCCCCCTTTTTCCTCCCAACATAATGATGGTCATTATGGCAAACAGTTCTATTTTTGTTTCATCAGACCAGAGGACATTTCTCCAAAAAGTACAATCTTTGTCCCCATGTGCAGTTGCAAACCGTAGTTTGGCTTTTTAATGGTGGTTTTGGAGCAGTGGCTTCTTCCTTGCTGAGCGGCCTTTCAGGTTATGTCGATATAGGACTCATTTTACTGTGGATATAGAAACTATTGTTGTCACGTTCTGACCATAGTTCTTTTGTGTTTTCTTTGTTTTAGTGTTGGTCAGGACGTGAGCTGAGTGGGCATTCTATGTTGTGTGTCTAGTTTTCCCGTTTCTATGTTTGGCCTGATATGGTTCTCAGTCAGAGGCAGGTGTTAGTCATTGTCTCTGATTGGGAACCATATTTAGGTAGCTTGTTTTGTGTTGGGTTTTGTGTGTGGTTGTCTTCTGTCTTTGTGTCTATGCACCAGATCTGACTGTTTCGGTTTTTCACATTTGTTGTAGTGTTCACGTTTATTGTCTTTATTAAACATGTTGAAGACTAACCACGCTGCGTTTTGGTCCGATCCTTCGTCCACAGAAGAAACCCGTAACAGAACCTCCCACCAACCAAGGACCAAGCAGCGTGGTAACAGGCAGCGGCAGCAGGAGCAGCGAAATAGGGAGGAATGGACATGGGAAGACGTTTTGGACGGCAAGGGTTGCTACACATGGGGGCAGATCCTGGGGGGAAAGGTTTGCCTCCCGTGGGAACAGGTGGAGGCAGCTAGGAGAGCAGAGGCAGCTGGAGAGAGGAACCGGCGATACGAGAGGAACACGGCTGGCAAGGAAGCCCGAGAAGCAGCCCCAAAAATGTCTTGGGGGGCACACGAAGTGTGTGGCCAAGGCAGGTAGGAGTCCTGCGCCAGCTTCCCGTGCTTACCGGAGTGAGAGAGGGCATCGTACTGGTTAGGCACCGTGTTATGCGGTGGAGCACACGGTGTCCCCAGTATGCGTGCTTAGCCCAGTGCGGTACATTCCAGCTCCTCGTATCGGCCACATTCAACCAGGTAAGGTTGGACAGGCTCGATGCTCCAGATCTCCAGTACGCCTTCTCGGGCCGGTCTATCCGGTGCCATCTCCACGCACCAGTCCTCCGGTGGCAGCCCCCCGCACCAGGATTCCTGTGCTTATCCATAGCCCAGTACTCCCTGTTCCTCCTCTCCACACTCACCCTGAGGTGCGTGTCCTCGGCCCAGTACCACCAGTGCCAGCACCACGCACCAGGCCTACAGCGCGCCTCGCCTGTCCAGAGCTGCTCGAGTCTCCCGCCTCTGTCCAGAGCTGCTCGAGTCTCCCGCCTGTCCAGAGCTGCTAGAATCTCTCGCCTGTCCAGAGCTGCTAGAGTCTCTTGCCTGTCCAGAGCTGCTAGAGTCTCCTTCCTGTCCAGAGCTGCTAGAGCAGCCAGTCTGTCCTGAGCTGTCAGTCAGCCAGGAGCTGCCAGAGCCGTCAGTCAGCCAGGAGCTGCCAGAGCCATCAGCCAGGAGCTGCCAGAGCCGTCAGTCAGCCAGGACCTGCCAGAGCCGTCAGTCAGCCAGGACCTGCCAGAGCCGTCAGTCAGGCAGGAGCTGCCAGAGCCGCCAGCCAGCCAGGAGCTGCCAGAGCCATCAGTCAGCCAGGAGCTGCCAGAGCCGTCAGTCAGCCAGGAGCTGCCAGAGCCGCCAGCCAGCCAGGAGCTGCCAGAGCCATCAGCCTGTCCCGAGCTGCCCCTCAGTCCCGAGCTGCCCCTCAGTCCCGAGCTGCCCCTCAGTCCGGAGTTTCCGGTGTTAGTCATTGTCTCTGATTAGGGAACCATATTTAGGTAGCCTGTTTTGTGGGTGGTTGTCTTCTGTCTTTGTGTCTATGCACCAGATAGGACTGTTTCGGTTTTTCACATTTGTTGTTTTGGTATTTTGTAGTGTTCACGTTTATTTTCTTTATTAAACATGTTTAACACTAACCACGTTGCGTTTAGGTCCGATCCTTCGTCCACAGAAGAAAGCCGTTACAATAGTATCAATTTCCTCCAGCATCTTCACACGGTCCTTTGCTTTTGCCCTGGGATTGATTTGCACTTTTGACACCAAAGTATGTTCATCTTTAGGAGACAGAACATGTCTCCTTCCTGAGGGGTATGACGGCTGCGCGGTCCCATGGTGTTTATACTTGTGTACTATTGTTTGTACAGATGAACGTGGTACCTTCAGGTGTTTGGAAATTGCTCACAAGGATGAACCAGACTTGTGGAGGTCTACAATCTTTCTTCTCAGGTCTTGGCTGATTTCTTTAGATTTTCCCATGATGTCAAGCAAAGAGGCACTGAGTTTGAAGGTAAGCCACAACATTTTCTGGAATTTTCCAAGCTGTTTAAAGGCACAGTCAACTTAGTGTATGTAAACTTCTGTCCCACTGGAATTTTGAAACAGTGAAATAATCTGTCTGTAAAAAATTACTTGTCATGCACAAAATAGATGTCCTAACCGACTTGCCAAAACTATAGTTTGTAGACAAGAAATTTGTGGAGTGGTTGAAAAACTAGTTTTAATGACTCCACTCTATAAGTGTATGTAAACTTCCGACTTCAACTGTATATACATTTTACAATCCCAGTATGTTTTACATTTGTTATCTTGTTGTTATTAGTCCCACCCTTCAGCTCCATTCAACCCCTCCATTTATCTCCTAACACTATCCATTTTGGATTTCTATTTGTCGTATACATTTCCAAACTGTGCTGTGATTCTTCACAAATGTTCTGAACCATTATATTCTCATAGTTTCTACAGATTGTAAAACATTTTTGCTAAAATTATTATTATATTATTGATCGATTGACTATGACATTTCAAATCACCCAGTATTGCTATATGCTGTGTTAGCGCCACGTAAATGTTGCAGTTCTTCAGCCATTCCTGGACCTGTGACCAAAAATTATCTACATACGGACAGTACCAAAATAAATGATCTAATGACTCTGCCTCCTCACAGCAAAATCTACAAAGCTGGTAAGGCATCTCCCATATACACTGCTCAAAAAAATAAAGGGAACACTTAAACAACACAATGTAACTTCAAGTCAATCACACTTCTGTGAAATCAAACTGCCCACTTAGGAAGCAACACTGATTGACAATAAATGTCACATGCTGTTGTGCAAATGGAATAGACAACTGGTAGAAATTATAAGCAATTAGCAAGACACCCCCAATAAAGGAGTGGTTCTGCAGGTGGTGACCACAGACCACTTCTCAGTTTCTATGCTTCCTGGCTGATGTTTTGGTCACTTTTGAATGTTGCCGGTGCTTTCACTCTAGTGGTAGCATGAGACGGAGTCTACAACCCACACAAGTGGCTCAGGTAGTGCAGCTCATCCAGGATGGCACATCAATGCGAGCTGTGGCAAGAAGGTTTGCTGTGTCTGTCAGCGTAGTGTCCAGAGCATGGAGGCGCTACCAGGAGACAGGCCAGTACATCAGGAGACGTGGAGGAGGCCATAGGAGGGCAACAACCCAGCAGCAGGACCGCAACCTCCTGTGCAAGGAGGAGAAGGAGGAGCACTGCCAGAGACCTGCAAAATAACCTCCAGCAGGCCACAAATGTGCATGTGTCTGCCCAAACGGTCAGAAACAGACTCCATGAGGGTGGTATGAGGGTCCGCCGTCCACAGGTCGGGGTTGTGCTTACAGCCCGGACGTTTGGCATTTGCCACGGAACACCAAGATTGGCAAATTCGCCACTGGCGCCCTGTGCTCTTCACAGATTAAAGCAGGTTCACACTGAGCACATGTGACAGACGTGACAGAGTCTGGAGACGCCGTGGAGAACGTTCTGCTGCCTGCAACATCCTCCAGCATGACCGGTTTGGCGGTGGGTCAGTCATGGTGTGGGGTGGCATTTCTTTGGGGGGCCGCACAGCCCTCCATGTGCTCGCCAGAGGTAGCCTGACTGCCATTAGGTACCGAGATGAGATCCTCAGATCCCTTGTGAGACCATATGCTGGTGCGGTTGGCCCTGGGTTCCTCCTAATGAAAGGCAATGCTAGCCTCTTAAGCCGACCCCCTACTTTTTCGAACATTCTGTTAAAAATCGCGCAACATTTTGGCGTCCTGCTACTCATGCCAGGAATATAGTATATGCATATGATTAGTATGTGTGTATAGAAAACACTCTCACGTTTCTAAAACTGGTTAAATCACGGCTGTGACTATAACAGAACGTCTGTTTCATCGAAAAGCGCAGGAAAATCTGATCACTGGAAATGGAACAAAAATATCCATGCGCCATCTCAACCCATTGTTAAAGGTGAACCGTATTAAATGAGGCCGAGGTTGCAGTACCTACAGCTTCCACAGGATGTATAGAGTCTTCTCATTTGATTCGGATTTGATTCTTGGTAGAACCGACCAAAGGGAACCGATTCCCTCCGACCACCAACTTGATGCATTGGCCCGGTGTTTTTCCGGACATTTTTTCCAGACGACCAGCTATCGAATTTACATCGCCTCCTGATGATTTTTATAGCTTATTAACGTGTACTAATACCTAAAGTTGCATTAGAAAGGTATTTCGAAGTGTTTTGTGAAAGTTTATCGTCGACTTTTTAACTTTTAAAAAATGACGTTACGTTATGAAACGCTATTTTTTTCCGTTTATCACACAGTCTTCATAGATCGATATCTAGGCTATATATGGACCGATTTAATCGAAAAAAAGACCCAGTATTGATTATGGGACATCAAGGAGTGCCAACAAAGAAGACGGTCAAAGGTAATGAATGTTTTATATTTTATTGTGCGGTTTGTGTAGCGCCGACAATGCTAATTCTTTTGTTTACATCCCCTACGGGTCTTTTGGGGTGTTACATGCTATCAGATAATAGCTTCTCATGCTTTCGCCGAAAAGTATTTTAAAAATCTGACTTGGTGCCTGGATTCACAACGAGTGTAGCTTTAATTCAATACCAAGCATGTGTATTTTAATGAACGTTTGCGTTTTAACTAATACTATTAGCGTTTAGCGTAGCGTATTTGCATTTCCAGAGCTCTAGTTGGGACGTCTGCGTCTCAAGTAGGATCAAGAGGCTAGACCTCATGTGGCTGGAGTGTGTCAGCAGTTCCTGCAAGAGGAAGGCATTGATGCTATGGACTGGCCCGCCCATTCCCCAGACCTGAATCCAATTGAGCACATCTGGGACATCATGTCTCGCTCCATCCACCAACGCCACGTTGCACCACAGACGGTCCAGGAGTTGGCGGATGCTTTAGTCCAGGTCTGAGAGGAGATCCCTCAGGAGACCATCCGCCACCTCTTCAGGAGCATGCCCAGACATTGTAGGGAGGTCATACAGGCATGTGGAGGCCACACACACTACTGATCCTCATTTTGACTTGTTTTAAGGACATTACATCAAAGTTGGATCAGCCTGTAGTGTGGTTTTCCACTTTAATTTTGAGTGTGACTCCAAATCCAGACCTCCATGGGTTGCTAAATTTGATTTCCATTGATATTTTTTGTGTGATTTTGTTGTCAGCACATTCAAATATGTAAAGAAAAAAGTTTTTAATAAGAATATTTCATTCATTCAGATCTAGGATGTGTTATTTGATTGTTCCCTTTATTTTTTGGAGCAGTGTATATAACATTCTATTAATTGTAAAAATGTTGTACAATAATTTAAATAGAAAAATTCTAAGTTTTGAAACCGACGTCATTTTGCGTGTCAATTCATAAACCACGTGCCATGGAATCGGTACATCGAAAATCTCTTCCCAACTGTTTTGCATCTTATATAGCACATCTGTCAATTGTTTGGTCCTTAAATGAAACTGGTATATATTTTTATATCTCACAATTTTCTTTAACCAATTTTGATCATTAATGCAGAGCCGACAGACCAGTTCCTTACTTTTTTCGCCCTTCCACTTGCCTCTTCCATTTTTGTGGTAATGCTGCAATTAGTTGGTTGTAATTTTGGATAGAGCAGATGTAACAGTATAGTTTCCGTACTTCTCCTCGCCCCTACCTGGGCTCGAACCAGTCACCCTCGAGGCATCGTTATCTATCACTCCACAAAAGCCACGGCTCTTGCAGAGCATGGGAAATAACTACTTCATGGTCTGAGAGCAGTGACGTCGCTGATTGAAACGCTATTAGCACGCACCCCGCTAACTAGCTAGCCATTTCACACCGGTTACACAGACATTTACATATATTTGTGTTAGCTGCATGTGTGACCTCCACCAGTCCTATTTATGATATAATTTACAAAGATTGTTTTTTCCCCCCAATGTTGTCGACAAATATAGTTTTTTTGATCAATTAGTATATTTGAGTTTAACCACAATATTTGTTGTATTATTTGTTCTGTCTTTTATGGTGGATTAAACTGAAATTGCAACCAACTTTCTATGGCTTGTTTAAAAAATAACAATATTTTGGAGATCATTTTGTTTTCAAATAACCAAAAGAAAACCATGGTATGATTTAAAGCACCATAGTAGTACCATGGTATTTTTTTTTTACAGAGCCTATAAATAAAGAGCTGTCAATGCAGGGTGTTTACAGCTCATTGTTTTAGAGCCTATGACCTGCGCCTCTCGTCAATAAAAGGTGCCCGCGGCAGACTGGTGGCCGAGCCATCCTCGTTTGCAATGCAAATAGACTAACGGCAGTAAAGACAGGAGATGAGGAAGGGGGGACATCTGTGGCTGACGCACACACTGCTGATGGCCCTGTGTCACGAAACGAATGCCTGGGTATAGCCGGTGCAGGCTGGTCCACCCGGTGCATCACGGCAGGTAGCCGAGCGGTTAAGAGCGTTGGGCCTGTAATTGAAAAGTTGCTGGTTCAAATCCCTGAGCTGAGTAGGTGGAAAATTGGCCAATGTGCCCTTGCACAAGGCACTTAACCCTAACTGCTACTGTAAGTCTGCTAAATGGCAAAAAAAGTATGATTTATCCTCCCTCTCACCATCATCAGCTACCCTTGCTCAGTATTATGTAATTATCTGTCCCCCATCTCTATTATATAGTCCCCCCACCACACTTGTCATTACCCCTGAGCATCATCAGCAATGCCTGTATTTATTCCCACACCAACCACCATCCCACACACAAATACACGTCTAAAAAGTATATGTATTAACTCACAGTGATTAAGTGAGTAAGTGAGTGAATGAGAGATCGAGTGCATGCACGTGTCTGTGAGGGTCTTATGAACCATCCGGCTTGATAAACCAGGATCTTTTTTCAGAGCTATCTCTGACATTGCCCAGTGTAATACAGTCTAGTAAAGTGGGAGGGCTGCAAGACCCATGATAAACAATCATATACAGTACCTCTATCATTGTTTTAATCATGGCATTGCACTACAATCACTACTCCTGCTGCTGTTACCATTGACCCACTAGTACTTCAATAACACTATAACACACTATACCCACTGCACACACATAGACACAAACACATAAACACAGTCCACACACATAATAATTGTAACGATCTGGTGCGGACACCCGGCCGCAAACCTGAACCTATAGGGGAGGGTCTACCCTGGTGGGCATCTACCCTTGGCGGCGGCTCCGGTACGGGGCGTAGACCCCGCTCCACCTCTGGCTCCCCCCACTTTGGTGGCACCTCTGGTGCGGGGACCCTCGTCGCTGACCCCGGACTGGGGACCCTCTCCACAGGCCCCGGACCGGGGACCCTCGCCGCAGGCCCCGGACTGGGGACCCTCGTTGAAGGCCCCGGACTGGGGACCCTCGTTGAAGGCCCCGGACTGGGAACCCTCGCTGCAGGCCCCGGACTGGGGAATGTTGCTGGGGCTCCGGACTGCAGCTCGTCGCTGGAGCCTCCGGACTGGGGACTGTCGCTGGAGGCTCCGGACTGGGGACTGTCGCTGGAGGCTCTGGACCGCGGATCAACACTGGAGGCTTCGTGCCATGGATCCTCACTGCATTCTCCAGGCCATGGATCATCACTGGAGACTTCATGCCATGGATCATCACTGGAGGCTTCGTGCCATGGATCATCACTGGAGGCTTCGTGCCATGGATCATCACTGGAGGCTTCGTGCCATGGATCATCACTGGAGGCTTCGTGCCATGGATCATCACTGGAGGCTTAGTGCCATGGATCATCACTGGAGGCTTCGTGCCATGGATCATCACTGGAAGCTTCGGGCCATGGATCATCACTGGAGGCCTCCTAAGTGGAGCCGGAACAGGTTTCACCGGACTGAGGAGGCATACTGGAGGCCTGGTACGTGGAATCGGAACAGGTCTTACCTTACTGGGGAGATGCACTGGAAGCCTGGTGCATGGATCAGGCACCGGATATACTGGGCCGTGGAGGCGCACTGGAGGTCTCAAGCGTAGAGCTGGCACAAACTGTCCTGGCTGGATGGTTACTTTTGCCCGGCAAATGCGGGGCGCTAGCACATGAAGCACTGGGCTGTGCAGACGCACCGGAGACACAGTGCGCAGAGCCGGCGCAGGATATCCTGGGCCGAAGAGACGAACTGGAGGCCAGGAGCGCTGAGGCCAGGAGCGCCATACGTCCTGGCTGGATGCCCACTCTAGCCCATCCAATGCGGGGAGCTGGAATGTAGCGCACCGGGCTGTGAACGCGCACTGGAGACACCGCATAACACGGTGCCTGACCTGTACCACACTCCCCACGGTAAGCACAGGGGGGTTGGCTCAGGTCTAAACCCTGACTCCACCAATCTCCCGTGTGCTCCCCCCAAACATTTTTTTGGAGCTGCCTCTCGTGCTCCTGTGCTAGCCTTGACCCTATGTAACGCTGGTCCCCTTGAGTAGCTTTCCAGCCAGGATTTCCTCCCATGTCCAGGATCCTTTTCCTTCCAGAATGTCTTCCCATGTCCACTCTGTCTGCTCCTCCCGGCCACGCCGCTTAGTCCGTTTGTGGTGGGATCTTCTGTAAAGAACGTTGTCTGAAGGAGACCAAGGCGCAGCGTAATTTGTGGTTATCATATTTATTAAATGAGACCCAGTAACAAAACAACAAAGTGAAACCAAAACGAACATTCAGTTCCATAGGCTACAAGCACTGTACAAAAACAAGAACCCACAACATAGGTGGGAAAAAGGCTACCTAAGTGTGATTCCCAATCAAAGACAACGATAGACAGCTGCCTCTGATTGGGAACCACACTCGGCCAAACACAAAGAAATACAAAACATAGAATGCCCACCCCACATCACACCCTGACCTCACCAAATAGAGAAATAAAACGGCTCTCTAAGGTCAGGGCGTGACAATAATCTTCACTCCGCCACCTGTGTTGTCAGTCAGACAGACGATGGGAATCCTCGATAGTAGTCTCACATCTGGCAGTGTGCATGCATCGGTTGCTTAGGAAGTTCCCGGCGTTTGCTGGGAAAGAGGAAGAGGGCTTGTTTTCTTTGTCTGACCGTGTCCCCATATTGTTTACCCAGTAATGAGTGCAATCACACGCCTCAGTGGGTTCCCGGAGGTACCGTCGCATGAGGGCCCAGCCTGGCCCAGCCCCAGCCCCACCATGGAGCTGCTGTAACCCGACCTGACCAGCAGGCTGACTGAATCACACTAAGGTCTACATTTGGGGAAACTTTACATTTTGGCCGGTTGTAAGCATAGAACCCAATTTCCTCCTGGTCTCCCCTTCCTGGGAGAGAAGGACAGAGAAAGAAGCTGAAAAAGAAAGAGTGAGATACAGGGACAGAGAAAAAGATAGGGATGAAAAGAAATAGAGTAAAATATAGGGAGAGGGATTTGATTTCTCCTCTCTCCTCTCTGTCTCTCCATACTCCCTCTCCATCCCCCACCCCTGACCAATGCGCCAAGAGCGGGAGGAGCATTTACCGGTAAAAAATTAGGAAAGAATGTGTATAATGTTCATCTCACTCCCACAGTGGAGAAAGTGATGCTGCGGCCCCAGGAAATGGCAGGTGCTGCCTCCCCAATCTACTTAAAACACATTCCTTTGTGCTTCGAGCAGGTCAGACCGATTCAGACGAAAGCAGTATGACCGTGAGTCAGGCAATCAGTAAGACAGGCATAGGTTTGTCATAGTGTCAAGTACAGTATGGGCTTGTTGCTAAGAGGGTAAGAAATAAGTGGGTAAGGAGCAGTGTATTCAAAGGGTCATGTGAGTGGGCAAAATTGGTTGAATTTATGTGATTATGAGGTATGTTGGGATGTCATGGTCAGGTTGTATACTAGTTGTATAAGGACATTTTGTCTATATCTTGTAAAGAAAGAAGAAGACATCTTTACCTGGTTTCCGGAGCTCTTTGATATATTTCAGACACTTCAAACCATACTTCCTTCTGATGTTTTGTTCTATTTTATTTGTTATATATTTGTGTGTTATTCTGTGCATTTATATGGGCTAATAGGTCATTATCAATAAACTGTCAGAATAAGGTGCAGAGGGGCAAGGAGACTTACCTGCTGGGGGGCAAGAATTTGCCTGCTTGGGGGCAAGGAGACCCTCAGCTCTGCTAAAACCATGGACAACTGCTAGCCATTTTCAAGGGATTGTTAAATATCTGTTAAATGTTTGGTTGTAATATTGTCGACTCTTGAAGAGCATAGTCAGAACAAGAAATGCCAGATTATTCCATGCAAAACAATTGTGCACATGTATCTCTATCGTCAGAGTTATACAGAAAGCAACTGCATGCTTTTCATGATCAGTAAATGTCAATTGATCATGTAATTTCAGATACTTGAGGGTAGCCTCACAATATCTCAATATTGGCTCAGCATTTTAACATTTTGTTGTATTACATAGCCTATACATACATGTTGCATATAGGCTGTGACTTACTTATAATTAATTACAAATGAAATACAAATTAACTGAAAAAATTTGTTTGGCCAGTCTGTGGCTTTAGGCTCATGCGGTGGTGTCTAGAGAGCAGGCCAGCAGGGGAGAATATCCTCTCCACATTTGCAGAGCCACTGGGGATGCTAAACATCGTTTTGGCCATTCTTGACAGGCTGGGCAGAGATGCAGGGTTTTTTTTCTTCTTTTCTAAAGGTAGGACTATAGGTTTTTAGGTAAAATAACCCAATCAAAACAGAAAGCTTCTTGAACTTGGGAATATGCCATGCCTATTGGTCGAATATCAATTATGGCTTATTGTATAGATAATAGAACAAAAATGAATAAAACATTTAAGAGATCTGATTTTTGGTTTATAGATACTTTGCTACAACTGAGCTATCTACCCACCTCATTCCTTTCTTTTAGCATGTGCATGTAGTAAGTACACCATCATGCTTTTGAGATACTATGTGTCTTTTCAGATCCCGCAATGATGAGTTGTGGACACTATATCACTGCACTTCCTCTCTTGCTCTTGGTCCTCATCTTTGTAAAAATCACCTTGATTTTGCACCTGTGTGTTTTATCAGTTTCATCATGAAAATATTTAGCGAACTCCATGACAGTAACTAAAGCAAGGGGCAATAGCAGCACACAAGTAGACTACAAATGCATGCTGAGCTCGTGAAGTGAGCGCTACGGGAGCGAAATTGGAGGGCGCAAGAAGGCTGACGCTCCAACCTTTGGAAATCTCGCTCGGTGCACCAGTCAAATTATTGTATTTATATTCATTATGGATCCCTATTAGCTGCTGCCAAGGCCAGGTCGATGAAGATGGCTGCACAGTACTGTCTTTTATCGATGGCGGTTATGATATCATTTAGTACCTTGAGCGTGGCTGAGGTGCACCCGTGACCAGCTCGGAAACTGGATTGCACAGTGGAGAAGGTACAGTGGGATTCGAAATGGTCAGTGATCTGTTTGTTAACTTGGCTTTCGAAGACTGTAGAGAGGCAGGGCAGAATGGATATAGGTCTATAACAGTTTGGGTCTAGAGTGTCACCCCCTTTGAAGAGGGGGATGACTGCGGCAGCTTTCCAATCTTTAGGGATCTCAGGCGATACGAAATAGAGGTTGAACAGATGATGGTTGCACAGATGATCTCTATTGCACTCTATTGATCTCTATTGCACTCCACACTGCCCTTTCCCACCTGGACAAAAGGAACACTTACAGTGGGGCAAAAAAGTATTTAGTCAGCCACCAATTGTGCAAGTTCTCCCACTTAAAAAGATGAGAGGCCTGTAATTTTCATCATAGGTACACTTCAACTATGACAGAGAAAATGAGAAAAAAATCCAGAAAATCACATTGTAGGATTTTTATGAATTTATTTGCAAATTATGGTGGAAAATAAGTATTTGGTCACCTACAAACAAGCAAGATTTCTGGCTCTCACAGACCTGTAACTTCTTCTTTAAGAGGCTCCTCTGTCCTCCACTCGTTACCTGTATTAAAGGCACCTGTTTGAACTTGTTATCAGTATAAAAGACACCTGTCCACAACCTCAAACAGTCACACTCCAAACTCCACTATGGCCAAGACCAAAGAGCTGTCAAAGGACACCAGAAACAAAATTGTAGACCTGCACCAAGCTGGGAAGACTGAATCTGCAATAGGTAAGCAGCTTGGTTTGAAGAAATCAACTCTGGGAGCAATTATTACAAACTGGAAGACATACAAGACCACTGATAATCTCCCTCGATCTGGGGCTCCACACAAGATCTCACCCCGTGGGGTCAAAATGATCACAAGAACGGTGAGCAAAAATCCCAGAACCACACGGGGGGGACCTAGTGAATGACCTGCAGAGAGCTGGGAAACAAAGCCTACCATCAGTAACACACTACGCTCAAATCCTGCAGTGCCAGATGTGTCCCCCTGCTTAAGCCAGTACATGTCCAGGCCCGTCTGAAGTTTGCTAGAGAGCATTTGGATGATCCAGAAGAAGATTTGGAGAATGTCATATGGTCAGATGAAACCAAAATATAACCTTTTGGTAAAAACTCAACTCGTCGTGTTTGGAGGACAAAGAATGCTGAGTTGCATCCAAAGAACACCATACCTACTGTGAAGCATGGGCGTGGGAACATCATGCTTTGGGGCTGTTTTTCTGCAAAGGGACCAGGACGACTGATCCATGTAAAGGAAAGAATGAAGGGGGCAATGTATCGTGAGATTTTGAGTGAAAACCTCCTTCCATCAGCAAGGGCATTGAAGATGAAACGTGGCTGGGACTTTCAGCATGATAATGGGCAACGAAGGAGTGGCTTCGTAAGAAGCATTTCAAGGTCCTGGAGTGGCCTAGCCAGTCTCCAGATCTCAACCCCATAGAAAATCTTTGGAGGGAATTGAAAGTCTGTGTTGCCCAGCAACAGCCCCAAAACATCACTGCTCTAGAGGAGATCTGCATGGAGGAATGGGCCAAAATACCAGCAACAGTGTGTGAAAACCTTGTGAAGACTTACAGAAAACGTTTGACCTCTGTCATTGCCAACAAAGGGTATTTAGCCTCTTGTAAATACCCATCCCTGATCCGGGAGCGTAATCATCAACTGACACTAATTAGCATAACGCAACGGACATAAATATTACTAGAAAATATTCATATTAATGAAATCACAAGTGAAATATATTGAAACACAGCTTAGCCTTTTGTTAATCACCCTGTCATCTCAGATTTTGAAAATATGCTTTACAGCCAAAGCAAGACAAGCATTTGTGTAAGTTTATCGATAGCCTAGCATAGCATTATGCCTAGCTAGCAGCAGGCAACCTGGTCACGAAAATCAGAAAAGCAATCAAATTAAATCGTTTACCTTTGATGAGCTTCGGATGTTTTCACTCACAAGATTCCCAGTTAAATAGCAAATTTTCCTTTTTTCCAAAAATGTCATTTTTGTAGCCGAAATAACTCCGTTAGTTCTTCACGTTTGGCTGAGAACGGAAATTGCGGTCACGACAACACCGGAAAATATTCCAAATTAGCTCCATAATATCGACAGAAACATGGCAAACGTTGTTTATAATCAATCCTCAAGGTGTTTTTCAAATATCTATTCGATAACATATATATTCCGGGACAGATGGCTTCTTAGTAGGAAAGAGAGAAACAATTTGTCTCTTACGCACAAAACACTCTGAGAGACTCCAGCTGACCACTGACGCAATGTTGACGTTCAGGCTCATTTTTCAAAATAAAAGCCTGAAACTGTGTATTGTGACACTAGACACATTAGGGAAGCCATAGAAAAAGGAATCTGGTTGATATCTCATTCACTGCTCACTAGGGACGCATAGGAACGCAGAGCTTTCTAAATAAGAGTCCCTTCCTGATTGAATTTTTCTCAGGCTTTCGCCTGCAATATCAGTTCTGTTATACTCACAGACGATATTTTTACAGTTTTGGGAACTTTAGAGTGTTTTCTATCCTACGCTGTCAATTATATGCATATTCTAGCATCTTGTCCTGACAAAATAGCCCGTTTACTTTGCAAACGTTATTTTTCCAAAAATGAAAATAGTGCCCCCTAGATTCAACAGGATAACAAAGTATTGAGATAAACTTTTGTTATTGACCAAATACTTATTTTCCACCATAATTTGCAAATAAATTCATTACAAATACTACAATGTGATTTTCTGGATTTTTTTCCCTCATTTTGTCTGTCATAGTTGAAGTGTACCTATGATGAAAGTTACAGGCCTCTCTCATCTTTTTAAGTGGGAGAACTTGCACAATTGGGGGTGATTAAATACTTTTTTTGCCCCACTGTAGGTGAGAATGCTATTCATTGACTACAGCTCAGCGTTCAACACCATAGTACTCTCAGCTCATCACTAAGCTAAGGACCTTGGGACTAAACACCTCCCTCTGCAACTGGATACTGGACTTCCTGATGGGCCTCCCCCAGGTGGTGAGGGTAGGTAGCAACACATCTGCCACGCTGATCCTCAACACTGGAGCTCCCCAGGGGTGCGTGCTCATCCCCTCCTGTTCACCCAAGACTGCATGGCCAGGCACGACTCCAACACCATCACTAAGTTTGCAGATGACACAACAGTGGTAGGCCTGATCACCGACAATGACGAGACAGCCTATAGGGAGGAGGTCAGAGACATGGCCGGGTGGTGCCAGAATAACAACCTATCCCTCAACGTAACCAAGATTAAGGAGATGATTGTGGACTACAGTAAAAGGAGGATCGAGCACGCCCCCATTCTCATCAACGGGGCTGTAGTGGAGCAGGTTGAGAGCTTCAAGTTCATTGGTGTCCACATCACCAACAAACTAGAATGGTCCAAACACACCAAGTCCGTTGTGAAAAGGGCAAGACAAAGCCTATTCCCCCTCAGGAAACTAAAAAGATTTGGCATGGGTCCTGAGATCCTCAAAAGGTTACAGCTGCAACATCACTGCATCACTGCCTGGTACGGCAATTGCTCGGCCTCTGACCGCAAGGCACTACAAAGGTTCGTGCGTACAGCCCAGTACATCACTGGGGCTAAGCTGCCTGCCATCCAGGACCTCTACACCCGGCGGTGTCAGAGGAAGGCCCTAAAAATGGTCAAATACCCCAGCCATCCCAGTCATAGACTGTTCTCTCTACTACAGCATGGCAAGCGGTTCCGGAGTGCCAAGTCTAGGACAAAAAGGCTTCTCAACAGTTTTTACCCCCAAGCCATAAGACTCCTGAACACGTAATCAAATGACTACCCAGACTATTTGCATTGTGTGCCCCCCCAACCCCTCTTTTTACGCTGCTGCTACTCTCTGTTTATCATATATGCATAGTCACTTTAACTATACATTCACGTACATACTACCTCAATTGGGCCGACCAACCAGTGCTCCAGCACATTGTCTAACCGGGCTATCTGCATTGTGTCCCACCCACCACCCGCCAACACCTCCTTTACGCTACTGCTACTCTCTGTTCATCATATATGCATAGTCACTTTAACCATATCTACATGTACATACTACCTCAATCAGCCTGACTAACTGGTGTCTGTATGTAGCCTCGCTACTTTCATAGCCTCGCTACTGTATATAGCCTGTCTTTTTACTGTTGTTTTATTTTTTTACCTACCTATTGTTCACCTAATACCTTTTTTGCACTATTGGTTAGAGCCTGTAAGTAAGCATTTCACTGTAAGGTCTACACCTGTTGTATTCGGCACACGTGACAAATAAACTTTGATTTGACGACAGAAATAAAGAATGATAGTAAAAATCTTTGGACCACCTTCAATGAAATTTTGGGGAAAAAGTCAAACTCAGCTCCATCATTCATTGAATCAGATGGCTCATTCATTACAAAACTGGCTTATGTTGCCAACTACTTTTTCATTGGAAAGATTAGCAAACTTAGGCATGCCATGCCAGCAACAAACACTGACACTACACATCCAAGTATAACTGGCCACATTATGAAAGATAAGAATTGTAATTTTTAATTATGTGGAGTGAGTATGCAAGAGGTGAAAACATTTTAGTTGTCTATCAACAATGACAAGCCACCTGGGTCTGACAACTTGGATGGAAAAATACTGAGCATAATAGAGGACGATATTGCCACTCCTATTTGCCATTATTTCAATTTAACCTGTGAGTGTAGGGGGCAGTATTTTGATGTTTGGATGAAAAACGTACCCAAATGAAACTGCCTATTTCTCAGGCCCAGAATCTAGAATATGCATATAATTGTTAGGATAAAAATAGATTAGGATAGAAAACACTCTAAAGTTTCCAAAACCGTCAAAATATTGTCTGTGAGTATAACAGAACTGATATTGCAGGCGAAAACCTGAGGGAAATCCAACAAGGAAGTGCCTAAGAGAAATGATTCTCCCTGTTCCATTGCATGCCTTCCCTCAATTTAAAGGGATATCAATCAGATTCCTTCCACATGGTGTGAACAGTCTTTAGACATAGTTTCAGGCTTTTATTCTGAAAAATGAGCGAGAAGGATCACATCGCGTCAGTGGATGGCTGGGTGCCAGCAGAGTTCTGCATGCGCAACAGCTTGGAGCAGACATTTTCTCTCTCTCTCCCATTGAAAAAGCTACGGTCCGGTTGAAATATGATTGATTATTTATTGTAAAAACAACCTGAGGATTAATTTTTAAAAAAAAGTTTGACTTCACGGATACTATTTGGAATTTTCGTCTGCCCCGTCGTGACCGCTTGAGCCTGTGGATTTCTGAACAAAACGTGCCAACCAAATGGAGGTATTTTGGATATAAAAATAATCTTTATGGAACAAAAGGAACATTTATTGTGTAACTGGGAGTCTCGTGAGTGCAAACATCTGCGATTCATTTTATTGCTTTTCTGACTTTCGTGACCAATCTACTTGGATGCTAGCTGTTTGTAATGTTTTGTCTGCTGAGAGAGATGTCCTAACATAAATGCTTGGATAGCTTTTGCTGTAAAGCTTCTTTTTTTATCTGACATGCCAGGTGGATTAACAACAAGCTAAGCTGTGTTTTGCTATATTGCACTTGTGATTTCATGAAAATTAAATATTTTTAGTAATTTAATTTGAATTTGGCGCTCTGCAATTCAGCGGATGTTGACAAAAATGATCCCGCTAACGGGATGGGTGCGCCAAGACGTTAAGCCTACTAGAAAGTGTGTGCCCTCAGTGTCACATCCTGATCTGTTTCACCTGTCTTTCAGCTTGTCTCCACCCCCCTCCAGGTGTCGCCCATCTTCCTCAATATCCACAGTGTATTTATACCTGTGGTCTCTGTTTGTCTGTTGTCAGTTCGTTTTGTTTCGTCAAGCCTACCAGCCTTGACCCTGGGCCTGCCTGTCGTGCTGTACCTTGTCACACCACCCTGGACTACTGACTGCTGCCTGCCCTTGACCCATCGTTTGCCTGTCCCCCTGTTTTTGCAATACACTTTTGTTACTTCGAAACTGTCTGCATCTGGGTCTTCTCCTGAGCCTTGACACTCAGGCCTGGAGGGAAGCCAAAGTCATTCCGCTACGTAAGAATAGTAAAGCCCCATTTACTGGCTCAAATAGCAGACCAATCAGCCTGTTAACAACTCTTAGTAAAGTTCAGATTTTTTTGGGACCAGATACAATGCTATTTTACAGTAAACAAATTGGCAACAGACTTTCAACACACATAGAGGGTGTGTATTATCTTTTACCAGATCTAATATGTTATATTCTCCTAAATTCATTTCACATTTCCACAAACTTCAAAGTGTTTCCTTTCAATTGGTATCAATAATATGCATATCCTTGCGTCAGGTCCTGAGCTACAGGCAGTTCGTTTTGGGTATGTCATTTTAGGTGAAAATTGAAAAAAAGGGGTGGATCCTTAAGAGGATAATGTACATTTGCTAAAGCATTATGATGACTCAGCGACACAATGGTCGGGTTTAACTGAGTTAGGCTTGGATCAATGATAAGTCATTGTCTCAACGCTGCCTTATAATGTTGTGAAAGGATCCAGGAACCCAAATGATTTGGGTGGATCCCATCCTACTTATAAAACATGTTTTGTTTCCAAAAGGTATCGAAATTGTCAACAAAAGTTACACCCATCGAGCTGTAATAATCACATAGCCAGTAATGAAGAGAAAGCATCCGACTAAAGCGTTCAATGCCACGATTCAGAGGGCACAGGGCCAGATATGATTGGGATCGCTCCGCTCCTCGCTCTGCTCCAGCTCCACTCCGTTCACATACTCTGCCCCCAGCTGCCAAATTGAATTGCTCTGCACCATATTGTGACATTTTATTGATCACGGCTAATAGCAGTAAGGCCAAAATCATTGTTTCATCAATTTGCTTTAATATGTTTGTTTCTGATACCCCCAGGGGTCCTAAAATACAAATTCAAATACCTAGATGGTTACGATCTTCAACAATTCCATATGTTAGTTTAGTAGAGATGGTGCAAAAATGGCTTAAAGTCTAGAGGGTTACAACAGAGACCAATTGGTTGTAATCTGGTTGCGTGACGTCTTCCCAACCAGAAAATGATTACATGTGCCAAAAGTCCACTGTACTGTCTACCCCTGGAACATGATAGGCTTCTGTTATTATATCCTGATTATTATCCTGATATACAGTATATCGTCTGCATGGACACTAGAGCATGTGTGGCTTCCCAATGTAAACCTGAACTTCCATTATAACACTGTCTGATATCTTGTAACCAGGCCATCTGTTTTGAAAGGATCCTATTTGACCACACACCACGCCAGCCTATTTGTTACTTTGCTCTCTCTCTGAGCAAGCTGGGCATCCCAGCACTGATCTGGAGTCAGCAGAGGAGAGAGGGTCATTTCTGAGACATGCTCACGTACTCACACAGACACACACACACACACACACACACACACACACACACACACACACACACACACACACACACACACACACACACACACACACACATTGCTTACAGCACTGGGGCTGTAACAAGGAGCCAGAGAAAAACACACACATGGTTTTGCTCTCAGACCCTAAAACAACAGCCTGAGAAAACCATCCCGATCTATCTGCTGTGGAAGAGACTTAAACAAAAGAGCAGTCTTTCTCCGGGCTTCTCATCCTATCAGGTTTCCCCCTCTGTGTCCGCTTGCACAGCTGCGGGCCACGGCTTCCCTCTCACTCTCCGAGGCCGACTCACACAAGGTAAACACACACCCGGACGGCCGGCAAAGCTGGATAGGAAAACGATCGTTGGACAGGGTTGATTTTGCCTGTGTTGTTTTTGCTCACAATGACTTTTGGGTTGAATCATCCATTTCACTGTAGTTGAAAATCTACAACCAAATTAGGTTGTTTAACCCAGATTGTATGGGATGAGTTAGAGTTAGTGTTTGAAATGGCACTGGATAGGCCTTGGACAGAGTCAGTTTAGAGTGAGCAGGGTGGTTATATCTGTGATAGTGTGTTCAGCTGCGATATGAAGCATAACTCATAAAGCATAATAGCCCGCCATCAGGAAACTAAATATAGATGGTGTTTTGATTGCGTGAAAATTGACATTTCAAAGGAGATTAGGATCAGCACCACTAAAACAACAGTGCCAATAGCCAAGGGGCAGAGCTCTGCCCCCCCCCGCCCGCCAACCTGCCTTCCTCACACGGCTCTTACAGCAGGTATCCGCAATTATCCTCTGGGCTGTGTGTCACTTTTTCCAGCGCAGGGATTCTATGTGTGTGTGGGATTGTGTGTGTGTGTATTTCTTTCATGCGTGTGTGTGTGTGCGTCTCCCTCCCTTTGGGACTGTTGAGGGGGGTCATAGGTCAATGGTCTGGGTTGGCTCCTTCACTTGGCTTCTTGTCGCCCCTAGTCACTGAGTGGCTGTGACCTCATAACCCTGTGACCTCATCCCCTTAGCTCTCTCAGTCCTCCTTCCATAGCAACCGCAGGTTGAGGTGCATGACATCATGAGCTGAGAAGGTCTTCGCTAATGATGGGAGAGCGGGGGGTGGAAAGTGAATGGGAAAAGGGGAGGGGGTGAAGTGGGGTGTGATCCGGAGCGAGGGTAATTTTTTCCGACATTATTTGAGTATTAACCGTGTCATTATTAACGCAGGTGTGTTTTTTCAATGACCAAATTCTTCTTCTGCTTTGCTGAATAGAGTCTGTCAGAAACCAGCTGGGAGATGTGAAAGGGTGTTGCTGCCGGCAACAGAAGATCCTCCAATACACACATACGCACACACACATGCCGTTCCTGTTTGGCTAACCACAACAACCATATATCCCAAACACTTGATACCTGTCAAGCATAGCGTAGCATAGCGTAGCATAGAATCCCCCTTTCATGCGTTATTTTTACACAATCCGAACACACGTAGAGGATCAGGATATGGCCGCTTACATGATTTAATTAGCACAGGCGAAGTGCTGAGAGGTCAAACTCCATTCAGAGCTGAAACTCTATCTACTCATTGATTCTATTAAAAGCTGTGGGCTGTGTGTGTGTGTGTGTGTGTGTGTGTGTGTGTGTGTGTGTGTGTGTGTGTGTGTGTGTGTGTGTGTGTGTGTGTGTGTGTGTGTGTGTGTGTTTATGACAGAGCAGGGCCTGCCTGGTGTGATGAAGCCCCCTCCACACACTCCATCTCCCCACCAGTGGGTTCTAATACTGTCAGCTGAATACAACCCTGGGGTTCAATGGCACACTTAAAAGTAATGCAACACTGCAACAACAATGCACTGTACATAGTTATAGGGCACAAGTGTGTATATGAAAACACATAAAAAAGAGAAAAACAAAGTAAAGTAAAATAAAATGTTATTTGCCACATGCTTTGTAGACAACAGGTGTAGACTAACAGTGAAACGATTCCTTACCGGTCCATTTCCAACAATGCAAAGTTAAAGATAAGATCAAAATAAAATAAATATTGAAATAGTGACACAAGGAATAAATACAGAGTGAATAACAAATAAAATGTGTGTGTGTTTGTGTGAGGTTCAGACGGGGAGAGGAGTTAGTGATGTTAGTGAGTGCGAGCGTTCCTGTGTGCTTGTGTCTGACCGTGTTCATGTGCATGTGTGTGTCTGACCACGTGCATGTGATGTGTGTGTGTGTGTGTGTGTGTGTGTGTGTGTGTGTGTGTGTGTGTGTGTGTGTGTGTGTGTGTGTGTGTGTGTGAGTTGAATGAAGCTACAGTATGTCTGCTGTGAAAGCCATTAGGTGCAATTGAAGTGGGAGCGATCATTGAGTGTGAGCCTACCAGTCGCGGATGTTTGGCCTGAGGTAGAATCAGTGTTCTCTGCTTAAAAGAGCATCGTCTAGGAGACGCAGTTCAGGGTTTCCGACAGCGCTCAGCATCTAATGGACAGATGTCCATGCACCCAGCACTGCGGTCATTCTTCGCTCTCATACACAGACCTACACACGGGCGCATACATACACACACGCACAAATGAAAACACACACACACAGCCCAGGGCTTTTAATAGAATCAACGAGTGGAAAGAGTTTTTGCTCTGAATGGAGTTTCAGAGTAGCATTGGGGTCATGACTGGGGTGACTGGGGTAATTCTTTGCTCTCACACACGCCATACACACACACGCCATACACACACACACACACACACACACACACACACACACACACACACACACACACACACACACACACACACACCTTATTGCACTGATGTAGGGTGTGAAGCCATACTGTGGCACAGTACTCCAGGTGAGTTGTTATCATGGTGTGGTAGATTGTCAGGAGGATGTCCTTGGAGATGAAGTCTCTTGCCATTTTTAGAGTGCCAAGCCCAGACAGCAGTTTCACTGTGATCAGGCTGGCGTATTTAGTCCAGTGTAGGTGTGGGTCCAACTTCATCCCCAGGTACTTCGCGTTTACTTGTTCATGAGTGATTTGTCTGTCTGTTCTTGTGACACTTTTGCCTATGTGTCTCAACTTTTGTGGGTTGCCAAACAGCATTGCCTTTTTACTATGCATTGCTCCCTCTGAGGATCTTGATATAACTTGTTGGCAATAAAAAGTGGTTGGTGGTCTGTTTATATTTAATTATAGTGTGTGATAAGTCAGCTGGATTTGCTGCAGGTTGCCCTCAGTCTAAGGAGAGAGATCCAGAGGGGCTATAGAGTGTGTCTCTCACTAGCTCTGTCTTATATTGTTCAAACCTGGGAAAACATTGATTCAGAATTCAAATAGAAGGAATTCAAACAGGTTGAACCAATTTTGTACCAGTTTTGGTATAACAGGTAGCAAGAACTCTTATGGACTAGTTTTACAAAGGTTGGGTTTTGGTTTGGTCAAGCCTGGATTTGTTGTTGAGATTAACCGACATGAGATGTGATTTTGTACTGAAGACAAGTGAAGTTGGAGGTCCAGGAGTTGGGCATAGGAGGACACAGGATCCATAGGTTTAGCTCAGACAGACAGACAGACAGACAGACAGACAGACAGAGCCCTAGATGGAGACCTAGATGGTTCATTGGGCATGATATTAGGCTACATAGCATACAGTCAGTGTATAGGTCAGGAGGATCTGACTTTAGTTTAGACAAGGATTAGCTATCATGACTTTATTTCGGACAGGGGAGATACAAGCCTGGGCTGAGCGATCTGATCATCCGCAGGCGATCTGATCATCCGCAGGCGGTATGGAAAGATAAACCTTGCCTGTCGCCTACACTCTCCTCCCCTGATCTCTCTACCTACATCGCCCGCTCGCCTCTGTGGCTTTAAGGACCGTCATTCCGACAGCATGCACCTCATCAGGCAACGGGACCTGACCTTTCCCTCTGATCTCTGGGACATTAACTCTGTTGCCCAGCAGAGGGAGGGGGGCAACAGCCCTCACCTCCCCCGGCCACCCAGCTACTCCCCAGAGTTCCCATTAGCAGGTAATAATCCCAGCCCTGGGGTGATGAGGATGAAAATGTCAGAGTGAGAGGGTTTAGGGCAAGGAGCAGTGGAGCAGTGGAAAACGAGGAGAAATGATGTCAGAGGAATCGCGACCACCGATTGGAGTGGAGATTCCAGAGGAGAGCCTATAAAACGGGGAAAGTCAACACCAGGAACAAGCAAAGGGAGGGAAAAGTTGGAACGTGAGAAATTCCAGGAACTTTTCAACATCCTCTCTCTTCTCCTGTGTGTGTGTAAATGTGTGTTCCAGACTATCTAAAACCAAAGGTGAGTACAATAGAACGAACGAGTACAATAGAACGAATGGGGCTCTCTGTGCACAAGTGGGTGCTCAGACATGCATGGATATATGTATACATAAACGCATGAATGTAGCGCAGGTGTGTACACTCTTAGAAAAACTAGATGCTATCTTGAACCAAAAATGGTTCTTTGGCTGTCCCCATAGGAGAACCCTTCGAAGAACCACTTTTGGTTCCAACTAGAACCCTTTTGGTTCCAGATAGAACAATTTTGAGTTCCATGTAGAACATTTTCCACAGAGGGTTTTGCATGGAACCAAAAAGTGTTCTCCTGTATGGACAGCCCCAGAACCTTATTGGAACCCTTTTTTCTAAGAGTGTATGTTCATCACACCTATGTGTATGTGTGCAGGTGTTCTTGAGAGATGTTGTTTATGTGTGCAATATAGAATACAGTAGAAGAAAGATGAGTGAACGATGAGTGACAGTTTTGTTAAGTGGTGGTTGTAGACCTTGCCTAAGTTCACAATTAGTGAGAACATTTTTTTGATCTTTGAATTGTATCTGTATTTTTGTGAATGGAAGAATTTGAGTGTCTTTGTGTGTGCGTAAAGAATGTTTGTGACGTATGGAGAGTGTGAGTGTGTCTTTGAGAGAATGTTGGTGTACGTACATTGGGGAGAGTGCATGTGATGTGTGGAGGTGTTTATTTTCGGGAATGGAAAATGCTAAAATTAGCTGATGTTGCTAGACAATACCCTTTGCCAGTCAAGTCTAAAACATACACTGTGAAAACCTTGGGGGAATTGAACACGGCATGGTTTCAAACAGGACCGAATGATTTTACAGTTTGAGAAAGGTGTTCCAAAAGGTATTCTATGGAGCAATAGAGACATTTAGTTATTTTTACCAGCTTTTCGGTTGATTTACTGCTCGGTCATTTGGACCAGAATGCAAGTGCTCTCGGGTAGACTGATACACTTGGTATAGATAGATATAGACTAGATAAAGATTAGATATCCATGTGTGGAACTATGTTTTTGTACATTTAATGATGAGAGTGTATAATTGCTCAAATCATGTGTTTAATTGCTCAAATCCCACACATCATGTGTTATGGGTATATTCCATTGCTAAATTGGACCATCAAATGTTTCTCTCGTTAGTGCCAAAGGTTGGTTACAGCTATTGGAAGCGAGTGAAGGGTGTTGAAAGTTGGGACAGCAGCAGAGTGTTTGTTGTAGAGAGGTCCTACTGTTTTGGGTAGCTGTTTTGAGTAATTTGGGGTAGTTGTGGGTTGTTTTGGGGTATTAGTTGGACCCTTGTAGAGTGATAGGGATTGGAATACTACTTTGTATGGTAAAAACGGTGTGAAGGAGTTTTAATACCCTATTGGTATTAGAGAATAGGATATAGTCCTTTGAATTCTACAGTGTTTTTATTTCATTCATTCTTTTATTTAATCTTTATTCTGACAGGGAGTAATGCTGAGACCTGTATCATGCATACACATCAATATACACTATACGCATCAATATAAACATCAATATACACATTCATACACAAAATAATATAAAACAAACTCATTCTTCATAAAATAAATTCCTTAATCAGCCTTCTGAATATCCCTGGAGGCGCCATCTCTTCCAAATTCAGAGAGCATTGGGGATTATTCCAACTCTGTAAATTGTTTCACATAATGGGCGCAAAAAAACTAGAAGCAGATTTACCTACCTCAGTGGAGATCGAAAGGATCTCCAGTTATCCATCCCTGAGACGGGGTCTAATAGCTTGTGTTGAGTAATAAGTGTTGGACAAAGGACGCATGTTAGCACCAGGTATAAACCAGGCTAGAGTGTGGAGTATTAAGTGATAATGGGTAGAGTAGTGTGTGTACATACTGTATGTGTATCCAGACAGTGTTCAGAAAGCCTGAGTAGTAATAGTACGTTGCCAAGTGTGTGTAGGGGAGAATGAGCATCAATAGTATACTATAGTATAGTGCCCTTTAATATAAACCAACCACATGGGGAATTCAATCATATCAATCTGATATGAATAAATACTTGCTAAAGTGCCAAACTTCCACATTTTGACATGTCCCTCCATCAACCGTGTCACTTCTAGGACATTTTAACCCACTTAACCCCAACATTTCTGCCCTAGTTAGTGTGTTGCTTTGACAAAGTAATTTCTGAAGACTATTATTTATTTAATGTGGTTAGTGATTCCTTTAAGTGAACTGAACTCTTTTTTTCTATATGGCAAAACTATTTCTTTTTAAATATTGACAATTTTACTTGCCCTAGCAGAACAGGTTAGGCTGTTTTTATGTTATCCAGAGCATTGGTGACTGCAACTGTGCTGCTGGCAACAATTTCTTAGTTTTTTTTTGCCAACGTTTACTGACACTAGCCGTATTCAAAGGGTGTTGAGCATTCGTAAATTCGTCAGTTATTCTGTGCTCTGACACACTCGGACGAGAGTGCTCTGAAATCGGAGTAGATAGCCAGAGCGTATTTACCAGCTACGTCTATCAACAGTTGTTGAATTGACATCTTGAACATTCTATTGAAATGGTTACTGCATAGTGAAGTCTATTGTTAAGATATGTAGCTAGCTAGCTAAACAAAGAACCATAATCCAAACTCATAATGTTACTACCCTGCATGACTCTGCAGGTCTCAAACCAACCAGGTTCAATGTTAGCTAGCCTTCAGTGCAGCTTTTGACATTATCGATCACAGTCTGCTGCTGGAAAAAAGTATGTGTTATGGCTTTACACCCCCTACTATAATGTGGATAAAGAGTTACTTGTCTAACAGAACACCAGCATTTCTACTCAAACATAATCCAGGTAGAAGCAGGAATTCCCCAGGGTAGCTGTTGAGGCCCATTTCTTTTTTCAATCATTACTAACGACATGCCACTGACTTTGAGTAAAGCCAGTATGTTGTTGTATGCGGATGACACAACACTATACACATTAGCTACTCCAGGGACTGAAATGACTGCATTACTTAACAAAGAGCTGCAGTTAGTTTTGGAATGGATAGCAAGGAATAAGTTAGTCCTAAATATTTCCAAAACTAAAAGCATTGTATTTGGGACAGATCATTCACTAAACTCTATCACTCAACTACGTCTGGTAATGAATAATGTGGAAATTGAACACAGTTGGACTGTTGAACTGTCATGGTCAAAACATATTGATACAACAGCAGCTAAGATGGGGAGAAGTCGGTCAATAATAATGTGCTGCTCTGCCTTCTTAACAACACTAGGGTCCTACAGGCCCTGGTTTTGTTGCACCTGGACTACTGTTCAGTCGTGTGGTCAGGTGCCACAAAGAGGGACTTGGGAAAATTGCAATTGACCGGAGCGAATTGCAAAAATCGCTGAAGCTGGAGACTTAAATTTCCCTCACTAACTTAAAACATCAGCTATCTGAGCAGCTAACCGATCGCTGCAGCTGTACATAGCCCATCCAATCTACCTACCTCATACCCATATTGTTTTTATTTACTTTTCTGCTCTTTTGCACACCAGTACTTCTACTTGCACATCATCATCTGCACATCTATCACTCCAGTGTTAATTTGCTATATTGTAATTTCTTCACTACTTTGGCCAATGTATTGCTTTACCTCCTCACACCATTTGCAAACACTGTATATAGACTTTCTTTTTTTCTATTGTGTTATTGACTGTACGCTTGTTTATTCCATGTGTAACTCTGTGTTGTTATTTGTGTTGCACTGCTTTGCTTTATCATGGCCAGGTTGCAGTTGTAAATGAGAAATTGTTCTCAACTAGCCTACCTGGTTAAATAAAGGTGAAATAAAAAACAAAAACGATAAAAGAACAGGGCAGCACAGCTGGCCTTTAAAAGTACACCGAGAGCTAACATTAATGACATGCATGTCAATCTCTCATGGCTCAAAGTGAAAGAGAGATTGACATCCTCATTACTTGTTTTTGTAAGAGGTGTTGACAAGCTGAAGGTACTGAGCTGTCTGTTTAGATTTGGATAGAAGTTTCGATAATTATGTCTGTGAGTATAACAGAACTGATATGGCAGGCGAAACCCCGAAGACAAACCATCCCCCCCCCAAACAATTTCAGCCTACCACTGTTTTCAATGGCTGTTACTTTTATTATAAGGCGAAATCCTCCCAGATTGCAGTTCCCAGGGCTTCCACTAGATGTCAACAGTCTTTAGAAAGAGTTTCATGCTGGTTTTTGGAAAAATGAGCCAGAAATTGTCATTTTTCTAGGTGGCTCCCATTTTGGCTGAACTGTTTTCAAGTGCTTGGAAGAGAGCGGTATTGGTATTTTTCTCCAGTAAAGACAATAACGATTCTCCGTCTTAAATGTTATCATTTATTTTGTGTTAGGGTACCTAATGTTTGATTATAAACGTTGTTTGGCTTGTTTGGAAAAGTTTATTAGTAATGTTTGGGATTCATTTTGTATGCATTTTGACGGAGGGAAACTGGGTGGATTATTGACTGAAGCGCGCCAGCTAAACTGAGTTTTTATGGATATAAAGAAGGACATTATCAAACAAAAGAACCATTTGTGATGTATCGGGGACCTTTTGGAGTGCCAACAGAAGAAGATCATCAAAGGTAAGGCATTTATTATATTACTATTTCTGACTTCCGTGGCGCACCTGCCTGGTTGAAATATGCTTTTCATGCTTTTGTAAGCGGGCGCTGTCCTCAGATAATCGCATGGAGTGCTTTCACCGTAAAGCCTTTTTGAAATCTGACGCTGGATTAACAAGAAGTTAAGCTTTATTTTGATGTATTACACTTGTGATTTTATGAAAGTTAAACATTTATAATTCTGTAGTTTGAATTTCACACTCTGCATTTTCACCGGATGTTGGCCAGGTGGGACGGTAAGAAGTTTTATTCTTGGCAGCAGCTAAGAAGGAGTTCCATAATACATACAAATACAAACATTAGATTATAACTAGCAAAGCAAATGGCTCTGAGACACAAATAATATTACTACACAGATCATACATGTAAGGTTAGCTAGCGAGCCAGCCAGCTAACGTTAGCTAGCTAACTAACTGTACACTTTACTTGAAATTAAAATTAGAAACGTGCAATATCTGAAAATGTGGCTAGCTAGACTATCTTACCAGTATACTGTACATGGATGGACGCTTGTAATCCGCTATGTAATCCGGAGACAGACGATTTCTCCATCTCCTCAGCTATCATACTTTAATTCCACTGATTTCAAAACTCTCGCATGTCCAGCCCCCTCATTATCTCAGCCAATCATGGCTAGCGGGAAGGTTGCTGTCTTTTTTTGTGGCCAAACAAACTAGGCTTGTAATTTAACAATTTAATTTATATTTACAGATTGCATACACTTTAAAGCTTAGGAAAGTTCACGTTCTAGAAGCCATTTCTGTGTTCATGTAGGTAGGGGTAAAAGTGACAAGGCAATCAGTATAGATAATAAACAAAGTAGCAGCAGTGTGTTGAAAAGTGTGAAAGTGTATGTGTGTGTTTGCCGGTCAGTGCCGTTTAAGATGAGGGAGGACGATTATTTATTTTATGATCATGGCCTTACTTCTATTACAGCATACTGGATGACTGTCAGTCATATTCCAATCACCCAGCTCAATGTAACATTGATAGGTTCAGGCTACTACATGATACTCACATTTTCCCTATACCCAACATGAGATTGCTACAACCTAGCCTATGAATGAAAGTTTACAATGTAGGTGCACAGGTCGAGATAAAAAAAATTGTAATCAAGATGTCAGACAGTGACACATTCAATACAGACTTGCACACTCTTGCCTGTATCTAGCTGATCTAGAGTGTAATCATTAGTCCAACAGTTGCAAACAAGAGTTTCTATTGGAGAAATTCAGGTATGTTTCTCCTTCCGTTTAATATTTTTTTTTTAACAGAATCGGCAGAATGAATACACCCCTGATCATACGCAAACAGAACTAGCAGCCACTTCAGTGAACACCACATCAGCTGTCTGTGACCAAGTGAAAAATTATTTCTAAGCCAAACCTTCATATCATAACCTCTAACTCACAGCCTACATCTTTGTCACCATATTAGCTAGCGTCATAGTCAATATAGCTAATAGAACTAATGTCTTTGTATACCAGCTACAATCATGCAGTAAAGTGTACAGTCACCAAACGGTTTAGCAGTTACACTGTGAAAGTGAAAAGTGAGAAAAAAATAGGAAATAGGAAGGAAATATGGCTCTAATTCTCTCTCACTCTAGCTTCAATTCAATTGGAAGAAATTAATTTGTTCAAAACTGTTCGACTATTGTCTTCACTCTCTTTGAGTCAACTACTCACCACATTTTATGCACTGCAGTGCTAACTAGCTGTAAATTATGCTTTCAATACTAGATTAATTTGGTGAACAACATGTCAGTTCATGCTGCAAGAGCTCTGATAATTAATTGTCATTATTACTGTAAATCTATGGAAGGGGGTGAGAACCATGAGCCTTTTTTATTTTGAAGTCAATGAACCCAGAGGAGGACGGAAACTAGCTGTCCTTCAGCTATACCATGGTGCTACACTACAGAGTGCTGTTGAGGCTACTGTAGACCTTCATTGTGTTTTAATCAATTATTTGGTGACGTGAATATATTTAGTATAGTTGTATCTAAAAATGCTAACTTTTTTAATGTTTCATTATTTACATTTTTCTGAAATTCTCTGACGAGGATGGTCCTTTCCTTCCTCCTCTGAGGAGCCTCCACTGGTGTGAGCGTATGTAATGGTGTGTGTGTGTGTATGTGTGTGTTGGAGTGTTAGTGTAAGTATGTGTGAGTGTGTGGGTAGAGTCCAATGAGTGTGCATAGTGAGCGCAAAAAAGTCAGTGAAAGTCCAGGTAGCCATTTGATTAACTGTTCAGCACTCTTGTGGCTTGGGCGTAGAAGCGGTTTTGGTCACAGAATTTGTGCTCTGGTAGCAACGTGACCAGTCTATGGCTTGGGTGGCTGGGGTATTTGATAATAATTTTACGGGCCTTCCTCTGACACCGCCTGATATAGAGATCCTGGATGGCAGGGAACTCTGCCCCAGTGATGTACTGGGCCGTCCGTGTAACACTCTGTAGCGCCTTGTGATCGAGGGAGGTGCAGTTGCCATCCCGAGCAGTGATGCAGCCAGTCAAGATGCGCTCAATGGCGATCTGAGGGGCCATGCCAAATCATTTCAACCTCCTGAGGGGTAAGAGGCATTGTCATGCCTTCTTCACGACTGTGCTGGTGTGAGTGGACCATATTAAGTCCTTGGTGATATGGACACTAAGGAACTTGAAGCTCTCAACCCATTCCACTGCGGCTCTGTTGATGTGGATAGGGGTGTGCTCGTCCCTCCATTTCCTGTAGTCCACGATTAGCTATTTTGTCTTGCTGACATTGAGGGAGAGGTTGTTGTCCTGGCACCACACTGCCAGGTCTCTGACCTCCTCCCTGTAGGCTGTCTCATCGTCATCGGGGATCAGGCCTACCACCGAGCTTGGGAAAGAGCTTAGAGGGGACTATGGTGTTGAACGCTGAGCTGTCTCAGGGGATTAATGGCTGATTTAAGATGAATTTGCCAACACTGTTACAGTTAACCCTGTTACTTTATTTTGCACTTAATAGGGACTTACTACAGTTAAATGTGCTCTTTATGACAGGATGTTAACATTCTAGGTTTCTTCCTAGGTTTTGGCCTTTCTAGGGAGTTTTTCCTAGCCACCATGCTTCTACACCTGCATTGCTTGCTGTTTGGGGTTTTAGGCGGGGTTTCTGTACATCACTTTGAGATATCAGCTGATGTAAGTAGGGCTATATAAATAAATTGGATTTTACTAAACCTACATGTGTAGTAATTGTACTTCATACCATTTAGAATGTAACGTTTATTAAAACTTATACAACATACTAGGCTCATACACTACCGGTCCAAAGTTTTAGAACACCTACTATTTCAAGGGTTTTTCTTTATTTGTACTATTTTCTACATTGTAGAATAACAGTGAAGACATCAAAACTATGAAATATCACACATGGAATCATCTAGTCACCCCCAAAAAAATTTACGAATCAAAATAGATTTTATATTTGAGATTCTTCAAATAGCCACCCTTTGCCTTGATGACAGCTTTGCACACTCTTGGCATTCTCTCAACCAGCTTCACTTGGAATGCTTTTCCAGTCTTAAAGGAGTTCCCACTTAGGCTAAGCACTTGTTGGCTGCTTTTCCTTCACTCCGCGGCCTGACTCATACCAAACCATTTCAATTTGGTTGAGGTCGGGTGATTGTGGAGGCCAGGTCATCTGATGCAGCACTCTATCACTCTCCTTCTTGGTAAAATAGCCCTTACACAGCCTATAAGTGTGTCACACTAAACCCAAACCAGATGGGATGGCGTATCGCTGCAGAATGCTGTGGCAGCCATGCTGGTTAAGTGTGCCTTGAATTCTAAGTAAATCACAGACAGTGTCACCAGCAAAGCACCCCCACACCATAACACCTCCTCCTCCATGCTTTACAGTGGGAACCACACATGCAGAGGTCATCTGTTCACCTACTTTGCGTCTCACAAAGACATGGTGGTTGGAACCAAAAATCTCAAATTTGGACCCCAGACCAAAGGTTACATTTCCACCGGTCTAATGTCTATTGCTCATGTTCCTTGGCCCAAGCAAGTCTCTTCTTCTTATTGGTGTCCTTTAGTAGTGGTTTCTTTGCAGCGATTCAACCATAAAAGGCCTGATTCATGCAGTCTCCTCTGAACAGTTGATGTTGAGATGTGTCTGTTACTTGAACTCTGTGAAGCATTTATTTGGGCTGCAATTTCTGAGACGGGTAACTCAAATGAACTTGTCCTCTGCAGCAGAGGTAACTCTGGGTCTTCCTTTACTGTGTCGGTCCTCATGAGAGCCAGTTTCATCATAGTGCTTGATGGTTTTTGCGACTGCATTTGAAGAAACTTTAAAAGTTATTGAAATGTTCCTTATTGGCTGACCTTCATGTCTTAAAGTAATGATGGACTGTTGTTTCTCTTTGCTGATTTGAGCTGTTCTTGCCATAATATGAACTTGGTCTTTTACCAAATAGGGTTATCTTCTGTATATCCCCCTACCTTGTCACAACACAACTGATTGGCTCAAACGCATTAAGAAGGAAAGAAATGCCACCAATTAACTTTTAACAAGGCACACCTATTAATTGAAATGCATTCCCGGCGACTACCTCATGAAGCTGCTTGAGAAAATGCCAAGAGTGTGCAAAGCTGTCATCAAGGCAAAGGGTGGCTATTTGAAGAATCTCAAATCTCAAATATATTTTGATTTATTGAACACTTTTCTGGTTACTGCATGATGCGTTATTTCAGAAAAAGAAAAACCTTGGTAGTGTACATACTGCAAAGGCATCATCATCATCAGTGCAAGTGTTTTTCCCCATCGTTCAGCCTGGTCAAAACATATTATATTTAACTAAAATCCGTGCCACGCCTTTTAGTATGATATGTTACTTTACATTAGGTTACATTTAATTGACATACGTAAATTCGGGACACTGAAATTAGTATGATACTGTATGTTATATTTGGTATGACTCTAAAAGCCAGGTGGGGTGAGGACACTTATTTAACCTCTTATTTTTTGTTGGCACAAAATTACCTCCATACTTCCATTTCTTTGTATGCGTTACCTTCAGATGAGTCCCACGATACTTGTGGGGGTCGTAGTGCAAAACGTAGAACACCATCGTATTTGTGAGAGTCTCCCCTTTCTACAGTGGCATATTAGTTTGTAGGCCAAACCGTCAGGGTGGATTGGCAGTCGTATAACACGAACGTCTAGCATCCCAAAGGTTGCCCGTTCGAATCTCATCATGGAATGTTTTAGCTAATCGGCAACTTTGCAACTACTTACTCCGTTTTATCTATACCATTGTTAGCTAACCCTTCCCCTAACCCTAACTGTAAACCTTTAACCCTTATCTTAACCCTTACCTTAACCCCTTAACCCCTAACCTAAAGTAGCATATCAAACTAAAGCAACCAAACCTAATATTTGTTTTTGTATTTATTATGGAACCCTATTAGGGATGCCAAGGCGGCAGATACTCTTCCCGGGGTCCAACAAAATTAAGGTAGTTATATACCATGTTTTTTTCTAAATCTATACATTCACAACAGATTTCACAACACATTAAGTGGGTGCCCTCAGGCCAATACTCTGTATGGGGTGTATGTTCACGTGTGTATATGTGTGTCTATGCCTGTGTGCTTGTCTCTTCACAATCTCCACTGTTCCATATTGTGTATTTTTATGTTTTTTTAAATCTGATTTTCTGCTTGCATGAGTTACTCTATGTGGAATAGAGAGCCATATAGTCATGGCTCTATGTAGTACTATGCGCCTCGCAAACTCTGTTCTGGACTGTGATAGGACCTTTGGTGGCATGTCTTGTGGGGGTAGGCATGGGTGTCTGAGCTGTGTGCTAGTAGTTTAAACAGACAGCTCAGTGAATTTAACATGTCAATACTTCTCACAAATACAAGTAGTGATGAAATCAATCTCTCCTCTACTTTGAGCCAAGAGAGATTGACATGTACAGTTGAAGTCGGAAGTTTACATTGGTCACATACACATTTTTAGCAGATATGATTGCGGGTGTAACGAAATGCTTGTGTTCCTAGCTCCAACAGTACACAACAATACACATAAAGAAATACATGAATAAATATTAGGACGAGCAATGTCGAAGTGGCGTTGACTAAAATACAGTATAACACAATACAGTATATACAGTTGAAGTAGGAAGTTTACATACACTTAGGTTGGAGTCATTAAAACTCATTTTTCAACCACTCCACAAATATCTTGTTCGAAAACTATAGTTTTGGCAAGTCGGTTAGGACATCTACTTTGTGCATGACACAAGTAATTTTTCCAACAATTGTTTACAGACAGATTATTTCACTTATAATTCATTGTATCACAATTGCAGTGGGTAAGAAGTTTACATACACTAATTTGACTGTGCCTTTAAACAGCTTGGAAAATTCGTGAAAATAATGTCATGGCTTTAGAAACTTCTGATAGGCTAATTGAAATCATTTGAGTCAATTGGAGGTGTACCTGTGAATGTATTTCAAGGCCTACCTTCAAACTCAGTGCCTCTTTGCTTGACATCATGGGAAAATCTAAAGAAATCAGCCAAGACCTCAGAATTTTTTTTGTAGACCTCCACAAGTAAATAAAATGTATTTCTATAGGCCTTCTTACATCAGCTGATATATCAAAGTGCTGTACAGAAATCCAGCCTAAAACCCCAAACAGCAAGCAATGAAGGTGTAGAAGCACGGTGGCTAGGAAAAACTCCCCAGAAAAGCCAAAACCTAGGAAGAAACATAGAGAGGAACCAGGCTATGAGGGGTGGCCAGTCCCCTTCTGGCTGTGCCAGGTGGAGATTATAACAGAACATGGCCAAGATGTTCAAATGTTCATAAATGACCAGCATGGTCAAATAATAATAATCACAGTAGTTGTCGATGGTGCAACAAGTCAGCACCTCAGGAGTAAATGTCAGTTGGCTAATCATAGCTGATCATTGAGACTATCTATACCGCTCCTGCTGTCTCTAGAGAGTTGAGAACAGCAGGTTTGGGACAGGTAGCACGTCCGGTGAACAGGTAAGGGTTCCATAGCCGCAGGCAGAACAGTTGAAACTGGAGCAGCAGCATGGCCAGGTGGACTGGGGACAGCAAGGAGTCATCATGCCAGGTAGTCCTGAGGCATGGTCCTAGGGCTCAGGTCCTCCGAAAGAGAGAAAGAAAGAGAGAATTAGAGAGAGCATACTGAAATTCACACAGGACACCGGATAAGACAGGAGAAGTACTCCAGATATAACAAACTGACCCAAGCCCCCCGACACATAAACTACTGTAGCATAAATACTGGAAGCTGAGACAGGAGGGGTCAGAAGACACTGTGGCCTCATCCGATGATACCCCCAGACAGGGCCAAACAGGCAGGATATAACCCCACCCACTTTGCCAAAGCACAGCCCTCACACCACTAGAGGGATATCTTCAACCACCAACTTACCATCCTGAGACAAGGCTGAGTATAGCCCACAAAGATCTCCGCCACGGCACAACCCAAGGGGGGGCGCCAACCCAGACAGGAAGATCACGTCAGTGACTCAACCCACTCAAGTGACGCACCCCTCCTAGGGACGGCATGGAAGAGCACCCGTGACTCAGCCCCTGTAATAGGGTTAGGCAGAGAATCCCAGTGGAGAGAAGGGAACCGGCCAGGCAGGGCGGTTCGTTGCTCCAGAGCCTTTCCGTTCACCTTCAAACTCCTGGGCCAGACTACACTCAATCATAGGACCTACAGAAGAGATGAGTCTTCAGTAAAGACTTAAAGGTTGAGACCGAGTCTGCATCTCTCACATGGGTAGGCAAACCATTCCATAAAAATGGAGCTCTATAGGAGAAAGCCCTGCATCCAGCTGTTTGCTTAGAAATTCTAGGGACAATTATGAGGCCTGCGTCTTGTGACCGTAGCATACATGTAGGTATGTACAGCAGGACCAAATCGTAAAGATATAGGTAGGAGCAAGCCCATGTAATGCTTGGTAGGTTAGCAGTAAAACCTTGAAATCAGCCCTTGCCAGGATGCCAGTGTAGGGAGGCTAGCACTGGAGTAATATGATCACATTTTATGGTTCTAGTCAGGATTCTAGCAGCCGTATTTAGCACTAACTGAAGTTTATTTAGTGCTTTATCTGGATGGCCGGAAAGTAGAGCATTGCAGTAGTCTAACCTAGAAGTGACAAAAGCATGGATACATTTTTCTGCATCATTTTTGGACAGAAGATTTCAGATTTTTGCAATGTTACGTAGATGGAAAAAAGCTGTCCTTGAAACAGTCTTGATTTGTTCGTCAAAAGAGAGATCAGGGTCCAGAGTAATGCAGAGAGGCCCTTCACAGTTTTATTTGAGACGACTGTACAACCATCAAGACTAATTGTCAGATTCAACAGAAGATCTCTTTGTTTCTTGGGACCTAGAACAAGCATCTCAGTTTTGTCAAGTTTGAAAGTAGAAAGTTTGCAGCCATCCACTTCCTTATGTCTGAAACACAGGCTTCCAGCGAGGGCAATTTTGGGGCTTCACCATGTTTCATTGAAATGTACAGCTGTGTGTCATCCGCATAGCAGTGAAAGTTAACATTATGTTTTCGAATGACATCCCCAAGATGTAAAAAATAAAACAATAGTGGTCCTAAAACGGAATCTTGAGGAACACCGAAATTTACAGTTGATGTGTCAGAGGACAAACCATTCACAGAGACAAATTGATATCTTTCCGACACATAAGATCTAAACATGGCAAGAACTTGTCCATGTAGACCAATTTGGGTTTCCAATCTCTCCATAAGAATGTGGTGATCGATGGTATCAAAAGCAGCACTAAGGTCTAGGAGCACGAGGACAGATGCAGAGCCTCGGTCTGACGCCATATAAAAGTAATTTACCACCATTTTCTACAATTTTAGAGAGGAATGGAAGAAGAGAAGAAGAAGAAGAGTCTTTAGAAACTTGAATGAGGCTTCTACTGTGTTGTGGAGCCGGATGGGAGCTCTTTGAGTCAGTGGTCTGGCAGAGAGCCAGGTCCTGGTCAAGCGCATTTCACATGATGGTGACCTGCGTTCCATGGCTTCTCTACAGACATAGGAATTCTCCAGTTGGAACTTTATTGAAGATTTATGATAACAACATCCTAAAGATTGATTCTATACTTAGTTTGACAAGTTTCTTCTCCCTGTAATATAACTTGTTGAAGTTTTGTCCGACGTTCGGATGGACCTGCACGAGCGTTTGGATTTGTGTACTAAACGCGCATTATCGAACAAATCAAGCATTTATTGTGGAGCTAGGATTCCTGGGAGTGCATTCTGATGAAGATCGTTCAAGGTAAGGGAATATTTATAATGTGATTTCTGCTGACTCCAACATGGCGGATATTTTTTTTTAATTTTCTGAGTGCCGTCTCAGATTATTACATGGTTTGTATTTTCCGTAAAGTTTTTTAAAAATCTGACACAGCGGTTGCATTAAGGAGAGGTATATCTAAATTTCCATGTCTAACAATTAAATTGATCGACATTTATAATGAGTATTTCTGTAAAATGATGTGGCTCTCTGCAATATCACCGGATGTTTTTGGAACTAGTGAACGTAACGCGCCAATCTATACTGAGACTTTTTTTATATGAATATGAACTTTATCAAACAAAACATACATGTATTGTGTAACATGAAGTCCTATGAGTGTCATCTGATGAAGATCATCAAAGGTTAGTGGTGAATTTGATCTCTATTTGTGCTTTTTGTGTCTCCTACCTTTGGCTGGAAAAATGGCTGGGTTTTTCTGTGACTTGGCTCTGACCTACATAATCGTTTGTGGTGCTTTCACTGTAAAGCCTATTTGAAATCAGACACTCTGTGGTGGGATTAACAACAAGATTACCTTTAAAACGGTATAAGATACATGTATGTTTGAGGAATTTTAATTATGAGATTTCTGTTGTTTTAAATTTGGCGCCCTGCACTTTCACTGGCTGTTGTCATATCTATCCCGTTAATGGGATTGCAGCCCTAAGAAGTTTTAAAGGCAATGATACCAACTGCTAATTGAGTGTATGTACATTTCTGACCCACTGGGAATGTGATGAAATAAATAAAAGCTGAAATAAATCATTCTCTCTACTATTATTCTGACATTTCACATTCTTAAAATAAAGTGGTGATCCTAACTGACTAACTGAGGAATTGTGAAAAATGAAGTTTAAATGTATTTTGCTAAGGTGTATATAAACTTCCAACTTCAACTGTATATTGTTTATGTTAGCTCTCCCTGTACATTTAAGGTTAATTGTAATTTTCTTTTGTCCCTCTTTGTGGCACCTGACCACACGACTGGACAGTGGTCCAGGTGAGACAAAACTAGGTCGTGTAGGACCTGCCCTGTTGATAGCATTGTTAAGAAGGCAGACCAGTGATTTATTATGGACAGGCTTGTTTTAGAGAAGAGTTCTGATTGGTCTGCCATGTAGCCCTCTTCTGTCTATAACATGAGCTGGTCAGAATGTGTTGTTAATCCTTTCTAATGCAGATTTTTTGAAAGATATCACGTAGTAAAACTGCAGATATATTTATCTCCACTTTCTGGAGGACGGAGTTTGGAAATCAGTGAAATGCCCCGTGGAAATAGAGTATGATAGCTAAGGAGATGGAGAAAATGCTGGTGTTTGATTGCAAATATGCAGAGGGAGTTGAAAAGAGAACACACAGAAGGCTGTTGTATAAAACACCTGTCTATGAATTACGTCTTCAAACTAAGGGAAACCATGCCATCCATGACAGAGAGGTAGAAACGTCCATCCATGTCTACAGGTAACTTAGTTTAGCTAGCTCCATTTTCAGTTATTATTCATTTATAATTTTGTCAGAAAGTCTTTTCAAGTTAAAGCGTGCTGTTAGCTAGCTAGCTAACATTAGCTGGCTGGCTCGCTTACGTTACGTGTATGATCTGTGTATTAATATTATTCGTATCCATTAAGCCATTAACTTGTAGATAATGATTTTGTTGTGACTTTATTTTCCTTTAGTAATGAAGACAAATGAGCCAAGGCTAGTCAGCTAACTTAACATTAGCTAGAAATTAACAAAACGGAAGATTGTTTAGAAAGTTGCTTTTAATTGCCTGGTTTACTAGATTGATTTACAAAAATGTACTAAATACATTTTTTAATGGGTGGGTTTATTGTTGTTAAAATACACTAGTTATGCTATGGACCACTAGGTTGCTGATATCATGCAGCATCTAGTTATTGTGGTTATACTTTTTCATAATGCGGTGGCAGGGTAGCCTAGTGGTTAGAGTGTTTGACTAGTAACCAAAAGGTTGCAAGTTCAAATCCCTGAGCTGAGAAGGTACAAATCTGTCATTCTGCCCCTGAACAGGCAGTTAACCCACTGTTCCTAGGCTGTCATTGAAAATAAGAATTTGTTCTTAACTGACTTGCCTAGTTAAATTAAATAAATAAATAATTGCAATGACAAGTTTGATGTCAGATGACAATGGAATGTTCATGATGTCACTATGACAACTGTTGATAGATGTCTTGCAATCTTTGGTTGTTTAGCACATGGCCTTACATGTTAATGCTTAAAGAGATGGGGCTAAGGCTTAAGAGGGTGTGAACAAACCCCCGAGCTGACAAGGTACAAATCTGTCGTTCTGCCCCTGAACAGGCAGTTAACCCACTGTTCCCAGGCCGTCATTGAAAATAAGAATATGTTCTTAACTGACTTGCCTGGTTAAATAAAGGTTAAAAAAAAAAAAAAAAAATGTGTTTTGACAAAGAAGAGCTTTACCAAATATTCAAGGGCCATTTTCACAAAAGTGAGGTTACAAGTTTATCAACTTTCAAAGCATAATTATCAAATCAAATTTTATTGGTCACATATACATTTTTAGCAGATGTTATTGTGGTGTAGTGAAATGCTTGTGTTCCTAGCTCCAACAGTGCAGTAATATCTAGCAATTCACAACAATACACACAAATCTAAAGTAAAATAACAGATTTCAGAAATATATCAACATTAGGAGAAGCAGTTATTACAGTACAAATTACAGTAGAATACAATACAGTATATGCATATGAGATGAGTAACACAGTATGTAAACATGATTAAAAACATGACTATTGTTCCATTGAGTAACCGGGTGGTAGCCGGCAAGTGATGGCTATTTAACAGTCTGATGGCCTTGAGATAGAAGCTGTTTCAGTCTCTCAGTCCAAGCTTTGATGCACCTGTACTGGATCTCGCCATCTGGATGGTAGCGAGGTGAACAGGTCGTGGCTCAGGTGGTTGATGTCCTTGATGATCTTTTTGGTTTGGAGGGTACTATAGTGTTGAAGGCTGAGCTATAGTCAATGAACAGCATTCTTACATAGGTATCCATCTTGACCAGATGGGATAGGGCAGTGTGCAGTGCGATTGCATTGTCTGTGGATCTATTGGGGCGGTATGCAAATTGGGTTTAGGGTGTCAGGTAAGGTAGAGGTGATATGATCCTTAATAACTAGCCACTCAAAGCACTTCATGATGACAGAAGTGAGTGCTACGGGGCGATAGTCATTTTAGTTCAGTTACCAATGCTTTCTTGGATAGAGGAACAATGGTGGACATCAAAATGAGGACAGCAGCCTGGGATAAGGAGAGATTAACCATGTCCATACACACTTCAGCCAGCTGGTCTGCACATACATATTTTTACTTATCTGTTTTTTACTTAACACTTTTTAAAATTGTTATCTTAACCAACAATGATTTAAGAAGTTAAGGGCTTGTAAGTAAGCATTTCACTGTAAGGTCTACTACACCTGTGGTATTTGGTGCATGTGACAAATAACATTTGATTTGATTTGATTTGCTCTGAGGACACGGCTAGGGATACCTTTTGGGCCAGCAGCCTTGCTAGGGTTAACACGTTTAAATGTCTTTCTCATGTCGGCCACGGAGAACGAGAGCCCATAATCCTTGGGAGCGGGCCGCGTTAGTTGCACTGTGTTGTTCTCAAAGCGGGCGTTGTGTGGTGTTTAGCTTGTCTGGGAGCAAGACGGCAGTGTCTGCGACATGGCTGGTTTTCCCTTTGTAATCTGTAATTGTCTGTAGACCCTGCCACATACGTTTCGTGCCTGAGCCGTTGAATTGCGACTCCCCTTTGTCTCTGTACTGACCTTTTGCCTGTTTGATTGCCTAACTACACTTTATTTATTTTTAATTCAAAAATATTATTAACCCATTCACCCACCCTGTCTTCGGGGGACAAACATCTTTTTTTTACAGCTTTTCTGCTACATATACATTCATTTTACGTACACATTTTGCATTCACCTTTTACATACTGTACATGGCACTTTTATACAAAGAAATCACATAACAATAATAACATGATCAAACATAAGCTATTTAATCCCAGCCCTCAGCCACTCTCAGCCCACCCCACCTATCACCATAGACCACCCTCGTTTGGTTTCCATGTGCCATATATTTTTTAATTGTGCTGTGATGTTTTACATACTTTTTATAGTATCCACAGATTGTGAGCTAAAGATGAGTATTAATATATTACGAGTATTATTATGTTATTTATTGACCATGGCTTTCCAAATCTCCCAAAACTGCTATTAGTAAGGTTCATTTTAAGTGCATGTTGTGATTTTTTTAACCATCCCTGGACCTGTGACCAGAAACAAGCTACACAGGGGCAACACCAGAATAAATGATCTAGTGATTCTGTCTCTTTGCAGCAAAATCTACAGAGCTGAGATTGTTGTATGCCCCATATATACAGCATTCTGTTGGTGGCAAGAATTTTATTTAATCATCTCAATTTAAAAACTCTAAGTGTTGAATAAAGTGTTGATATTTGCACCAGTTCATAAACCATGTGCTATGGAATCGGTACATCAAACATTTCTTCCCATTTATTTTGCAACCTGTATGGCACAGCAGTCAACATTTTTGTCCTCAAATGAAACTGGTATATTTTTCTATTTATGCCAATTCCTTTCAACCAACCTTTATTAATATATGGCAGGCAAACAAGTTCCCTATTTTCTCCCTTTTCCACTTGCCTCCTCCATTTTTGTGGTAATGCTGCAATCAGTTGGTTGTAAATATGGGATTGAGCAGATATTCCCATATATTGTTGATAGCTGCATAGGTTTCCATTCCTAATATCATCAATAAATATAATAAAAAAATACTTTTTTTCCATAAAGAATGTTTTTTAAAATTAATAATCAGTATATTTCAGTTTAATCAATGCATATGAGTTTGGGGGGCTAAAATATTTGTTCTATCTTTTCTGGAGGATAAAACTGAAATTGTAACTAGCTTTGTATGGCTTGTTTAAAAAGGGTGATACTTTAAACAACATTTCATTTTCAATTAGTCAGAAATTAGAAGTTGTAATCTGTATAAAGGCAAAACAGTCCATTTTTTAACAAAGGACAAGCCTTTCTTAATAATCTACTTGAGAACTATTTAGGGATTAATTATAATGTATGTATAAGTGAAGCTTTAGTGAGTGGTTTAAAGCTTTAATATTTAATTATTTTAGCCCCCCAAACTCATATGCATTTTATAAATAGGCATATGGAGTATGCAGTGCCATTAGTAGCTAAGTAAACTGTGATCTTTCCATAAATAAACAAGTATTTACCTCTCCATGGTTGCAGAATCTTATCTGTTTTTGCTAACTTTCTATTGAAATTGATTGTGGTAAGTTCATTTATATTATTTGAGATGTGAATACCAAGTATGTCTATTTCACTATCCGCCCATTTTATTGATAAACTTCAAGGTAATGTAAACACTCTGGTTTTTATTAACAATCCAATATGCAATATGGTACACTTGTCATAATTAGGTTTTAGTCCAGAGAGGCTAGAAAAGTGATCAAGATCTTCAACGAGACTGTGCAGGGATCCAGATTGCGGACTTAAGAAAAACTAGAGTCGACGGCATACATGGACACTTTTGTTTTTATGCCCTGGGTTTCTAACCCCTTGATGTTCTTGTTGGATCAAATTTTAATAGCGAGCATTTCAATGGCCATAACAAATACATTTGGAGACAATGGACAGTCTTGTTATACTCCTTTTAAAGGCTCTATACTTTCTGAGAAGTAACCATTATTTACTATTTTACATAACTTTAACTCATTGTATAAGAGAGTCACTGAAATTAAAGTAATCCAGGAATTAATATATACATTCTAGCTGTACTTTATCAAACAACTTTTCCAAATCTGCTATGAAGATTAGGCTTGGTATCTTTGATGTTTCATAATGTTCAATTGTTTCAAATAATTGTCGTATATTATCTCTAATTTAACGTCCATGTAAAAAACCTGTGATCTGGATGAAGAGTATATGGAAAAAACTTTTTTATTATATTTGCTATGCACTTTGCCAGGATTTTCGCATCACAACATTGAAGCGTAAAAGGCCTCCAATATTTTAAATGGACTGGATCTTTATACCTACCACCTGGGTCCTGTTTTAGCAGTAATGAAATCAGACCTTCTTGTTGAGTACTTACATGCTAATAATCAATCTTTGAGTACATCAAAAAAGGTCTGATATACCTCTACTGGCATACCTTCAGCACTGGGGTTTTTCCAGACTGAAAATATTTTATTGCCTCAAACTTCCTCTTCTGTAAGTTGGCCTTCACACAGGTCTTTCTGTAAATTTGTCAATTTTACATTAATATTCTTATTATTATTATTATTATTATTAGGAAAGAAATTCACACAGTTAACATCATTCAGTGGAAATGGAGGAGACTGAAAAGAAAACATGCTAAAAATATTTTGCTTCCTCTTTCAAAATATAGTTTGGTGAATCATTGATGACTCCATCATTTGTAACAAGTTTCTGTAAATTACTTTTGTTAGCTTTTCTATGTTGAAGATTCAAGAAAAATGTTGTGCCTTTTTACCATTTTCCAACACCATTTTCCATCCAATTTGCTATATTTTTTTAATACATTACACTTCATCGTTCTTGCATAAGTACCTCCATTTATTTTTGTTTTTCATCTAACCTATTTTGTACCTCTATAGTACAGTTTCCATTACCATCTACAGTTGAAGTCGGAAGTTTACATACAGCTCCATACAACTCCGTTTTTTTACAATTCCTGACATTTAATCCTAGTAAAAATTCCCTGTCTTAGGTCAGTTAGGATCACCACTTTATTTTAAGAATGTGAAATGTCAGAATAATAGTAGAGAGAATGATTTATTTCAGCTTTAATTTATTTCATCACATTCCCAGTGGGTCAGAAGTTTATACACTCAAATAGTATTTGGAAGCGTTGCCTTGTTGACACCTAATTGACATAATTTGAGTCATTTGGAGGTGTACCTGTGGATGTATTTCAAGGCCTACCTTCAAACTCAGGGTCTCTTTGCTTGACATCATGAGAAAAGCAATTTCCAAACACTTGAAGGTACCACGTTCATCTGTACAAACAATCGTACGCAAGTATAAACACCATGGGACCACGCAGCCGTCATACCGCTCTGGAAGGAGACGCGTTCTGTCTCCTACAGATGAACGTACTCTGGTTTGAAAAATGCAAATCAATCCCAGAACAACAGCAAGGGACTTTGTGGAGATTCTGAAGTAAACGGGTACAAAAGTATCTATGTCTACAGTAAAACAAGTCCTATATCGACATAACCTGAAAGGCCGCTCAGCAAGAAAGAAGCTATTTTTCCAAAACCTCCATTGAAAATACAGACTATGGTTTGCAACTGCACATGGGGACAAAGATGGTACTTTTTGGAGAAATGTCCACTGGTCTGATGAAACAAAAATATAACTGTTTGGCCATAATGACCATTGTTATGTTTGGAGGAAAAAGGGGGAGGGTGGCAAGCCTAAGAACAGAGCTGGTGCACGTTACAAAATAGATGGCATCATGAGGGAGGAAAATTATGTGCATATATTGAAGCAACATCTCAAGACATCAGTCAGGAAGTTAAAGCTTGGTTGCAAATGGGTCTTCCAAATGGACAATGACCCCAAGCATACTTCCAAAGTTGTGGCAAAATGGCTTAAGGACAACAAAGTTGAGGTATTGGAGTGGACATCACAAAGCCCTGACCTCAATCCTATAGAAAATGTGTGGGCAGAACTGAAAAAGCGTGTGCGAGCAAGGAGGCCTACAAACCTGACTCAGTTACACCAGCTCTGTCAGGATGAATGGGCCAAAATTCACCCAACTTATTGTGGGAAGCTTGTGGAAGGCTTCTCAAAATGTTTGACCCAAGTTAAAAATTTTAAAGGCAATGCTACCAAATACTAATTGAGTGTATGTTAACTTCGGAGCCACTGGGAATGTGATGAAAGACATTTCACATTCTGACATTTCACATTCTTAAAATAAAGTGGTGATCCTAATTTACCTAAAACAGGGAATTTTTACTAGGATTAAATGTCAGGATTTGTGAAAAACTGAGTTTAAATGTATTTGGCTAAGGTGAATGTAAACTTCAGACTTCAACTGTAGAGCCATTGACTACATAGAACTCTATTCCACATCAGGTAACTAATGCAAGTAGTAGAATTATATTTTTAAAACAGGTAAAAATACACCTTATGGAACAGCGGGTACTGTTATGAGACACAGACAGGCACCGACACGTGCATGCAAAGACATGCTAACATGGATTTTGGGTTGTAGATATGTAGTGGCAGACTAAGGGCCTGAAGAAACACACTTAATATATTGTGAAATCTAATGTGAATATATTGTAATGTTGAAATAAATATTTGATATCTTCCTTAATTTTGATGGACCCCAGGACTAGTAACTGCTGGCCTGGCAGCAGCTAATGGGGATCCATATTAAATACAAATACACTTTGTATTGTAGATATGTAGTGGTGTAATAATGTTTTGGGGAACTCAAAGTATTCAGGCCTCCTCACATTTCCCACATTTTGTTACGTTAGAGCTCCGAGGAGAATTGTGTCGCGGCACAGATCTGGGAAAAGGTAACAATAATGTTCTGTAGCACTGAAAGTCCCCGAGAACATAGTGGCCTCCATGATTCTTAAATGGAAGAAGTTTGGAACCACCAAGACTCTCCCTAGAGCTGGCTGCCCAGCCACACTGAGCAATCGGGGGAGTTAGGCCTTGGTCAGGGAGGTGACCAAGAACCCCATGGTCACTCTGACAGAGCTCCAGAGTTCTTCTGTTTAGATGGGAGAACTTTCCAGAGGGTCTCTAACCATCTCTACAGCACTCCACCAATCAGGCCTTCATGGTAGAGTGACCAGATGGAAGTCACTTCTCAGTAAAAGTCACATGACAGCCCGCTTGGAGTTTGCCAAAAGGCACCTAAAGACTCTCAGACAATGAGAAGCAAGATTCTCTGGTCTGATGAAACCAAGATTGAACTCTCTGGCCTGAATGTCAAGCGTCACGTCTGGAGGAAACCTGGCACCATCCCTGCGGTGAAGCATGTTGGTGGCAGCAATATGCTGTGGGGATGTTTTTCCGCGGCAGGGTCTGGGAGACTAGGCTGGATCGAGGAAAAGATGAACGGAGCAAAGTACAGAGAGATCTTTGATGAAAGCCTGCTCCAGAGCACTCAGGACCTCAGACTGGGGCAAAGGTTGACCTTTCAACAGGACACTGACCCTAAACACACAGCCAAGACAACGCAGGAGTGGCTTCGAGACAAGTCTCTGAATTTCCTTGAGCGGCCCAGCCAGAGCCCGGACTTGAACCCAATCAAACATCTCTGGAGAGACCTGGAAATAGCTATGCAGCAACGCTCCTCATCCAACCTGACAGAGCTTGAGAGGGCCTGCAGAGAAGAATGGGAGAAACTCCCCAAATACAGGTCTGCCAAGCTTGTAGCATCATACATGATATGATGTACTATTTTACATTCTGTTTTATATGAAATGTAAGTGCCTTAATGTGTTTGGACCCCAGGAATAGTAGCTGCTGCCTTGGCAATAGCTAATGGGGATCCCTAATAAAAACACATACACTCCCACCAGCTCAGAGTGGCATCCAGATACTGGAGTAGAAGAGACAGAGAAAGTAGGTGGGCATGCATTCACCAGTAGCATGTGTTAGTTCGCTACTTGTTTGCTAAGAGTAGCCACTTCACCCCTGTAGTCCTCTGCAGACAAACATTTGCTACATTGAATGTCAAGACGGTCCACATTGTCCCAGAATAGAGCAAAATTAACACAGCTCCTGCAGCGTTGAAAACATGAGTTAGTGACCTGCAGTTTAAACTACAGACTAGCTAGGCTAGCTTGCCTAGTTGGGCTTACATGTCTCTCTTCTTGACAGGAATTTTCTTAAAGTTTGCTTTTAGCTACAATGAATTCACAAATACAGCACACAAATCACCTCCTGAAACAAGCATAGCCAGTGAAATGGCAAATACACAAGCAACACACAGCCAAGTCACACACCAGTGCATCAAACAGAGAGGAAGCGGAGGACAACATTTTCTCTGTGCCTTGCGGGTTAATCTGTAGAATTGCAGGAATTTACCAAGAAAATCTCGCTTTGGGCCCCCAAAAGGCTAGGAATGGCTCTGAATGCAAGTACAGGTAATTGGACATGGCCAATGAGTGTTCTAGTGAGAGTTTGAAGTATGAAATGATAACAGATAAGCGACTATTAAAACAACTTAAGTATCAGGCTCTGGTCAGTTCTATCTGAAGTCAGTCCATTCACAAAGTAAACTGAAATTCCAATTCTAATTAAAAATTATCTTCATATTTACAATAGGAATTTCAGTTCTTGAATTGACTTAATTAAGATAAAATTGACACCAGACCCTGGTACGTATGTACAACTATTCTGAAGTTCACAACAGGAGCACAAATGCATTGTCGTGGCATTATCATGGTTCTGGTGTTATTACACATAGTAATCAGAAGGGGGCAGGATAAACCAAACAGGCCGATGATGGAACCACCTCCATGTAAGTCCCAGGAGACACCACCCCTGTGTTATCCAATAGCTTAAGATATCAGTGATACAGGATAGGTGAGACACAGACAGACAGTAGGCATGTGTATATGGAACTAAGTCACCCATAGGGAACTAGGGGAGAACGGGGATTATTTGTACATACCCTGTTACAGAGGTCCCTTGTTTCTTGTGTCCCCACTCTCCCCTATAGTCCCAACAAGATGTGCTTCTTTCCACAGTAGAGTCAGCTGAGGGACTAGCCTGGTCACTGATCCAGGCTAGGGTTAGGGGAGACTGGGGTTGGCTGTTACATCCTGTGGTCATGTGTTTGTGTAAAGGGAAGGGATGAGGTGTGTCAGGGTCCACATCCACCCCATTCTCACATTCAGGGCGGCGAGCCATGCCGAGCTCCCAGTATTTTCACAGATGGAGGCTGCGTAAAGGTAAATACCAAGCTCTATATCGCAGTAACCCAAAACGGACAGTGTTTCTGCGTCTGACATCTTGGAGAGGGGTACACACAGACAGTACACACACGCACGTATGTACACACACACACACACACACGCACACACACACGCACGCGCGCGCACACACACACACACAGAAACACTACTGACTTCGTAATTGGTGTGTGAATGTGTTAGTATTTTTTATCGCTTTGGTACTATTTTCACAAGTATGTGGGACATTTTTTAAACTTAGTACAAAACTCCAAAATGGTAACACCTGTAATGTAGTCAGTCTTACATTCAAAACCTTTCATTGTGTATTCATTTTGTTTGCTGACATATTTCACCACACAACAATTGATCCAAAATATAAGTTAACAATGAAATGTAATAACTACATTGGTTTAATCACCAAAATAAAATTGTTATTTGACAATCACTTAATCCAATAGCAAAACATGTAAGATACATGTTTAAAAATTGCCCTTTGAATGTGATATGATACGGTACTATAAATTACTGTGCACTACTGTTTTCACATTGGCAATATAATTGCACTACCCATTAAAATTGACTGAACATTAAATGTCCATAATTTCTATCCCTCGATCAAACGTGGGATCATTGAAAACATCTTTCCAATGTAATCAAATTAAAGAAATGAACTAAAATATTTTTAGCAGGCACTAGTTGGCATCAAGTCTGTCTTGAGCATTTGGCCATAGGTTCTCATCGAAATCGCAGTAAATGTCCTCATTGGTTATGCACCTGGATTGAAATCATTGCATGCCTCATCCATGGCCTGAAGGAGGGTGGTAGAGCTAATTTTCCACCTATATTGTAATCGTGTATTGCAGGGATCATCAACTATGGATGGTTGGGGGGGCTGGAACATAATTGCAAATCATTTGTGGACTTCAAATTGATCGCAAGAAGCACAAACAGAAATAACATTTGATGAAAACATAATGATTTCAAACTGTGCTTACATTTATATATAATCACGTCACTCTATTATGTGTGAGAACAGATTTCCAAAATTAAAATCACCTGGAGCTGATTTCAAATCAAAGCAAATGAAATGTATTTCTAAAGCCCTTCTTACATCAGCTGATATCTCAAAGTGCTGTACAGAAACCCAGCCTAAAACCCCAAACAGCAAGCAATGCAGGTGTGGAAGCACGGGGCTAGGAAAAACTCCCTAGAAAGGCCAGAACCTAGGAAGAAACCTAGAGTGGAACCCCCCCACCACAAAATGTCCTGGTGTTTTTTACAGTTCTGAATATCCAACAAAAAAACATATACTTTTTTTGTACTTGGGAGGCCAAATAAAACCCCATTTGGCCTGCAGGCCGCCACTTCGGGAACCCTGGTGTATATTACAGTATTGTATTGTACTTATGTATTGTAGTGGTCCTGTATGTGATTCAGTTCATAAGATTTTGGATACATGTTTACTGTACAGGGTATGCATTACTTGCTTGTTTTGGGCTTTCTGAATTATTTGTGTATTGGTATTGCATTGTACTGATATGGTATTACTGCGCTGTAGGAGCTGGAAACACAAGCATTTCGCTGCACCTGCTGTAACATCTGCTAATCCGTTTCATGTGACCAATAAACATTGATTTTATTTGTTAGAGTACATTGGATCTTGTCAATATCAGATTTTAAAAAATTGAAGTAGTCATCATCATTGTAGTACTGTACATTTGTGTATACAGTACCAGTCAAAAGTTTGGACACACCTACTCATTCAAGGGTTTTCTTTATTTTACTAGTTTCATCAAAACTATGAAATAAAACACGTGGAATCATGTAGTGACCAGAAAAGTGTTAAACAAATCAAAATATATGTTATATTTGAGTTTCTTCACAGTAGCCACACTTTGCCTTGATGACAGATTTGCACACTCTTGGCAAGAAACACGAGCAAAAGACATTACACCGGTAGAAATCTGTCCTTTGGTCTGGATTCACGCAGTCTCCTCTGAACAGTTGATGTTGAGATGTGTCTGTTATTTTAACTGTGAAGCTTTTATTTGGGCTGCAATTTCTGAGTCCATATTTGAGATTTTTGGTTCGATCTGCTGTGTCTTTGTGAGACGCAGAGTAGGTGAACGGATGATCTCTCCATGTGTGATTGTGGCAGAGTTTTCACGTATACTCCCTCGACGGCGCTCTAGGTCTCCAGGCTGCTCGTTATGGCGCACTCCTGTCACCATCGTTAAGTACACCACCGTGTCAGACTCACCTGGACTCCATCACCTCCCTGATTATCTTCCCTATGTATGTCAATCCCTTTGGTTCCTTCCCCAGGTGTTATTGTTTCTGTTTCAGTTTCATGCCTGTACGTTATTCGTGGTTCTTGTTTTGTATCATGTTTCGTTCATTTACTCCCTGAACTTGCTTCCTGACTCTCAGCGCACACGTCACAGGGGTCTATGATTTATTTAGGATTCAAGGCACACTTAACCAGCATGGCCACCACAGCATTCTGCAGCGATACACCATCCCATCTGGTTTGCACTTAGTGGGACTATCATTTATTTTTCAACAGGACAATGACCTAACACACCTCCAGGCTGTGTAAGGGCTATTTGACCAAGATTGAGAGTGCTGCATAAGATGACTTGGCCTCCACAATCACATGACCTCAACCCATTTCAGATGGTTTGGGATGAGCTGGACTGCAGAGTGAAGGAAAAGCAACCACCAAAATGTTCAGCATTGATGTGGGAACTCCTTCAAGACTGTTAGAAAAGCATTCCAGGTGAAGCTGGTTGAGAGAATGCCAAGAGTGTGCAAAGCTGTCATCAAGGCTATTTGAGGAAACTAAAATCTAAAATATATTTTAATTGATGATAGATGATCCCATATGTGTTATTTTATTGTTTTGATGTCTTCACTTTTATTCTACAATGTATAAAATAGTAAAAATAAAGATAAACCCTTGAATGAGTAGGTGTGTCCAAGCTCTTGATTGGTTCTACTGTATATTGTACTTTTCAGGTTTCTACTTTACAGAATTACATTTTCAATATGTAGTTCTCAAAATCTGTAGTAGACAAATTAGTTTACATGTCAAATCTATAGGTTTACCAAACGATTCAGTGATCATCAATTAAGAGCAGTCGGATTAAGTAATACTACAATGTGTTTTAACAAAAAGAAAGAATCATATCAAAAGTAACGTGAGCATTGCCTTGTGAAAGGCAATTACTTTATATGAAGATGTATTGCAATGTGAAACATGTATTTCTAAGTGGAACACTGATTAAGTTTGGTGAAAAAGTGACTGACGTTTTGTTTGTTTTGAAATTAGTTTTGAAGCAACTTCGTTTTTGATGATCGGTTTTGAGATTTGTAAAAATGTACCACATACCTTTGAAAATTGCACCAAAGCGATAAAAAAAACAAAGTGAGAACTATGTATGGGTTATACTGCTTAAATGTGTATAAAGTGTGTATTGTATGTGACAACTATTATTGTTACTCATGAATATGTTACAACGTTATAGCTTTGATTTCATGTTCTGTACACTGTAAAGTACAGATGTGTATGTCTGATCCTGATCTGTGTGTGTGTGTTTCAGATGCTGGGGTGCGGTTGTGTGCTTCTCTCGTGTCTCCTGACGGTGACTCTGTTCCACTGCAGCGTAGACTGCCTTCGCCTCACCCAGGAGAGCCCAGAGGTGAGATCAGGATAGTATGTGTGTGTGTGTGTGTGTGTGTGTGTGTGTGTGTATGGGTTCACCTGGTCACATATGAGTTCCATGTATCAGTAACTACTGTATAACTAACTGGTGCCAAGTGACCTGACCAGGAAGAACCCCTGACTCTGAACATAATAATATAATAGTATTATAGAAATCTCCTAACACCTGTGTAGTCCAGACTTGTGTTCAAATAGTATCAAGCTGTGCTTCATTGAGCTTGCTTGGGGCAATGAAACGTACGGAATAGTCCCAAAAGTGCAAACTAAGTTAATCTGGCATGCAAGCTTAAGCTAACACTCAAGGTATTTGAAAGAAGGCAAATCCTATTGGAACCCAATTGTGGTGTACTCCTTGTTCCCACCCTAGGATAGTAAACTGGCTGAGGCGAGGAGCGTCCCCCTTCCCCTTAGTCCTTGATCTTCGTTGTTTGCAGATCTGTAAGGTGGAAGTAATATGGTGGAAGCTCCATCATTACACTGCTTATAACTATCTAGACCCTTCCGATCTACAAACACTGAAGGGTGAAGGGTTAGGGCCAAGGGGAAGGCGCAAAGAGCAACCTGGATCCAGCTGAGTAAGTGCTGTTAGTAAGTGAGTGAGTCAATGATTGAGGACACGCATGCACGCAGAGTGAGGGAGGTCCAGGCAGAAGAGTTGGGGAAGGTACTGTATCTGCACGGCCACGGATGGTGGTGGCTGTGTTATTCTGTCTCTCATCGGGATGGTCAGAACATTTTCTCTCCCCGATCTGATTATGTGGAACGAAATGACGGTCTGTCATCACTTCTGTGGCGCTGCCTGGGCTGAGCTATAAATACCACACAGCGCTGTTCCCAGGAGAGGCAGAAACAACAGCCACGTCAGAGAGGGACAAGGGAGGGGGGACACGGGGGACGGTCTGTCTGTCTGTCTGTCTGTCTGCGCTAGTTAGCAACTTCCTTCAAACTGCACGCAGAGATCCAAAAATGGTATCCATAAGTTCATCTGACTCTGGGGAAGTAAATAAAGGGCCTCATTGCCAAAATCTTTTGTATACCACAAAGCAAAAACATTTTGTGTGACAGCTAACGCTAATGAGCGCATTATCTTGATTAACCATCCACTTTGACCTTGTGGTAAAGGTTATTTTAGACCTCAATATGTTATCCCATTCTTTACTTCCAACCTAGTGTTAGAAGTTCTTATTGACTTTCTGTGTTTTCCTATTGCTGTTGTTGTAGTACCTGGACCCGGTGGTTCTGGAGGAGTCAGGCCTGCAGGCCCGGTCCAGTGAACAAAAGGCAGCAGGGGCTTTGACGGCCAAGTTACTACTACTTGACCACCTGAACCGCCTGGAGAACGATGTCATCGAGACCAAGATGAAGAGGAGCTTCCCAGGGTCCAACACTCCACTGGACCGCCTCTCCATCAGCACCATGGACCCTAAGGGCTCCAAGCAGAGGTAGGTACTAACCACTTAGAGAGAGACTACTTTTGATGCTATTTATTAAGACATCAGTAAAGCACTTCCGTACTCCACCCTGACGCACATACATGAATAGACCTACACACATATAGTTAAAGGGGCAGTTTCCCGGGACACAGAATATAACTTTATTTGTAACAAGTGTGGACCTTAACGTGAAATGCTTACAAGCCCTTAACCAACAGTGCAGTTCAAGAAGAGTTAAGAAAATATTTACCAAATAAACTACAGTAAAAAATAATAAAAGTAACACAATAACGAGGCTATATACAGGGGGTACCGATACCAAGTCAGTGTGTGGGGGTACAGGTTAGTTGTGGTAATTTGTACATGGAGGTAGGGGTGAAGTTATGCACAGATGATAAACAGTGAGTAGCAGCAGTGTACAAAACAAATGGAGACAGGGGGGTGTCAATGTAAATAGTCCAACTCTTCTCTCTCTTACTTATTACTTAACAATATTATATACAGTATTTCATATCTTATCTTTCTATCATAGCCCAAACACTGGCAATTTCGATTGGACGAGGGTCAAAACACTGGCCGCTTTAATTGGTTGTAGCTTACACACAGGCAGATTTGATTGGTTGAAGATCAAAACAGGCTTTTGATTGGCAAGTGCATCGTGGAATAAAGGCTTTGCTGTTTCTTCCAAGCGAATGAACTGCGTGAGATTTAGTGCCATGATGAAGTCATGATGAATTATCAGAGCTTCACCGTCAAATCAGTCATGCATTTAAAATGATTTGATTTGTATGGACTTGGTGCCTTAGTCATAGTTGTACCGATGAGAAATGTTGAGACCTGTGAAAGGTTTACCTCCTGGACATTTACAAATAAAACATTTGTTGAAAATGCATATATTGTATTCGTGAGTTCCACTTTATTTGACATTTCACTGTGACATGAACATGACGGCGTTATAAGACCACCATGTCAGATGACGGCCGTTGTCGTAACAGAGGAAACAGGTTGCATTATGACTACTGATATAACACCCCTGGACAGAATGGACAGCAACCTTCCTATTTCAGTGCATGGCAGTCTAAATGTCAAAGGGAAACAACACTTTCATATGCATTAAATTATTCAATTAGAATTAGAAAGAACATCATTGTCCACGCAATGTGAACATTTGGCTTCAGTTTCACCACAAATGAGTTTTTCCTTTTTTATTTTTTATTTACCAGGTCATGCAATGCAATGTATTCAATGTTTTTGATTCAGTAAATACAAATTAAACTTATTTAAAATCTATTTTCAATTGCAAGTTTATTCAAATTCGATTGACGATACATTTAAATCATGTTCTAAACAGAATATTCATATTTGAAATAACCACCACCATATTTGAAATAACCACCAGGATTAGGCTGTTACACATACAGCCAGTTTTCCAGACACAGATGATGTTTATTCCAGGACTGAAAAGCATTCTCAATGGAGATTCTCCATTCAAAGAGCTTTTTAGTCCAGGACTTGTTAACTTCTTGCGTCGAGCCATCCCGGATCCGGGATCGTGAATACAGCCTCAAGCTCATTACCATAACGCAACGTTAACTATTCATGAAAATCGCAAATGAAATTAAATTAATATGCTAGCTCTCAAGCTTAGCCTTTTGTTAACAACACTGTCATCTTAGATTTTCAAAATATGCTTCTCAACCATACCAAAACAAGCATTTGTGTAACAGCTAGCGCAGCTAGAGTAGCATTTAGCGTTAGCATTAGCAGGCAACATTTTCACAAAAAACAGAAAATCATTCAAATAAAATCATTACCTTTGAAGAACTTCAGATGTTTTCAATGAGGAGACTCAGTTAGATAGCAAATGCTCAGTTTTTCCTGAAAGATTATTTGTTCAGGAGAAATTGCTCCGTTTGGTGCGTCACGTTTGGCTACCAAAAAAACCCGAAAATTCAGTCTTCAAAACGCCGAACTTTTTTCCAAATTAACTCCATAATATCGACTGAAACATGGTAAACGTTGTTTAGAATCAATCCTCAAGGTGTTTTTCACATATCTCTTCATGATATATCGTTCGTTGAAAGCCTCCTCTCTCCTCTCAATCACTGGATGACTGCGTGCAGCTTGTAGATTACGCACCAATTTAGACAAAGGACACTGGGCGGACCCCTGGTAAAAGTAGTCTCTTATGGCCAATCTTCCAATGATATGCCTACAAATACGTCACAATGCTGCAGACACCTTGGAGAAACGATAGAAAGGGCAGGCTCATTCAGGCGCATTCACAGCCATATAAGGAGACAATGGAAAATAGAGCTTCAAAAATTCTGCCCATTTCCTGGTTGAAGTTTCATCTTGGTTTCGCCTGTAGCATGAGTTCTGTGGCACTCACAGATAATATCTTTGCAGTTTTGGAAACCTTAGAGTGTTTTCTTTCCAAAGCTGCCAATTATATGCATAGTCGAGCATCTTTTCGTGACAAAATATTGCGCTTAAAACGGGCACGTTTTTTTATCCATAAATTAAAAGAGCGCCCCTTAATATCCAAGAAGTTAAGTTCACCTGTATCTGGGAAACACCAGGCCCATAGGATAAGTGAAAGGTAAATGGTGACGGTTTATATCCCCCAACAGGAAAGTTGTTGAACTGCCACGGAGGCGAGTGAGTGTTCCTATCGACCGGATCGGAGTGGGCCGTCTACCTAGCAGCCGAGGGTAGACCCCCCCATCCACCCATCCCCTTACTTGGACAGGTAAAGGACAAGCCCACAGAGGTGTACACAGTGTCATGTTCATTAGGGAATGCAACCGTTTTAAAACAGTATTGCAACAGAAAAAATAGGGTTTCTTAATGGACAAGTCTTGTTAGACCCTCTTTGTTTCAATCTATTTCCTTCGGTTTAGTGCCTAATGAACAAGACCCAGTTTTACCGCACACCATTATATACTGTACACAACAGTGTAATATGAATGACTTATAACATAGGGCCCTGTGACATGACCAGGAACAAATTTGGGCCCTAATAATGGGCAATAAGGAAAAGCAGGTCACAAGGTCAGGAAAAACAAGTCCATTCTTATACATAGCGTAGCTACAAATACAGTAACTCTACAGTGGATCAGACCAGATATAACTTATTCTTACAACAATTTTTTTGAAGACATGACATTGAAGACCACTCAATGTAATCTGTGTCTATTTTCTAAATTTTCCACAGGGGATTCTACCACAGGTAGAAGATGCATGGAAAGCACATCAACACCCCACGACAATTCCTCTTGCCCTACCAACCCCCATCACCCTACATACGTACACCATGGCACAAATCACTTCCTCGTTAAAGTTCTGATGTGAAGTAAAATACCCCCCCCCTTCCTCCCCACTTCCTTTCCCCTTCCTCAGTGGTGATACTGAGGGGGGATACAGTGTGGCAACGTCCTAAAAAGCACATCACTAACATAGCAACACACCTATTTACCCATAATGCCTGTGGGCACTCTTGCCTTTTTTGCTCGTTTGTAGTACATGCACACATGGTCTGTCTGTTCACTTTGACTGAAGGCTGACTGGGTGGCAATGGCCTTGACATTAAAAACTGATTATAAGACAACAACTGACTCAAGTGTTTTACTTTCATGTATTGGTACAACTTTGCGTTGGTACTGTGATTGCTCATTTCTGACAGTACAGTTTACACACATAATTAAGAAGACAGAGTAAAGTTAAATTGATTATATTTGAATTCACAATGTTGAAAGCACATTGACTGTCACACCCTGATCAGTTTCACCTGTCCTCATTATTGTCTCCACTCCCTCCAGGTGTCACTTATTTTCCCCTGTGTATTTATCCCTGTGTTCAAATCAAAAAATCAAATCAAATCAAATGAATTTGTCACATACACATGGTTAGCAGATGTTAATGCAAGTGTAGCGAAATGCTTGTGCTTCTAGTTCCGACAATGCAGTAGTAACCAACGAGTAATCTAACCTAACAATTCCACAACAGTATTTCCATATGAGATGAGTATTGTAGGGTATGGGAACATTATATTAAGTGGCATTGTTTAAAGTGGCTAGTGGTACATTTTTTAAAATCAATTTCCATTATTAAAGTGGCTGAAGTTGAGTCAGTATGTTGGCAGCAGCCACTCAATGTTAGTAATGGCTGTTTAACAGTCTGACGGCCTTGAGATAGAAGCTGTTTTTCAGTCTCTTGGTCCCTGCTATGATGCACCTGTACGGACCTCGCCTTCTGGATGATAGCGGGGTGAACAGGCAGTGGCTTGGGTGGTTGTTGTCCTTGATGATCTTTATGGCCTTCCTGTGACATCGGGTGGTGTAGGTGTCCTGGAGGGCAGGTAGTTTGCCCCCGGTGATGCGTTGTGTAGACCTCACTACCCTCTGGAGAGCCTTACGGTTGTGGGCGGAGCAGTTGCCATACCAGGCGGTGATACAGCCCGACAGGATGCTCTCGATTGTGCATCTGTAAAAGTTTGTGAGTGCTTTTGGTGACAAGCCGCATTTCTTCAGCCTCCTGAGGTTGAAGAGGCGATTGCTGCGCATTCTTCACAACGCTATCTGTGTGGGTAGACCAATTCAGTTTGTCCGTGATGTGTACGCCGAGGAACTTAACTTACTACCCTCTCCACTACTGTCCCGTCGATGTGGATAGGGGGGTGCTCCCTCTGCTGTTTCCTGAAGTTTCCACGATCATCTCCTTTGTTTTGTTGACGTTGAGTGTGAGGTTATTTTCCTGACACCACACTCCGAGGGCCCTCACCTCCTCCCTGTAGGCAGTCTCGTCGTTGTTGGTAATCAAGCCTACCACTGTAGTGTCGTCCGCAAACTTGATGATTGAGTTGTAGGCGTGCATGGCCACACAGTCGTGGGTGAACAGGGAGTACAGGAGAGGGCTCAGAACGCACCCTTGTGGGGCCCCAGTGTTGAGGATCAGCGGGGTGGAGATGTTGTTACCTACTCTCACCACCTGGGGGAGGCCCGTCAGGAATTCCAGTACCCAGTTGCACAGGGCGGGGTCGAGACGGGTTTGGAGGGTACTGTGGTGTTAAATGCTGAGCTGTAGTCGATGAACAGCATTCTCACATTCCTCTTGTACAGATGGGTTAGGGCAGGGTGCAGTGTGGTTGCGATTGCGTTGTCTGTGGACCTCTTGGGGCAGTAAGCAAATTGGGGTGGGTCTAGGGTGTCAGGTAGAGTGGAGGTGCTATGGTCCTTGACTAGTCTCTCAAAGCACTTTATGATGACGGAAGTGAGTGCTATGTCGCGGTAGTCGTTTAGCTCAGTTACCTTAGCTTTCTTGGGAATAGGAACAATGCTGGCCCTCTTGAAGCTTGTGGGGACAGCAGACTGTGATAAGGATTGATTGAATATGTCTGTACACACCAGCCTGCTGGTCTGCGCTTGCTCCGAGGACACGACTGTGGATGCCGTCTGGGCCTGCAGCCTTGCGAGTGTTAACTTGAGGGTCAAAGAATGTGAAGCCTGACGCCCTCTCCCGCCTATACAGTTCCTCTGCCACACCCTCGACCTCTGAAACCATTCAAATCAAATTTTATTTGTCACATACACATGGTTAGCAGATGTTAATGCGAGTGTAGCGAAATGCTTGTGCTTCTAGTTCCGACAATGCAGTAATAACCAACAAGTAATCTAACTAACAATTCCAAAACTACTGTCTTATACACAGAGTAAGGGGATAAAGAATGTGTCCATAAGGATATATGAATGAGTGATGGTACAGAGCAGCATAGGCAAGATACAGTAGATGGTATCGAGTACAGTAAAGTGGCATAGTTAAAGTGGCTAGTAATACATGTATTACATAAGGATACAGTCGATGATATAGAGTACAGTATATACATATGCATATGAGATGAATAATGTAGGGTAAGTAACATTATATAAGGTAGCATTGTTTAAAGTGGCTAGTGATATATTTACATCATTTCCCATCAATTCCCATTATTATAGTGGCTGGAGTTGAGTCAGTGTCAGTGTGTTGGCAGCAGCCACTCAATGTTAGTGGTGGCTGTTTAACAGTCTGATGGCCTTGAGATAGAAGCTGTTTTTCAGTCTCTCGGTCCCAGCTTTGATGCACCTGTACTGACCTCGCCTTCTGGATGATAGCGGGGTGAACAGGCAGTGGCTCGGGTGGTTGATGTCCTTGATGATCTTTATGGCCTTCCTGTAACATCGGGTGGTGTAGGTGTCCTGGAGGGCAGGTAGTTTGCACCCGGTGATGCGTTGTGCAGACCTCACTACCCTCTGGAGAGCCTTACGGTTGAGGGCGGAGCAGTTGCCGTACCAGGCGGTGATACAGCCCGCCAGGATGCTCTCGATTGTGCATCTGTAGAAGTTTGTGAGTGCTTTTGGTGACAAGCCGAATTTCTTCAGCCTCCTGAGGTTGAAGAGGCGCTGCTGCGCCTTCTTCACGATGCTGTCTGTGTGAGTGGACCAATTCAGTTTGTCTGTGATGTGTATGCCGAGGAACTACCTCATGCCTTACTGCCACTGTGGATTGGGGTATTGAGAAGGGGAAGGGGACCCGGCTAACCGGCTGTTTGTCCCTAATCCAGTCCGGTCCCGTGTCCTGGAATGGGCTCATTCCTGCAGGCTGACCTGTCATCCAGGGGCCCGCCGTACACTAGCTTTCCTTCGACAACATTTTTGTTGGCCCATAATGGTCTCTGCCTTCGTCACCGCATGCACTGTGTGTGCTCAAAACAAGACTCCACAACAAGTTCCTTCTGGTCTCCTGCAGCCACTACCGGTTCATCATTGTCCCTGGTCTCATATCTCTGGACTTTGTCACTGGGCTGCCTCCATCTGATGGCAACACTGTAATTTTAACGGTAGTCGACTGGTTCTCTAAGGCCACCCATTTCATTCCTCTCCCCAAATTAACTTCTGACAAGGAGACGGCCCAGCATATGGTGCAGGATGTCTTCCGGATCCATGGACTCCAGGTAGACATGGTCCCCGATCGGGGTCCTCAGTTCTGGAAGGCATTCTGCATCCTTATTGGGTCGTCGGCCAGCCTGTCACCCAGATTCCATCCCCAAACTAACGGTCAGTCGAAGCGAGCCAACCAAGACATGGAGACCACATTAAGGTGCCTGGTCTCAACCAACCCCACTACCTGGAACCTTCAACTGGTCTGGGTAGAGTATGCCCGGAAAACTCTTCCCAGTTCTGCCACGGGACTCTCCCCCTTCGAGCCTCCACTCTTCCCTGAACAAGAGCAGGAGGTCAACGTACCCTCGGCCCAGATGTTTGTCCACCGCTGTCAACGTACCTGGAGAAGAGCTCGGGCGGCACCTCTCAAGACCAACTCCAGGTATCGTCAACAAACAGACCGTCGCCGGACCCCAGATCCTCACTACGGCATTGGACAGAGGGTATGGCTGTCCACACAGGACCTGCCTCTTTGGGTAGAGTCCCGCAAACTGTCCCCTCGTCATTGGTCCTTTTCCCATTGTCAGAAATATGTGTATAGGTGGCAGGGAAGTCAGGCGCAGGAGAGTCAAACGGAGTGTAAAATGGAGTCTTTTAATAAATGTCCAAGTAACATGCTCCAAAACACTAATAAGGAAAATGAATGTAAACAAATATGGGTACGAAGAACCGACGCGCACCTATACAAAAAACACTACACTGACAATAAACAATCTCTGACAAAGACATGAGGGGAAACAGAGGGTTAAATAAACAACAGGTAATGAATGGGATTGAAAACAGGTGTGTGGGAAGACGAGACAAAACCAATGGAAAATGAAAAATTGATCAATGATGGCTAGAAGACCGGTGACGTCGAACGCCGAGCACCGCCCGAACAAGGAGAGGCAACGACTTCGGCAGAAGTCGTGACAGAGCCGCGTGTCGACACCGGCCTCGGGGATGACCCGGAGGGCGAGGTGCAGGGCGATCCGGATGGAGACTGTGGAATTCTGATAACATGGAAGGATCTAACACGTCCTCCACCGGAACCCAGCATCTCTCCTCCGGCCCGTAACCCTCCCAGTCCACGAGGTACTGAAGGCCCCTCGCCCGACGTCTCGAATCCAAAATGGATCGAACAGAGTATGCCGGGACCCCCTCGATGTCTAGAGGAGGAGGAGGAACATCACGCACTTCAGCCTCCTGGAGCGGGCCAGCCACCACCGGCCTGAGGAGAGACACATGGAACGAGGGGTTAATACGGTAATTAGTGGGCAGTTGTAACCTATAACATACCTCGTTCACTCTCCTCAGGACTTTAAACGGCCGCACAAACCGCGGACCCAGCTTCCGGCAGAGCAGGCGGAGGGGCAGGTTTCGGGTCGAGAGCCAGACCCTGTCCCCTGGTGTGAACACTGGGGCCTCACTGCGGCGACGGTCTGTGCCAATTTTCTGGCGCCTTATGGCGCGCTGAAGGTGGATGTGGGCTGCCTCCCAGGTTTCCTCAGTGCGCCGAAACCAATTGTCCACCGCAGGAGCCTCGGTCTGGCTCTGATGCCAAGGAGCCAGAACCGGCTGATACCCTAATACACATTGAAAAGGAGTAAGGTTAGTGGAGGAGTGACGTAGCGAGTTCTGAGCCATCTCTGCCCAGGGCACGAACTTTGCCCACTCCCCCGGCCATCCTGGCAATAAGACCGCAGAAACCTACCCACATCCTGGTTAACTCTCTCCACCTGCCCATTACTCTCGGGGTGAAAACCTGAGGTAAGACTAATCGAGATCCCCAGACGCTCCATGAACGCCTTCCAGACCCTTGATGTGAACTGGGGACCCCGATCAGACACTATATCCTCAGGCACCCCATAGTGCCGGAAACATGTGTAAATGGGGCCTCTGCAGTTTGTAAGGCCGTAGGGAGACCGGGCAAAGGGAGGAGACGACACGACTTCGAAAACCGATCCACAACGACCAGGATCGTGGTGTAACCCTGTGAAGGTGGAAGATCAGTCAAAAAAATCCACCGACAGGTGCGACCACGGCCGTTGAGGAACGGGTAGAGGTTGTAGCTTACCTCTGGGCAGGTGTCTAGGAGCCTTGCACTGGGCACACACCGAGCAGGAGGAAACATAAATCCTCACGTCCTTAGCTAAAGTGGGCCACCAGTACCTCCCATCAAGACAGCGCATCGTCCGACCTATCTCAGGATGACCAGAGGGTGACGTGTGAGCCCAATAGATCAATCGGTCGCGGACAGCAGACGGAACCTACAGACGACCAGCTGGACACTCAGGGGGAGAGGGCTCTGCACGTGACGCCCACTCAATGTCCGCGTCCAGCTACCACACTACAGGCGCCATCAGACACGAAGCTGGGAGTATGGGAGTGGGATCCATGGATCGCTCCTCTGTGTCAAACAGCCGAGACAATGCGCCTGCCTTAACGTTCTGGGAGCCTGGTCTGTAAGAAAGAGTAAACACAAAACGAGTGAAAAACATGGCCCACCTTGCCTGGCGAGGATTCAGTCTCTTCGCCTGCCGGATGTACTCCAGATTGCGGTGGTCAGTCCAGATGAGAAAAGGGTGTTTAGCCCCCTCAAGCCAATGCCTCCACACCTTCAAGGATTCTACGACAGCTAACAGCTCTCGGTTCCCCACATCATAGTTTCGCTCCGCCGGGCTGAGCTTCTTCGAAAAGAAAGCACAGGGGCGAAGCTTCAGTGGTGTACCCGAACGCTGAGAGAGCACTGCTCCTATCCCAGCTTCGGATGCGTCCACCTCCACTATGAATGGCAAAGAGGGATCCGGATGAGCCAACCCAGGTACCGAGGTAAACAGAGTCTTCAGGTGCCCAAAAGCCCTGTTCGCCTCAGCCGACCACTGCAAGCGCACCAGGACCCCCTTTAGCAGTGAGGTAATGGGAGCAGCCACCTGACCAAAACTCCGGATAAACCTCCGGTAGTAATTGGCAAACCCTAAAAAACGCTGCACCTCCTTTACCATGGTTGGAGTCGGCCAATTACGCACGGCTGTAATGCGATCGCTCTCCATCTCCACTCCTGAAGTGGAAATCCGATGCCCTAGGAAGGAGATGGATTGTTGGAAGAACAAGCATTTCTCAGCCTTGACATGTAGATCATGCTCCAACAGGCGACCAAGCACCCTGCGCACCAGGGACACATGCTCGGCGCGTGTACACCACTACACCCTGCCCGTGCAGGTCCCTGAAGATCTCATCTACAAATTATTGGAAAACTGATGGAGCATTCATCAACCCATATGGCATGACAAGGTACTCATAATGACCTGAGGTGGTGCTAAATGCCGTCATCCACTCATCACCCTTCCGAATACGCACCAGATTGTATGCACTCCTGAGATCCAATTTTGTGAAAAAGCGTGCCCCGTCTCCAGAGTCCTGAGTTCCATTGCTGTCTGTCTTGTGTTGTGTTACCCCGTACCCTCCGTATTCACCCTACCTTCCATATGTCTAAGATTAAGCCCGTGACTCACAGCCCTTTTGTCTTTTGTCCCCAGGTTCACCTGTCCTCATTATTGTCTCCACCCCCTCCAGGTGTCGCTAGTTTTCCCCAGTGTATTTATCCCTGTGTTTCCTGTCTCTCTGTGCCAGTTCGTCTTGTATGTTTCCAAGTCAACCAGCGTTTTTCCCGTTCTCGTGCTTTTCGCATTCTCCCTTTTCTAGTTCTAGCTCTCCCGGTTCTGACCTTTGCCTGTTGCTGGACTTTGTACCCGCCTGGCTGACCATTCTGCCTGCCTTGACCACGAGCCTATCTGCCACTTTGTACCTCCTGGACTCTGATCTGGTTGACCTTTTTGCCTGTCCACAACCATTCTCTTGCCTACCCCTTTGGATTAATAAACATTGCAAGACTCCAACCATCTGCCTCCTGTGTCTGCATTTGGGTCTCGCCTTGTGCCTTGATAATTGACTGTCATGGATTCCCCCGGTACGGCTGCTCATTCCTTGCGCCAGCTCCGGAGGTCTATGTCACCGATCTCTTGGCGTCACTGAACTTTCATTACGCACACCTGTTTCCTATTTCCCCTGATTAGTAATTGTATATAAACTCAGCAAAAAAGAAACGTCCCTTTTTCATGACCTTGTCTTTCAAAGATTATTTTTTTAAATCCAAATAACTTCACAGATCTTCAATGTAAAGGGTTTAAACACTGTTTCCCATGCTTGTTTAATGAACATGCACCTGTGGAATGGTCGTTAAGACACTAACAGCTTACAGACGGTAGGCAATTAAGGTCACGCACAATCCCTCCATCAGTGCTCAGACTGTCCACAATAGGCTGAAAGAGACTGGACTGAGGGCTTGTCCTCCTCCCTCATGTGGTACCCCTGACATGGCCCTCCAGCAAGACAATGCAACCAGCCATACTGTTCGTTCTGTCCATGATTTCCTATAAGACAGGATTGTCAGTGTTCTGCCATGGCCAGCGAAGAGCCTGGATACCAATCCCATTGAGCAAGTCTGGGACCTGTTGGATCGGAGGGTGAGGGCTAGTGCCATTCCCCCCAGAAATTTCCTGGGAACTTGCAGGTGCCTTGGTGGAAGAGTGGGTAACATCTCACAGCAAGAACTGGAAAATCTGGTGCAGTCCATGAGGAGGAGATGCACTTCAGTACTGAAGGGATAGCCAACATTTTTTCAATTTTCGCCTAAATGACATACCCAAATCTAACTGCCTGTTGCTCAGACCCTGAAACAAGGATATGCATATTCTTGGTACCATTTGAAAGGAAACACTTTGAGGTTTGTGGAAATGTGAATTTAATGTAGGAGAATATAACACAATAGATCTGGTAGAAGAAAATACAAAGAAAAAAACAACCGGTCTATTTCTACTGCAATCTTTGAAATGCAAGAGAAATGTCATAGTTGTAGCCATTACTCTGGTTGTAATTCCGAAAGTGTCCACAAGATTGCAGCTGTTTATGTGCAAAGTGTCAGATGGAGAACTTCAAAATGAGTGGACAACAAGACTTTTAGTGTGAAGTCCCCAGGGACACTTGGGCAAATTGTGAAGCAGACATTCGCATTCCATTTTTCTGCAAGACTATTGTCAAATCTGTATACTTGGACTTTGATTTAACTTTCCAAGTATTAGTAGCCATATTATAAGTTCAACATTTGCAAAATAACCAGTTTTCATAACGCTGAATATTTCTAATTTTTGTCCAAAATGAAGAGACATGCTGTTGTACAAGGTTAGAAATTACATTTTATGACATATATATGGTTTCCGGATTCTCCCGTAAAGCCCAGCTCAATGGCTAGCTAGCTAGCTTTGTTTGACACGAATTGGTGCTTATTTGAAAAAGATACAGTCGTTCAGGAGATGGCCACCCACGTCATTGGTGTGCCATGAAGGCGTTGCTCTCTGACCAAATATGGTGTCCTATAGGATACACCCTTCATGAAATAGTGAAGTCTTGTTGACTTCTAGGATCTCTAAAGAATCGATTCGAACATGATTTGACTCGTTCAAACAACGTTTAGTTTGAGATTTTAACAGATTCCTTTGTTTGCAAATTGAATGAGAGGAAATACAAAATCGATTGTGCGTGCTATATCTTCTTAGTGCGGAGATCCCGCTAGCAGGATCAAATTCGACAACATCTGGGAGAAATCGGAGCTCGCCAAATTCAAAATACAAAATCGTAATATTAAACATTCATGTGTCATGCATGATTCTTTAGCTTAGAATCTTGGTAATCAAACTGCGTTGTCAGATTTCAAAAAGGCTTTACGGCGAAAGCATAGCATTCGATTGTCTGAGGACAGCGCCTCACATTAGCATATTTTCCAAACCAGCACAGGCGTGACGAAATAACAAATAGCGATAAAATAAATCACTTACTTTTGAAGATCTTCCTCTGTTTGCAATTCCAAGGGTCCCAGCTACACAATGAATGGATGTTTTGTTTGATAAAGTTCTTCTTTATATCCCAAAAACACAGTTTAGTTAGCTCCATTGAATTCAATAATCCAGTCCTTCAACATGCATACAAAGGATTTCAAAAAGTTACGAGCAAAGTTCGTCCAAACGAGTCAATGTTTTTCATTAATCCTCAGGTTGTCTAATATCTAAATAAACAATAATATTTCAGACGGAGATTACTATGTTCAATAGCAAAGGAAAAGAACGAAGAGCGCGCCCACGTTCACGCACGCAAAAAGACCACTTTTTCCCTGGTGCTCAACTTGGAAAGACTACAAATACTTATTAATTTTAAAAAAACAAGCCTAAAACCATAGGAACTGCAATCTGGGAGGCGGAAATTAGATATTTCAATAGCACTGCATTGGAGGCCATTCGGAGCTAAAAAAATATATTTTCTGGATCGATTTTCTTCGCGGTTTTGCCTGCTATTTTAACAGTTTTAGATACTTCAGAATTTTCTATCCAATTCTACCAATTCTATGCATATCCTAGCTTCGGGGCCTGAGTAACAGGCAGTGTACTTTGGGCACATCAGACAGGCAGAAATTCAGGAAATTAGTTTTACGCGCAGAGAGGATATGGACCTTTTTAGGATAGGAAAAAGGATTTTATCTAACAAAACGACACTTCATCTTATCTCTGGGACCATTTGGATGAACAAGATTTCAGAATGTAAGTACACATTTCACCTTCAGAGGTGAATTTATCAAACCTATCGCTTTGAAAAAAGTGTTTTGTTGTTAGGAGCTCTCCTCAAACAATAACATGACATTTTTTTCGCAGTAATAGCTACTGGAAATTGGACAGTGCAGTTATATTAACAAGAATTTAAGCTTTCAGCCGATATAAGACTATGTACCGACATTTGTTGTTACTCTAAAATCTGCGATCTTGATATAACGTGTTGCATGTATTACAACTGTCCCATTGACGGAACGCCGATCCTTAATGCAGCTGGTGGCCACACTAGATACGGACTGTTACTTTTGATTTTGACCCCCTATTTTGTTCAGGGACACATTATTCAATTTCTGTTAGTTCCGTGTCTGTGGAACTTGTTCAGTTTATGTTTCAGTTATTGAATCTTATGTTCATACAAATATTTACACATGTTAAGTTTGCTGACAATAAACGCAGTTGACTGTGAGAGGACGTTTCTTTTTTTGATGAGTTTCTGTGCCCTCTGTTCACCATTGTCTGGTCGGTTATTGCTCCCATGTCCATTGCTCTTGTGAGTACCTGTGCTTTGTTTCGGATTTTGTGCTGCGTATATTGTGTACCCGTTATTATGGGTATCATTGTTACGCACGCCTCTATAAAGAGGGAACGCAACACCCTGCGACAACTAAACTCTCCGTGAAGTGAAAAAGGTATGGACTGTAGGTGCGAGTAAGGATGACAACAGGCAGAATGTGGTACTGTTTGCAAGGACTTTATTCCTTTACACGGTAATATGGGGAAAAGGGGCTGGACGGAACCAAAGCAAAGAAAGTAAATCTCAAAGCCCCCCCCTCTCCTATCTTACCTGCCTACCCACTACTTACCTAATTTAGCACCACCTGGTGCCCTAAACAAAATACAGGGGGTGGTCCGCCCAGGTCTTACCTATTGTGCATAGACAATGAATATACTACAGGTATATGTATGCCCGCGGGCCTCTTGCCTAAGCACTCCCAAGGTGCCTTCCCCTTCTCCCCGGGAACAAATGAAACAGAATATTAAACAATTTTCACAAACAAACTAAGAAACAAAGGACATCAAATAAGCTCTACCTGAGCAACAAACTCACAGAACATACCACTTCCCAGCAATGAACTCCCAGCAAAATCAACCTCTAGCAAAATCTCTCTCAGTAATCCCTACCTCCAAAATCTCTCGCAAATCTCTCTAGCAAAATCTCTGCAATGACCTCCCAGAAAATCATCCTCTAGCAAAATCTCTCTCAGCAATCCCTACCTCCAAAATCTCTCTCCTGAACAGAACACTGGCTTTTATATAGCTTCAGATTGAATGGGTAATTGGAGACAGCTGTGTCTTAACGAGGGGGCGGGGTCAGCTCTCCAATTAGCCCTGGAGTTGACCAATCAGCTGCTTGAGGGATTTCAGGTAGCCATTTCCTGAAATAAACACATGCAAATACACAAACTACAACGCATAAACTGGGGAACGTAACAATCATCCCGTGTATTTATTAGAGGTTTAACCTTGCTCTTTTGTTTGGGTTACATTCCTGTGTTTTTGTATACGTGTTTGTTTTGGGCTTAGTCCCTGTACCTTTTTATGGCATGTTGTATTTTGAGGTGTGTCACATTCTGACCTTAGTTCCTTTGTTTGTTTTTGTTTAAGTATGGTCAGGGTGTGAATTGGGGTGGGCAATCTGTTTGTTTTTCTATGTTTCTATGTCGCCCCAAGGCTGAGCTGGAGGCCGCGAAAGCGGCAAGGCGGCGGTATGAGGAGGCAGCACGGCAGCGTGGCTGGAAGCCCGAGAGGCAGCCCCAAAAAAATTATTGGGGGGAGCACCCGGGGAATGTGGCAAAGTCAGGTAGGAGACCTGCGGCAACTTCCCATGCTTACCGGAGAGAGAGAGAGACCGGGCAGGCACAGTGTTATGCGGTGGAGCGCATGGTGTCCCCGGTGTGTGTGCATAGCCCGGTGCGGTACATTGCAGCGCCTCGTATCAGCCGGGCTAGAGTGGGAATCGGGCCAGGTGCCATGAAGCCGGCACAGCGCATCTGGTCTCCAGTGCGTCTCCTCGGGCCTGTGTACATGGCACCAGACTTACGCATGGTGTCCCCGGTTCTCCAGTACAGTGCAGTGCGGGCTATTCCACCTCGCCGCACTGGCCTGACTACTGGGAGCATTCAACCAGGTAAGGTTGGGCAGGCTCGGTGCCCAAGAGCTCCAGTGCGCCTTCACGGTCCGGTCTGTCCGGTGCCCCCCCACGTCTCCCGTCTGTCCTGAGCCGTCAGTCAGCCAGGAGCTGCCAGAGCCGTCAGTCAGCCAGGAGCTGCCAGAGCCTTCCTCCTGCCCGGCGCTGCCGAAGTCTCCCGCCTGTCCGGCGCCCCCGGATTCTCCCGCCTGTCCGGCGCTGCCGGAATCTCCCGCCCATTCGGGACCCGTGGGGAGGGTCCCCAGTCCGAGGTCGGTGGCGAGGGTCGCCGCTCTTAAGAGGCCACGGAGGCGAATAGAGAGGCGGAGAAGGACTATGGGGTCCCCGTTCCGCGCCAGAGCCGCCACCGCGGATAGACACCCACCCAGTCCCTCCCCTATAGGTTTAGGTTTTACGGCCGGAGTCCGCACCATTGAGGGGGGGGTACTGTCACGTTCTGTCCTTAGTTCTGTTATTTTATCTTTGTTTTAGTATGGTCAGGACGTGAGTTGGGTGGGCAGTCTGTTTGTTTTTCTATGTTGGTTTTTGAGTTCGGCCTGGTATGGTTCTCAATCAGAGGCAGCTGTCAATTGTTGTCCCTGATTGAGAATCATACTTAGGTAGCCTGGGTTTCACTTTTGGGTTGTGGGTGTTTGTATTTCCTGTTTTGTGTTTTCTCATTCACCTTACGGGACTGTTCGTTTGTTGTTTATTGTTTTTGTTCAGTGTTCATTTTTGCCTCATTAAATTATGGACACTTACCATGCTGCGTTTTGGTCCTCCGATCCTTCTCGCTACTACTCCTCAGAAGAGGAGGACGAGATCCCTTACAATGACTACATATCCAAACTTTTGACTGGTAGTGTTTGTATTCCCAGTATGCATATGCATATGTTGTTTTAAAACCTACATTATATCATACATGACACACACTCACATCTTTCTATCTCCATGCTTTCTATGCTACTTATATGATTTAATGTTTCTCTAAGCCTGCAACTAGCTACTTGAAATGTGGCCGTCATGCCAAAACCTGATTAAACATTGAATGCACTGACAGCAGGCACATAGAGTATGAGCTGGCTATGCTACTCAACTGTAACATTGGCTAGCTTTCAATAAATTGTCTAAATGGTTCATTAATAGAGTTCCCTCTTCATTTGATCAAGACCATTTGTATTGCATGTTGAATATTTCATGTGCACTCAAACAGATATTTATCTTATTTCAGTCTTCGGGAGCTAACGTTAATTCCTCTTAACACACTAACAGCAGATCATGATTTCATGTGTTGGTTCCAGGTTTTCATGTGTTGGTTCCAGGTTTAGCAGTTTGCAAATTTGCCTGACAAGACATAGTGTTGAAATATACTATTCTGATCAAATGTGAATGAATTGAAGGTGCCAAGAGATTTTACAGTAATCATAAGAATATTTCATTGTCATATACAGTGCCTTGCGAAAGTATTCGGCCCCCTTGAACTTTGCGACCTTTTGCCACATTTCAGGCTTCAAACATAAAGATATAAAACTGCATTTTTTTGTGAAGAATCAACAACAAGTGGGACACAATCATGAAGTGGAACGACATTTATTGGATATTTCAAACTTTTTTAACAAATCAAAAACTGAAAAATTGGGCGTGCAAAATTATTCAGCCCCTTTACTTTCAGTGCAGCAAACTCTCTCCAGAAGTTCAGTGAGGATCTCTGAATGATCCAATGTTGACCTAAATGACTAATGATGATAAATACAATCCACCTGTGTGTAATCAAGTCTCCGTATAAATGCACCTGCACTGTGATAGTCTCAGAGGTCCGTTAAAAGCGCAGAGAGCATCATGAAGAACAAGGAACACACCAGGCAGGTCCGAGATGCTGTTGTGAAGAAGTTTAAAGCCGGATTTGGATACAAAAAGATGCTAACAGCTAACAGTACACTCTAGCTGGAAATTAAACCTGTATCTATCTTACCTTTTTACATCATCATGAATAATGGACGCATCTCTCTGTCAGGAATGCCATACCATGGTTGCCCTTAGTTTGAAGATGTAATCCAGAGACAGGTGTTTTCTCTCTCTTTAGCTATCATACTCTAATTCCACTGATTTCAAAACTAGATCCTCCAGAAAGTGGAGGGCAACCCTTATGCAGGTCCACTACACAATGCATTAACTTTTACAGATGCACAATTGAGAGTATCCTGTCAGGCTATATCACCGCCTGGTACGGCAACTGTACCGCCCACAACCGCAAGACTCTACAGAGGGTGGTGCGGTCTGCACAATGCATCACCAGGGGCAAACTACCACAGAAGGCCAAAAAGATCATCAAGGACAACAACCTCCTGATCCACTGTTGTTCACCCTGCTTACCATCCAGAAAGCGAGGTCAGTACAGGTGCATTAAACCTGGGACCGAGAGACTGAAAAACAGCTTCTATCTCAAGGCCATCAGACTGTTAAACAGCAATCATTGACACAGAGAGGCTGCTGCCTACATACAGACTTGAAATCATTGGCCACTTCAATAAATGGATCACAAGTCACTTTAATAATATTTACATATCTTCCATTGCTCATCTCTTATGTACATACTGTATTCTATCCCATCTATTGCATTTTGCCTATGCCGCTCGGCACTACAAGCTAAATGTTAGGGACGATTTGCATGGTGATCAGCGGGTTTACAGGTCTTTTCAAGATGGTGAGCATTATAAAACAAATAGCTTTCTATCTGTTGAATTTTCATAACTTCTTATTGATGATTTTGAGGTTTGTAATACTCTTAGGACCTCACACAAAAATCATAAGCTTTGTGGTATATATTGGGTCTTGGACAATTTGCCTCCTGGCTCTCATTCTGCTCTCTCATCCATTTATTTGGCTGTTCTTTGTTAAAGTGAAGATTTGAGGACATTTGGGTTTGAAAAAGTGTTGGATCCACTTGTGAAAGATCTGGTAATGGAGCAACATGGTGTGTTCATCATTCAGTTGAAGGCACTGTGAATTGCGTAATAGATGACAACCTAGGACCCTATGGGCTGGCAGGTTTTGTAGAACATTTTTCTGGTTAAGAAATCAGAAATTCAGTCTTAATGATCAGAAATTCAGTCTTCAACTTAATGAAGCCCATATGAAGTGTGCACTGGAAACAGCAAGTGCATGCTGTGGAGTTAAACGGGATTGTATTTTGAGTAAGAATCTTATCCATTTTCATGTCACTGCAGGCTACCCTCCAGATGTAGCTAATTATCTATTTGACGGAATAATGCCTGTGGAGCTTGCTAATTGTTTTTCTTTTGATCTCTAAAAAGTAGTTCACCTTAGAACAATGTAACAACTTGATCCAAAAGTTTGAGTACAAATGGGGAAATAAAACAAATTGGCCTGACGCAATACCACAGACTTTCTCAGTAAAAAGAAAACGTTGGTGGAAATGCACATGAAAATTGGTCTTGCTTCGATTGTTGCCTCTGATTATTGGTCCACATATTGGAGCCTATCCACTCTGAGTCGATTTCATATATTGAGTGCAAAATCAGTGAACATCGCCAGAGATACCAAAAGCTTTTTCCAAACAACAGTCTCCCTAAACATCATTATTTGGAGCACACCCTGTAATGATTCACCTCTTTGGGCCTCTTGTCCATACATAGACAATCAGATTTGAGGCAAAACAGTTTCTTTAAACAGATTGCTCGTCATACCAACTGTTTTAAAAACATACCTCTCACACCTGCCAGAAAACATCAGCTCATGATTACCTCTGACTTACACTCTTCTGACCATAGGACACCTTTGGTGGTAACTAGTTTCTCATCAGTACCAATTCATGTTTTGCAAAGTGACATTGCAATTGCTATTAAGCAACGATTACCAGATGAGACTGTTGTCCATATTACAAAGTGAGTCATACAATGGTATGAACTGCAACAAAGGAATGATTGTTGTCCATGGGCAATTATTTGGTCTGCCCTAGTTTGCAGAAATTCTGCAGATTTGTATTTTGCAAGGCAAGACCCATTTTATTTTGAAAAAGTTATCAGAATAGAAAGCTTTTGAAAGCTTTTGAACTTAACATGTCATTCCAAAGAAACACACTAACTTTCAAACATTATTCCCGTTTTCCCGGTAAGTATTTCCCCCCCCACATCACATAGCAAAGTAAGTCGTAAAATCATGCTCCGCAGTTGGGCTACAACTTATTATTTGAATGATTATTTAAAAAATATTCAGTCATTAACTTTAAAAAATGTAAGACAATAGTGAAAAATGCAATTTTCCATTTGCTCTTGTCCAATCACAATTCCCAAGGTGACGTGTTCAGATTTCACTTGTTAGTGGCAGGAAGCTTATAATTTTGTGGAAAATAAAGGTTACATCAGAATACCTGTAAAGCGGAGTAGTACATATCACATAAGATCCTAGTTTTGATTTAAAAAATGCGTCATCACTAAATGGAATCTACTGTAAATTATACTAGAAAAACAAAGTATCAAACAGATGTACATTAGACCATGTATACACATACACCCACACATTATATATATATATATATATATATATATATAGATAGTTGTCTAATTTAGAAGTGCCTCTGAGTTTGTGAAATATTCAATCAGTGTTATGTTTTTTTTTTGTCTGTCTACACAATGACCCAGCCCATAAGACTGAGGATCATCCTTGGTGAAGATGATGCCAGGAAGCTAATTCTGCCAGCAGGGATACCGGACTATATAGAGGAATTGTGCCAGACAATAAAGATGAGTTTTGAATTGCAACAAGACTTTCACCTTCAATATCAAGATGCTGATTACAAACATTCATAAACCTGTCGGTGACAAAGCAGTGTCACTATATGACAACGGAACTATAAAAGTGGTATACTTGTAAAGTTATACAGAAGATGATGCAATGACACGTCAACCTCTAGCAGTCCAAGACCCAACAGATTCCATAGCAATCTTCTCGGTTGACACGGATAATACAGAGCCAGCTTCATCTTCAGGTTCATCGCCATCTACAAGGCACTGGGTTTGGCCAAGTGTCTTCACAGTCGCTCGTTTCAGCTGTGAGGCTTAACTGCAACTTGAAAAGGCCAGTGCTGACTGCAGTGCTAGTGGAACTCGTTTGAGCCCCTCACCGAAACTGAAATCTGACATTTTGGAAAACCTTGTGAAAAATCATTATTTTCTGAGGGAGCAGGGATCCTTCAATGGCTGTTACGGGTGGAAGATTAGCCTTAAATATAAAATGGCCAATTTCCGGACCAAAATAAGAGGCCTGGGATGTACTGAGGTGACGATAAATTCACTAAAGAACAAGGCCCAAGACAAATGTCTGCCAGCGTTGAATGTTAAAAAGACAAAGGATTAAAGTCAATTACTGTCCGCAGCATCCAAAAGGAGAAACCACTGAGGGCCTGGAAAAGGAGAGAATTGCACTGCTTTCAGAGATTAAGAAGAGAAACAATGACCATATAGTGACAGTGAAAATGGAGAATACTTTCTCATAAGGCAAGAAGTTCAAGGACAGAACCATGGTTGCAGACGTCAAAACCAGATGGCCAGCTCTGTTCCCTGAGAAAGAGGTGCATGTCCTATATGTGCTCAGGTTTTATGTATGCCCCCAGAGTGCACACACACAAAAACAGGAAGATAATGACAAATCAAATAGTGTTAACCATTTGTTTTCTCTCCTCACTGATATTGATATAATATAGTGATCAAACAGTTAGCAATCCATTGTTCATCTCTCTTGTGTTGTATATTGTTGTGATGTTCTAATAGGGTGAGTGACCTTTGACCTTTGTGCTGTTGACTGTGCCCAATAATGTTTGTACCATGTGTTGCTGCCTTGCTATGTTGTTGTCTTAGGTCTCTCTGTATGTAGGGTTGTTTTGTCTCTCTTGTTGTGATGTGTTTTGTCCTATATTTATATTGTATTTATTAATTTATTGTAATTCCAGGCCCCCGTCCCCGCAGGAGGCCTTTTGGCAGGCCGTCATTGTAAGTATGAATTTGTTCTTAACTGACTTGCCTGGTAAAATAAAAAAGTAATTGGTAAAATCACATGGTGAACTTTTTTTGTCAGAATGAAAAGCCACCGTGTATGTGTGTGTGTGTGTGTGGTTGCCTCATTTCATGTCTGATTTGGTTGAGATCTTGTATAGATGTTGAGTACTTGCCTTTTGGGCTCCTGAGACCTAAGTATTGTCTAAGACACACAATAACCATGGTAAAAAAAAATGCGAAAATTGCAGTTTGCTATCAAGACTGCAAAGTTATTTTTTCAAACTGCTGCCTAAAATGCTGAATATTGTCAGAATGGGTTCCCTTTTGTCCTCAGGATGACACCATACATACAAGACGAGCATGCGCCCTCAAGTCCTTGTGCACATACCTGAACGAAGACCATGAGAAATATATATATATATATATATATATGGTGAGTTACATACACTAGGTGATACTTCCTTCCATAGTTCTCCAATGAATGCTTTCAGTGCTCTCTAGGATGTCCAACCTTAGATTTCACTTTGTACTATTTTTGTCATGTATGCATTCGTATTACTTCTGTACTTCTCTTCCTAAAATTTCAAACGTTTGTTTTACAATTAACAATTTTATGATCAGCAATCCACATATTTAACTTTGTCTTGCCTCCAGGCTCTTGCCACACTTTGTCTAGACTCAGAAAATGTGTCATATTTCACTCCACAGAACACAGACCTCGAGTCCAACATGGAGCAAACTGTGACGCGAGTGTATGTCACACAGAAGGAGGGTGCGGAGCCTGGAGATGACCAGAAGACATCGGTGTCCTGATTGGAGGTCCTCAGTGGTTTGGGGAACATTGCGATGGCTTGTGCTCTGTTATTTGGACTGATATACTGTTTGAATCTAAGCTACCCACAAGAGCTCAAATGCACTTTTGAAGTCCTACAGAATATTCTACTGAATCTGGATGGGCAGAGGGTGTTGTCCAAAGCACAATTCCTAAAAAAAACAAGCTTCTGGAGTGACTAAGCTTGAAGACTAATAGAAGCCTGGTATTTGTCCATATCTCTCATAAAGATTTTCAAAATGAGTATTTAATTTATTTTGCTCAATGGACTGAGACTAAGATTGTTGTCTCATAGGTTGAAAAGTCTCCTATGTTTGTGTGTGGGTGGAGCAGACCCAGAGCAGTGTTTTTGAACACATGTTAAATAGAATAAATACACCATAAAGGGTTATCACCACCTTAAAATGTAGTATTTGTATTTACAAATGTTTTTGACATTTTATCAACATGGCAAAAAGATTGTGCAAGCAACATCACATTAATTGTTCACTATTTCCGGTTTATTTTGTCCATGCACATGTGTATATTGTAATAATTCAGTGTTTAGAAAATGCATATTGTTGCAGTCATACACACATCTTGCTGGATTATTTGTAAACTTTGTTTTTATTATGGGCCAAGAATATATTTGTAGGTTCCAATGTATATTTGATAAATGTGTTAATCAGTTTAATTGTTGCACTTAGAATTTTAAAACTTGAAATGACAGAAGTCAGGCACAAATCCTGAAAGATTGTTTTTAAGGCTGTTTTCTTAATTAATGAACCTCAATTATTTTGTTGGCAAAATATTCTACATGCATTTGTTTCAAAAGTTGAACAAATTGTTGAATGTTAACCTTAAATGACAGAAGTGCACACATTTTGCAAGATTATTTGTACTCTGTTTTCTTGAAGCCACTACGCTTATGATTTGGAAGTGAATACAGCATTCCCAAATGCATAATGATATGGTTAATTTTCGACACAAACAAAATGAGTCTTGGTGGAAAATGGTTTAATTGGTGCTTTTCATTGAGTAATATAGTTTCATTCAGTAATTAAGTTAAATGACAAAATGCCAGTAGTAACTGGCATATTGTGGAGATATGTGGAAAAACACAATATAGAGATAATGATGGTAAAGATCTGGTGTAATGTTAGGTCCAGAGGAGGCTAGAGCGTCTCCATTGGCGTAATCCTTCTCGACTGAGTGAACATTGTTTAGAAAGTTCTATCGTCTCCTACATGCATTGCTGTGGAACGGTGGAACGGTTCTAAAATGTACCTGTTATTTACTCAACTCATTTGATCCTCTTGGTCTCAACTTTGACGTTTGCGTCAATCGTCCTTCAGAACAGTGTGGTTGCATTTTGGCCTCTGTTGGTTTGTATTCTCAGGTGGCATGAAGGTAAATTGAGGCCTGTGGGTCGGTACTAATATAATAACTAAAGGGAAGTTCAGCATGAGATGGCTAAAGGGGAGAAAGATGAGAAGAACAGGTATCTTAGTAGCTGTACGTTAAAGCCAAATATTAAATAAAATATAAAATGGTTTTGCATGTTGTCCTTTTTTATATGTATGTTAGTGGACCTTTGGTAATTTAATTAAAATGAATGCTTACTAGCAATGGAAACCACACTAATTGAAACAAGATTGACATTAGTATAACAAACAAAACCTATATTAGTTGTCACGCCCTGACCATAGAAAGCTGTTTATTCTCTATGTTGGTTGAGGAGTGATAGTGACTAGGGTGGGTCATCTAGGTGATTTGTTTGTCTACGTTGGCCTGGTATGGTTCCCAATCAGAGACAGCTGTTTATTGTAGTCTCTGATTGGGCATCATATTTAGGCAGCCATTTCCTCATTTGTGATTTGTGGGATCTTGTCTATGTATAGTTGCCTAGTAGCGGCATGTTTTGTTTGTGGTTTATTGTTTTGTTTGGTGAGTTTCGATTGATTCAAATATGTGGAACTCTACGCACGATGCGCCTTGGTCCCATCATTATGACGAACGTGACATTAGTTCATACAACAAGGCTGAATTTAGTTGTACTAGAGTGTTTGACCAACAAACTAAACTTAAATTTGACTTTCATTTGACTAGACTAACTAAGCAAACATTTTAATTCAATATAGGGCAAATTAATTTAATGTAATTATTAACAAGACATTTCAACCACAAATCTATGTGGTGTTCAAATAACACAATCAAAATAGACTGATTTATCTTGATTTGTTTAGATGGAATATAGGTAGCATGATTAAATTACATTCATCCAATGATACATTTTTTTGAGTGTGGGGCAAAAATAAGTTTGTAAAGGTATTCATCATCTGAAGAAGAGGAATCATCGGAACAAAGCCCAGCGTGGTAAGTGTTCATGCTTGTTTTATTAAAAGTCTGAACACTATAACAAAAATAAACAAGTGAATAACCGAAACAGTTCTAAGGTGAAAACACTAAAAAACACTAAACAGAAATTAACTACCCACAAAAACACTGTGGGGAAAAATCTACCTAAGTATGGTTCCCAATCAGAGACAACGATAGACAGCTGATATGGTTCCCTGATTGAGAACCATACCCGGCCAAAACAAAGAAATACAAAAACGTAAAAATGAACATAGAATGCCCACCCAAATCACACCATGACCAAACCAAAATAGAGACATAAAAAGCTCTAAGGTCAGGGTGTGACAAAGTAGGTCTAAACATTTATTTCAACAACAGAACATTTACACCTTTAACACCAATCATTCAGAATAAAAAGTTTTTCAAAATACAAAAAATGGGCAAAAATAACTAGGCCTAAAACATTTATTTCAAATTACCAAAATATTACAGTGTAGCCCCATTAAAAACAAGTTCAGCAACAAATTGTCCAATAATATGCTTAATGTTCTGGTCTGCTCCATTCTCATTTTGCCTCTCTGCTGCTGTCATTGGAATGCCTCAATGAACTTAAATGGTGGAGTGGGTAGTACCAAGAATTGCATGACAGAATCGTAATAGGTCCATAATTCTTTATTGGCCAAGAGCATGCTGTAATCAACATTAAAAATAAGAATAATAAAGCCTTTATTATATTAAACAAGACATTCCTATTGGCTTTCTTCGAATGCGACCGACCTTCTCCCGAACCCCTGTTGCCTGAAAGTGTGTCAGGAGCTTCTCCAATTGATGTTCCCCGGGCGCTGAAAAAAAAGGTGTGTCCAGCATCATTTGGAGATAACCCCATTAGTCTGTGTTTTTTTTGAAGCACAGACATGACACATTTTGTTTCCATTGCTTGTTAGGGATGTCACCATGACCTTGGATAAGTGAGTGCCACTGGAAAATTGGTGGACTAAGTTCCTCATATTTGTAGGCCTACAACCTGTGTATCCACTCTTTTCATTGCCCTATTCTATTCATTGCATATAAGACATGGGTCATTCGTTTTATTTATGTCAATGTCAGAGTATTTTATCATTTTGGTCATTTATGCGGTATTTAAACATATTATTGTAACGTCTCCAGTCATGTTAAATGACCTAGAATTGCAAGAAATTATTTTAGAAAAGGCTATTTCCATGTTGCTTGTTTTGACCTCCTCTAAGAATAATGAATGCTGAGGTAGCAGTGCAAGATCTTTTTAAGCAGAATATTTGGATTATTAACATATGAAGGACTTAAAATTCGATTGCTGGACAATCGAAGCCATTTATCCAACCCATTTATTCAGATCTGGCAGTTCACATTTTTGTAGTCATGTGACAGACTCTTTTAATCTAAACGCCCAAATGTAGGCCTTTTAGGAGATACTTTTTATTTCCCCATGGAATGTTTTTTTGCTATTTTCCATAGATAACATTCTGCACATATGAACACATTTATTTTAGGTTACACTATGCATGATTTAATGAAGCAGAAAACAGACATAACATTGTTTCACATTCTGTAATAGAAAGACTCAAACACAAACAGGCAAGACTATACAGCTGGCTTCATAGTTTCCATGCAAAATAGGCCTACAAGAAACTCGACATACTGTATCTCAACTACGTTGAGTGCGCAAGAGGGTCTATGCACTGTGTCCTACCTTCCACAAAAAGTTTTGCTCTACAAAAAGACACGTAAGCATCCCAGGGCTGTTCAAGGTCGATCCTGGGGAGGGCATAAACACTTCTGGTTTTCATCCTCTCATCCTCTTCTAATTAATGGGTTGCATGCTTCCTAACAATTTTTTTATTTTTTATTTTACCTTTATTTAACTAGGCAAGATCAGTTAAGAACAATTTAAGAACTTATTTTCAATGACAGTTTAGGAACCGTGGGTTAACTGCCTGTTCAGGGGCAGAACGACAGATTTGTACCTTGTCAGCTCAGGGGTTTGAACTTGCAACCTTCCAGTTACTAGTCCAACACTCTAACCACTAGGCTACCCTGCCACCCCAATTTTGTTTTGAACGTTGGCTTTGGACTGATGCCTAACTGAGCATTCTACTCAATGCATCATCAATGAGCGCCCAAAGAATGTAAGAGGGGTGCCAACTTGTGGACTGGCTGCACCACTGTATTTAAAAAACCCACAAATCTCAGCCACCCCATCCGGGTCTCCCCCCCGCACCTTACACATGAGCACAACCTTGTTAAAAGGTTGTCAGCATTCTGCAGCAATATGCCTTTTCATCTGGTTTGGGCTTAGTGGGACTATCATTTGTTTTTGAACAGGGCAATGACTCAAAGCACACCTCCAGGCTGTGTAAGGGCTACTTGACCAATAAGGAGAGTGACGGAGTGCAGCATCAGATGACCTGGCCTCCACAATCACCCGACCTCAATCCAATTAAGATGGTTTGGGATGAGTTGTACTGCAGAGTGAAGGAAAAGCAGCCAACAAGTGCTCAGCATATGTGGGAACTCCTTCAAGACTGTTGGAATTGCATTCCAGGTGAAGCTGGTTGAGAGAATGCCGAGAGTGTGCCAAGCTGTCATCAAGGCAAAGGGTGGCTACTTTGTTTAATACTTTTTTTAGTTACTACATGATTGTTATTTCATTGTTTTGATTTCTTCACTGTTATTATACAAAGTAGAAAATTGTACAAATCAAGAAAAACCTTGGATTAGTAGCGTCCACACTTTTGACTGGTATTGTTGTGTGTGTATATACAGGGCACACTTGTAAAAGTGACCTAGCTCTCAATAGGTCATGTCAGAAAAAAAAGTTAAATGTTTAAAAAAAAGTAAAAAACAAGGATATCACTGTCCACAAAAGAACAGGTGAGCCTCACAAATGTACAATTCGAGACATTTAGTGCAGAAAATCAAAATAGAGTTTAGAATGTTGTATACCCAAAGGATTGCATTGTTTGTTTGTGGATCAGAATTAATATTTTTCAAAATATATAGCATGTTAACAATGCTGCCCCATAGAAAAGTACGTCCTAGGTTGCTGTCTGTCACTAGGGCTGCATTAACACAGCCATCCTAAGAACAGAATTCAGATTTTTTTCCATATCCACTTTCTTCAGAATGTCCACACTCAGTTTTACATGTGACCTACAGTATATCAGATTTCGACATTCACACTGATGTAGCCTTTGAAGTCACACACAGATGCTAGATCCTCAAGCTTATTACCATAACGCAACGTTTCATATTCATGAAAATCGCAAATGAAATGAAATAAATATATTCAAACACAAGCTTAGCCTTTTGTTAACAACACTGTCATCTCAGATTTTCAAAATATGCTTTTCAACCAAAGCTACACAAGCATTTGTGTAAGAGTATTGATAGCCTAGCATAGCATTAAGCCTAGCATTCAGCAGGCAACATTTTCACAAAAACAAGAAAAGCATTCAAATAAAATCATTTACCTTTGAAGAACTTCGGCTATTTTGCTCTGTGTGTGTTTTAAAACCTGTTTTTTGAGTGTTGTGACCTTCCGACACTATCGGAAGGCATCTACGTTCAGACTCCTGTCTGGATCCCACCGTGGTTATCTGGTTTTCTGTGAACACAAATCTGCCACAGACCTGATGAAACCAGCCACCTGTCAGAAGATGCTTACACTCGTTCACCTTGTTATGACTCTATACTTGTGATGAAAGGTCAAGTTTCGGCTAAACTTCTGAGTTTTTACTTGCTGATAAGATGGTTCCTGCTGTCAGGGGAAGGTTAGATTTATTAAAATGTTGTTGCCATTTAAAGTTATGTAAGGGGGACTGGGTAGGCTATATGACGTACAGAATGTTTCAGACATTTTGCAGAACCTGGGGAAAGCTATCATATACTGCCTTTTGCCTAACCCTTTTTGTATGATAAATATCGGAGCTCAACCATCTGCCTCCTGTGTCTGCATTTGGGTCTCGCCTTATAGTACGAAATGGCACCGACAGACCCAGCAGACTGGGACCAGCTCCGTCACGCTGTCTCCCTGTAGGGAGCCACCATTGGGAAGCATGAGGAGCTACTGCTGGATCTTTTGGAAGGGCTTCGTTCCGTAACGGAACGCCACGACCAAGGGTCCAAGGCTATAATGGAGCAAATCAGAGTTTGCTCATAGGCAGCCCCCCACCTCTAAGACCTCCCAACCACCCAGTAACCTTTCTACTACTAGTGGATTTGTTCAACCTCCCCCTGCTCCCTGAGAACCCTTCTTACGTCCTCCGGAGCATTATGCAGGTGATCCTGATACCTGCCAGGCGTTTCTTTCCCAGTGTTCCCTCATTTTCGAACTGCAGCCCTCTTTGTTCCCGTCGGACCGATTGAAGATAGCGTATGTAATCAGGCTAATGTCCGGAAGGGCGCCCTCCTGGGCTATGGCTGTGTGGGAGCAGCAATCCCCTGTGTGCCAGGCTTTTGATTCTCCAGTGCCCGGGAGGGAGACGGCTCGGAGACTACTGCAGGTACATCAGAACTCCCTTAGTGTGGCAAACTACGCAGTAGATTTTCGCACATTGGCCGCTGAGAGTTCCTGGAATCTGTTCACACGTTTCTCCACGGACTGTCGGAGGGGATTAAAGATGAGCTCGCAGCTCGGGAAATACCACAGGACCTCACTTCACTCATCGCCCTGGGGATTAGGATTGATGGGCGCCTACGAGAACGCCGGTGTGAGAGGTCGGGTCTCGGGAACACTCGTTCATCTGCTAATGCTGGCGCCTGTACGAAGGAATACGGAAATCCCCTAAGTTTGTATTTCCGAGGAAAGCAAAAAACACCCGAGGTTCCCTGAGAATCATCGCCGACGGGTGAGTTGGATCCTCCATGCAACTGGGAAGAGCTAGGTTATCGTTTGGCGAATGCTCACTTATGCTGAATTCTAACTGTCTGTACTGTGGCGGGGTGGGACATTATATAGCCACTTGCCCAGTTAAGAAACGCTTTTCTTTAGTGGGTACAAGTACTCTGGTAAGCCAGACTGGGAATCTCCTAACTTCCATCACCCGCCCACCTTTTCTTGTGATCCTGCTGTGGGGAGACCAGTCTAAGTCTCTCCGGGTGCTCATTGACTCTGGGGCTGATGAAAGTTTTATGACTGCTACCATGGTTTCTGAATTAGGTATTCCCACTCAACCTCTCTCTGTCCCCATGGATGCAAGGGCACTGGACGGCCGCTCTATTGGAAGAGTCACCCATAGCACTGTGCCCGTTCATATACGGGTATCAAGAAACCACAGTGAGACCATACAGTTCCTCCTCATCAATTTATTGTTTATTTTTTATAATTTCCCCCCCATGTTCCTGTGGTTTTGGATTTTCTTGGCTCCAGAAATACAATCCTGTTATGGACTGGACCTGGACCACGAGCTGGGTTGGAGCTTGTTTTGTCATTCTCATTGTCTAAAAGTGGCACAGCCGTCCCTGAGACGTTCCCCTCAGGACGTAAACAAAGCCACGGATGCTGTCCCCACGGAGTACCATGACCTCCTGGAGGACTTCAGTAAGAAACGGGCTACTTCTTTTCCCCTGCACCATCCTTATGATTGTGCCATTGATCTCCTCCCATGCCCACACCACCTCGTGGTCACCTGTATTTTCTATCCGGCCCGGAGACCAAGGCCATGGAGGAGTACATTTAGGATTCTCTGGATACTGGAGGCATCTGTCCGTCTGCATCTCCTGCCGGCGGAGGATTTTTCTATGAAGAAGGACAAGACCCTGCATCTGTGCATTGACTACCGGGGTCTGAATGATATAACGATCAAGAATAATTACCCCCTACCACTCCTCTCCTCGGCTTTCGAACCTCTCCAGGGGGCCACCATTTTTTCCAAACTGGACCTTTGGAATGCCTAGCACCGGGTTCGGAAACGTGAAGGAGATGAGTGGAAGACAGCCTTTGGACATTATGAGTACCAGGTCATGCCGTTTGGACTCACCCATGCCCCCATTGTCTTCCAGGCTCCGGGACATGCTAAACCGTTTTGTGTTCATCTACCTTGACGACATCCTGTTTTTTTCCCCGGTCTGCCCAAGAACACGTTCTTCATGTCAGACAAGTCCTTCAGCGCCTCCTGGAGAACCAAATGTTCGTGAAAGCCAAGAAGTGTGAGTTCCACTGCTCCAAAATCTCCTTTCTGGGATATGTCATCGCTGATGGAAATGGATCCTGAAAAAGTGAAAGCAGTGATAGAGTGGCCTCAACCTACGTTCACGGTGCAGTTGCAACATTTCCTGGGGTTCGCTAACTTCTACCGCCATTTCATTCAGGGCTCCAGCACCTTGGCAGCCCCCCTCTCTGCACTCATCTCTACCAGTACCGTTTACATGAAGGTCAGTCAATCTGAAAAATGTCAAGACCTTTGAAAGTTTCTTCAAATGCAGTCGCAAAAACCGTCAAGCGCTATGATGAAACTGGCTCTCATGAGGACCGCCACAGGAAAGGAAGACCTAGCGTTACCTCTGCTGCAGAGGATAAGTTCATTAGAGTTACCAGCTTGAGAAATTGCAGCCCAAATAAATGCTTCACAGAGTTCAAGTAACAGACACATCTCAACATCAACTGTTCAGAGGATATTGCTTGAATGAGGCCTTCGTTGTTGAATTGCTGCAAAGAAACCACTACTAAAGAACACCAATAATAATAAGAGAATTGCTTGGGCCAAGAAATACGAGCAATGGACATTAGAGCGGTTGAAATCTGTCCTTTGTCTGACGAGTCCAAATTGGAGATTTTTGGTTCCAACCGCCGTGTCTTTGTGAGATGCAGAGAAGGTTAATGGATGATCTCCGCATGTGTGGTTCCCACCGTAAAGCATGGAGTAGGTGGTGTGGGGGTGCTTTGCTGGTGACACTGTCTGTGATTTATTTAGAATTCAAGGCACACAGGTTAATCTTGATGCTACCCATCCCGGATCCGGGATCGTGACTACGGCTCAAGCTCATTAGCATAACGCAAAATGCGAAAAAATATTCTTAGACATATTTAACCTCCACACCTACACAAGTCCAATAGCTCAAATGAAAGATAAACACCTTGTTCATCTACCCAGCAAGTCAGATTTCTAAAATGTTTTACGGCGAAAACATAGCACACATTTATATTAGACCACCACCGAAACAAAAGGCAAGTGGCGGCCATTTTGTCCCAGAAAATATAAAATTTAAAAGTAGGATTAAAAAATAAATAATTCACTAACCTTTTGAAAATCTTCATCAGATGACAGTAATATTACATGTTACACAGTACATATTTTTTTTTTCAATAATATGCCATTAATATCCATAAATCTCTGTTTACAATGACGACATTTCAAAAAAATGCTACTCAAAATGTCCGGAGAAATTATGATAGCTCTGACAGATAACGTCAGATAACAAGCAATAAACATGACTAAATATACATGTTCTACATATAGTTACAAAGATACACTTCTTAATACAACCGCTGTGTTACATTTATTTTTAACGTTACAGAATTCGTTCACTAGTCTATGCTATGAGTCGGCGCTCAGATATTAGCAGTGTCTCCTCTACGTTTGGAGTCCACAGAAACCCAAAATAACCACATAAATATTCCCTTACCTTTGATGTTCTTCGATCAGAAGACGTAGAAGGAGTCATACTTACCCAATACATCGTTTGGTTTCAAGTTGTGCGTCTTTGTATTAGCATATGCTAACAGCTTCAGCTGAAATGCACCCAAAATAACTTCTGCTCCTTCTGGTCCCGCACTCTTGCGCAATCAAACTTCAAAATTACATATTATATGTCGACTAAACTGGTCAAACTAAGTGCAGAATCGAGCAAAATGATGTTTTTATCATGTAAAACAATGATAATCGCGAACAAACGAACCGGCTTCAACTGGTGTCTATTGGAAAAGAACGTTCTCCAAATCGGCCGCGCGCAATAGAGTGCATGTATGTGAGAGTGAACCGGGCATTTTCGCCCGCCAAAGGATGAGGGAGCGCGAAATTCAAACAATGAACGTGCCAATTGAAAGCAGACATCGCGCTGAACAAATACATACTGTTCCCAGATCGGTAGCTGCCTGGGAAGGGTGGGGGCGATGACGTCAAAGTTGACCCAACTTTTCTCTTGACAAGAGAGAGTTTGGGAGAAAGGCTGCCCTGAGAGTTCTGCTTTACATACAGACATAATTTAAACGGTTTTAGAAACTTTAGAGTGTTTTCTATTCAATAATTATTATTATATGCATATATTATCAATTTTGTAAAAAAATATTTTCAGTTTACTATGGGCACGCACTTCCTCCAAAGGGGGCAGTATTCAGCCATAAGCTCAAGAGGTTAACCAGCATGGCTACCACAGCATATTGTAGCGACATCCCACATGGTTTGTACTTAGTAGGACTATCATTTGTTTTTCAACAGGAAAATGACCCAACACACCTGACCAAGAAGGAGAGAAGGAGAGTGATGGAGTGTTGCATCAGATGACCTGGCCTCACCCAACCTCAACCCAATTGAGTTGGTTTGGGATGAGTTGGACCGAAGACTGAAGGAAAAGCAGCCAACAATTGTTCAGCATATGTGGGAACTCCTTCAAGACTGTTGGAATTGCATTCCAGGTGAAGCTGGTTGAGAGAATACCAAAAGCTGTCATCAAGGCAAAGGGTGGCTACTTTTTTGGTTACTACATGATACCATAGGTGGTATTTCATAGTTTTGATGTGTTTGTTCACTTTTAATCTAAACAGTAGAAAATAGTAAAAATATATAAAAACCCTTGAATGTGAACCGGACTGAGGGACACCTCTGGACTTAAGGGGTAGCTCAGGACTGAGGGGTAGCTCAGGACTGATGGGTAGCTCAGGACTGAGAGGTAGCTCAGGACTGAGAGGTAACTCAGGACTGAGGGGTAACTCAGGACTGAGGGGTAGCTCAGGACTGAGGGGTAGCTCAGGACTGAGGGGTAGCTCAGGACTGAGAGGCGGCTCTGGCAGCTCCTGGCTGGCTGACGGCTCTGGCAGCTCCTGGCTGGCCGACGGCTCTGGCGGATCCTAGCTGACTGGCGGCTCTGGCGGATCCTGGCTGACTGGCGGCTCTGGCGGATCCTGGCTGACTGGCGGCTCTGGCGGATCCTAGCTGACTGGCAGCTCTGGCGGCTCCACGCTGACTGGCGGCTCTGGCGGCTCCACGCTGACTGGCGGCTCTGGCGGCTCCATGCTGACTGGCGGCTCTGGCGGCTCCACGCTGACTGGTGGCTCTGGCGGCTCATGACAGACTGGCGGCTCATGACTAACGGGAGACTCTAGCAGCTCTGGTCAGACGGGCAGCTCAGGCGGCGCTGGGCAGACTGGAGACTCCGGCAGCGCTGGACAGAGGAGCTCTGGCGCCTCTGGAATGAGGGGCTCTGGCGCCTCTGAACTGAGGGGCGGAAGCTCTGGCAGCGCTGGAGAGGAGGAAGGCTCTGGCAGCGCTGGACTGAGGGGCTCTGGCGCCTCTGGACTGAGGGGCTGAAACTCTGGTAGCGCCGGAGCACCTATATTGATGGGACGGAGAGACAGCCTGGTGCGGGGTGCCGGCATTGGTGATACTGGGCTGGGGACACGCACCTCAGGGCGAATGCCTTCCAAACTATGCCAAATCAACTGCTCTCTCTCTCTTCACTCTCCCCCAATTCTATTAACACCTCATGGAGGGTCTCCTCATCTCCCCTCCGTTCACTCTCCTCCATTCTGTCCAATAACTCCTCGACCCTCTCAGACTCAGCCCTCAGCTTCGCCGACAGCTCAGATAACATCCATGGCTCCTTACGGTAAACAGGGGCAGTTGGCTCATGTCTGACTCCTGACTCTGCCACACGCTCCCTGTGCCCCCCCCCCCCAATACATTTTTGGGGCTGCCTCTCGGGCTTCCAGCCGCTCTGCCGTGTTAGCTCCTGATAATGCCGCCTCTCTGCTTTCGCTGCCTCCAGCTCGGCTTTGGGGCGGCAATATTCCCCTGGCTCTGCCCAGGGTCCTTTCCCGTCTAGGATCTCCTCCCATGTCCACTTCTCCAAATAGTGCTGCCTCAAACAGTACCGTGTGGTGTAAAACACAGACACAGAAACAATCACCCACAAAACAACAGTGAAACCCAGGCTACCTAAGTATGATTCTCAATCAGAGACAACTAACGACACCTGCCTCTGATTGAGAAACATACTAGGCCGAACACAGAAAACCAACCTGGAAACACAAAACATAGAATGCCCACCCAACTCACGTCCTGATCAATTCAAACAAACAAATAACACAAATACTAGGGTCAGAACGTGATACCTCCTAGCCGTTGAGTTAGCAACAGCAGATGCAAACGAGGGTTAGGAAGGAACGTACTACAACGTGCCCAATTACCAGCAGAGACATTCTTCAAAGGACAAAGGACTCGGTTGGGCAACACGGCCTTCCATCTACCACCAACCTACCGAAGCGCAGCTCAGAGTAAATATTTATTGCAGTTTCCTTTTCCAAATGTGCGGTAATTTAGAATGCATAAGATACTGTATTTACAATAGCACAGCTTCGCCCTTTGTTCCTCAGTCTTCCCGCTCTTTCACTCAAACCCAGCCCCTTTTCTTTTGTGTAACAAGCTGTCATATCTGTTCCGCCCGCCAGGGCCATTTTACTTTATGACTTAATTATGTGTATGTGTAATTCTGTGTGATTAGTTAGGTATTTAGTAAATAAATAATGAAACCCAATTTTGTTGATTCAACTTGTTAGCCAGGGTTCGTGCAGAATTTACAACTTTCAGATGAGACTGAATTAAGATGACGATTAACATTGACTGCTATTGATGTAAAATATTAATAGGTCTTTAAGAGTTTATTCGGAAGATAACAGCTCTATAAATATTATTTTGTGGTGCCAACTCTCTAGTTAATTACATTTACATGGTTAGCTCAATCAGGTAATTTTAATTACGGAGAAATTATTTTATAGAATAGCATGTCATATCACTTAATCCAGCATAGCCAAAGACACCACACTAGCGATCCATTTATTAAAGTAGCCAATGACTTCAAGTCTGTATGTAGGCAGCAGCCTCTCTGTTAGTGATGGCTGTTTAACAGTCTGGTGGCCTTGAGATAGAAACTGTTTTTCAGTCTCTCGGTCCCAGCTTTGATGCACCTGTACTGACATTGCCTTCTGGATGGTAGCGTGGTGAACATTCAGTGGCTCGGCTGGTTGTTGTCCTTGATCTTTTTGGCCTTCCTGTGACATCGGGTGATGTAGGTGTCCTGGAGAGCAGGTAGTTTGCCGCCGGTGATGCGTTGTGCAGACCGCACCACCCTCTGGAGAGCCCTGCGTTTGTGGGCAGTGCAGTTGCTGTATCAGCCTGACAGGATGCTCTCAATTGTGCATCTGTAAAAGTTTGTGAGGGTTTTAGGTGACAAGCAACATTTCTTCAGCCTCCTGAGCTTGAAGAGGCACTGTTGGGCCTTCTTCACCATACTGTCTGTGTTGGTGGACCATTTCAGTTTGTCCGTGATGTGTTCGCAGAAGAATTTTCCACCTTCTCCACAGCTGTCCCGTCGATGTGGATAGGGGGTTCCTCCCTCTGCTGTTTCCTGAAGCCCACGATCATCTCCTTTGTTTTGAAAGATACATGGACATCACCTGCCAACTCCTTTTTTCTATATTTAAAACTTAGGTCAGCTATGCTGGCCAATAGAGTCCCTTGGGAAACCCAATTACCAAACCATCCGAATATGGGATTTATAAATAGATTATCTGGGCTCGCAGATTTTAGAGAAACAACAAATGTCGGTACATATAAATGTCTTATATCAGCTGAAAGCTTAAATTCTTGTTAATATAACTGCGAAAAAATGCCATGCCATGAGGAGAGCTCCTAACAACAAAACACTTTTTTTCACCGCGATAGGTTTGATAAATTCCCCACTGAAGGTGAAATGTGTACATACATTCTGAAATCTTTCTCTGATTTATCATCCAAAGGGTCCTAGAGATAACATGAAGTGTCGTTTTGTTCGATAAAATCCTTTTTTCATATCCTGAAAAGGTCCATGGTCGATTTTGTATTTCCACTTGTTCAATTTGCAAAGAAAGGAATCTGTGAACATCTAACCCTAAACGTTGTTTCAACCAGTCAAATCACGTTTGTGTGTATTCCTCAGAGATCCTAGAACGTAACCAGACTTCATTATATTATTAGGGGTGTAGTATATCCTATAGGATACCATATTTGGTCAGAGAGCGAAGCCTTCAAGGCAAGCCGATTATGCGGGCGGTCTTCACTTTAAAGACTCTAACTTTGTCAAATAAGCACCAATCGGGGCCAAAAAAAGCTAGCTAGATAGCCAATGAGCTGGGCTTTACGGGAGTATCTGGAAACTGTATCTGTCGTAAATTGTAGCTAATAACCTTGTACGACAGCATGCCTTTTCCTTTTGGACAATAATAATAATAATATTCAGAGTTATGAAGTTATGAAAACTTGGTTGTTTTGTAAATGTGAACTTATAATATGGCTGCTAATACTGGAAAAGCTAAATCAAAGTCCAAGTATACAGATTTGATGATATTCTTGCAGAAAAAAATGTAATGAATGTATTTTCTTCTACCAGATCAATTATGTTATATTCTCCTACATTCAATTCACATTTCCACAAACTTCAAAGTATTTCCTGTCACATAGTACCAAGAATATGCATGTCCTTGCTTCAGGACCTGAGCTTACAGGCAGTTAGATTTGGGTATGTCATTTAGGCGAGAATTGAAAAAAGGGGGATATCCATAACAGGAACAGAATACGGAAAGATGTGACTATGGCATCCTGTAATCTGAACAATCAATTTATACATTTTAGGTTTGTTCACAGACTGTATTTAAGAACAGGTAGGCACATTTGTTCATGTAATGTGGGAGTGCCCCACAGTTAAATGCTTCTGGTGCAAAGGTTTTTTAAAAATCAGTTTGAAGTGCATTTTAATCTACAATGCTTTGCATCTATTATGTTGCTTAACAATTTTTTGGCTCTAAGATGGCAACCGCCTCACTGTCTAACATTTAACCAGTGGTTATTATTAGAAGTTATAACATTTGAATTATTGACAGCAAGAATGGTAGGAGGCATGGTTTCTGGGTGGGGAGGGAGGACATGGATGGGTGGATGGGGACTGAGTGGGGAAATGGAATGGGGTTATCATTGTATGCATTTCTTTGATTGTTTTTCTGTACCAGCCCCCCCACTACTTTTAATTAAAAAATGCAATCACTTTTGCATGAGAAAACACAGAAACTGAATCTTTGCTCCATGTGCTTGGTTCTTAAAATGGAGAACACCATCGTGTTCATGAGAATCTCCCCTTTCCTCAGTGGGGTCACATTGGTTTGTAGCCCAAACGGTTTGGACTACACAAACAGAAGATGTCTCGACAGTACTGACTTCAGACAAGTCCCCTGACACTTGTGGGGGTCGTATACCAAAACGGAGACCATTGTGTTCATGAGTCTCCCCTTTCCACTGCGTGGTCATAATAGTTTTGCAGGTCAAACTGTTCGACATAGGCAGATGTGGAGGATTGAGACGCATCCAATGCAAAAAAACAGTTCTCTCTAGTTTAATAAATTGACATGATTCTTTTTATTGTTTTACTTAGATTGTGTATCAATCGAACTCTAGGGGGTTAAATACGTTTTTGTTAACTTTCAGCCCATGCAAAATACCCCTAATTGTGTGAGATTACAACGTGCGTGACATATTTTTTCTTCTGCAGAAGGCACAATCATGTGATCAGGTCCAATGAGGTTGCACAGTGAAAGCAGAAGGCTGGTCCAGGCCAGCCCAGTGTTATCCAATGAGGTTACAGGGCCAACCCAACAACTCAGTGGAAACTCCATGCACACAGCAGAGAGAAACAGAGCAATGACATGGTGCCTATACAGCTTCGAGACAGGATTGTGTCCAGGCACAGATCTAGGGAAGGGTACCAAAACAAATTCTGCAGCATTGAAGGTCCCCAAAAACACAGTGGCCTCCATCATTCTTAAATGGAAGAAGTTTGGAACAACCAAGGCTCTTCCTAGAGCTGGCCGAACTGAGCAATTGGGGGGAGAATGGCCTTGGTAAGGGAGGACAACCATCTCGGCAGCACCCCACCAATCAGGCCTTTATGGTAGAGTGGCCAGACGGAATCCACTCTTCAGAAAAAGGGACATGACAGCCCGCTTGGAGTTTTCCGAAAGGCACCTAAAGACTCTCAGACCATGAGAAGCAAGATTCTCTGTTCTCATGAAACCAAGATTGAACGCTTTGGCCTGGATGCCAAGCATCCAACAGGACAATGACCCTAGCACACAGCCAAGACAACGCAGCAGTGGCTTCAGGACAAGTCTCTGAATGTCCCTCTGAATGGCCCAGACAGAGCCCAGACTTGAACCTGATCGAACATCTCTGGAGAGACCTGAAAATAGCTGTGCAGCAACACTTCCCATCCAACCTGACAGAGCTTTAGAGGATCTGCAGAGAAGATTGGGAGAAACTCTCCAAATACAGGTGTGCCAAGCTTGTAGCGTCATACCCAAGAAGACTCGATGTTGTCATCGCTGTCAGAGCTGCTTCAACAAAGTACTGAGTAAAGGGTCTGAATATTTATGTAAATGTAATATTTTAGTTTTATTTGTAAAGCATTTTCAAAAATGTCTAAATAAAAATGGCTACATGTTTGCTATGTCATTAAGAGTTATCGTGTGTAGATTGATGAGGGAAAAAACTATGTTATGAATTTTAGAATAAGGCTGTAACATAACAAAATGTGGAATTTTTGGGTACCACTTTTGGCTCATAAGCGCAACTTTTAGAATACTGGCTAAAAAGTTTACCAAATTTCCGGAACATCTCTTTAACTGACTCATCAATATGCTTTTTGAAAGATAACTTTTTGTCAATCCAGATACCCAGACATTTATAAACTGGGGTATGGTCAATGTGGGCACCATCCAAATACATACGCATGAATCATCAGATACATTTCTAAGCTTTTTTTTAAACATGTACAGTGGTTCTTCCTTTACTTCCTTTAAAAGTTGTGTCATTCTGCAGCACAGCTTACAGGATGCTGCGGAATGGCATGGCACGTTGGAGTGCATGACGTCATAGTATTTAACTGTTAGCCATTGTTGCCATTAATGCTAGTTTGACTACCAGAGAAGTTATTGAAATGACATGGAGCTCTAAGCCTAAGATTCCTGTTTACTGTATCTGTTTTAGCGTAACTTACTTATTATTGGAATAAAGGCTTACTGGTAGGCTATTGCTTAAAATCCTATTATAACAATTGGATGACCATTGGGTGTTTTAGTAAGCAACAATTTGTTGCCTTCAATTTCATTAGCCTACTTTATTCCAATATTTATGTCATTCAGTGATATTTATTCCCATAATAATTATTTTTGGTGGGCAATGTAAAGACATGAAGTGACGTGCCTCGCAAACATCCATTAATACATTTAAAGTCCCTAAACTCGGCAAGAGTCTATTGTCTTGCTGATAGCCGATCAAGGGTGGATGGCTTCTTTTGTATTCCAATTGATTGGAAAGGCTGTTAAACCATTTACACCTGGTCCACAGCATTGTAGCGTACTTACGGTACAGTGCCAACAGTCGGTAACATTCCACAAGTACATTTTATAAATAAAACACTTACATTAAAGAGCTCGGGTCTTGAAAATATGTGAAACCTTTTTGTTCATCTGTGCTCAGTAGCGGAGGTTATATGGCTTCACCATCAACTTGTTAATTTAGCAGACATCAGTTGCGTATATTCAGTTAACACATATTTTAAGGATATAACGGAATATAACAGACAATTTTTTTGTTTCTCTTAGAATAAAAAGCGTACAGCGTAACAACAGTTTTAGTAAGTTATGATCCAGTTACAGCTTCTTCTGACATAGTAGAAACATTAAAAACAAATGTGTGTGCAAGTGGGACAGAGGAAGAGCAATTCTTACACTATTGTTCTAAATTCAATCACTCTCCTTCTTCATCCTTATCATTCAGCAAAGTAGTTATCAAGGAAAAGGGCAGCTACTTTGTAGAATCTAAAAATAGAAAATATATTTGGATTTGATTAACATTTTTTTGGTTACTAGATGATTCCATATGTGTTATTTCATAGTTTTATGTCTTCACTATTATTCTACAATGTAGAAAATATTAAAAATAAAGAAAAACCCTTGAATGACTAGGTGTGTACAAACCTTTGACTGGTACTCTATATCTGTTCTTAGTTCATAGCATGGTTTCTTTTTAGCCAAATGTTGAATAGATACGCAGACAAATGAATTAATGCTGGAAAAAGGAATAATAACCTACTCTCTGTAGCCATAAAAACAATTAGGCTAAATCAATTTATGTTATTTTGTTGGTTAACGGATCAGCTTGGATGTCATTAAGAGGGGGTTTCTATCTTCAATATAATCATACATTCAGAAAGTTAAACCCATAGGTCTTACATCTGCAGTAAATTAAATTATTATCTTTTAATAATCCATGCCTTCTGAGAATTTTACGAAGTCCAAAAGTTATGGGTGGAGTTAGAAATTTGGCTGTCAGAAGTATTACAAGAGAAATTAACTTTTAATCCATCTGTCTGCATATTTAAAGACATGGCATGCAGTGAAATATCCTTTGGCTTGGACTATACTTTTCTTGTCAGTCATCTTGAAGAGACGTATACTTCACTGAAAATGAACCAAATGTCAGCATTTAAATGCTTTATTATCCAATTGTTGATAGTGCATGTGGGCGACAGAGAGAAACAAAATTGTGCAGTTTGAGGCCATATGGCGGAGAGTGATGCGGGAGCTGGAGATGGGGGTGTGAGCAGGTGGGCCTGGGCAGGTTTGATGCAGTTGTTGTTTGTATGTGTATGTTTTGTATTGTCTAAAAATGTTATAAAAATGTCAAATGCCAAAATACAAGCTTGCAACATGCATTTGATTATTCATTATGAATCGGATTGATTTGATTTATTTCATTTACATTCTTCATTTTAAAACCACAACATCACAAATAATTGAACACACACAACAATGAGCAGATTAACTTGGACAAAACATTTCTTTATTAAAGACTTTCAGAAAGAATGTTGGTACTTATTTTGATCCAAAGCCGCAAATGAGTGAGTCACTCAGCTTTATGCTGACATGTATAGATTTATGCTGCGAAATAGCCTACTAAATAGGCCACGCCTAAATGAATATATATAATTGCCTAAACAAACTAGTACATTTCATAAATATATGAAGTAGCTCAGGTCTTGAAAATCTGGGCATCCTTTTTCCCCCTCATATCCTCTTTAATTCAGTTTTTTTCACATCAGCAAAGAAGGACTCCATGTTTCAGAAACTCACTTTATATAGAGGGGCTATCACTCTTTCACACTGTGGTAAATAAAGGCAGTTTGTTATTTATAATGATTTATTTCTGTTTTTCGAGGGAGAGAAATCAAAAGCCCACTGTGCCTATTTTTTTTAAATTGTCAGTCCACTTGTCAAGTGTAATTGCACAACTTTATTTACCCAAGTTCTCTCTCAACTTCAGGACCACCCACCAGCTATTTTTTTGTTGTTGCCTGATGCACGTCTCTAGTGCCAGAGAAGAGAGACTCTCGGACTAAAACATTCACACCTCCATAAATGTACGAAAAGATAGTAAATTTGTGCCACAGTTTAGACTACCGATACATCAGCTCCCCCTTGTGATAGTGTGGTGCAATGACAGAATGACTCAATTTACCACAATCTGCCACCATCTACCGCAAACGGTGACGGCATAAGCTCAAAACTTTTAATTGAGGAACCACTACTTAGTTTTACCTGCATTAAGTACCAATTTCCGTTCAACAAAGGCTTTCTACAAAGCAAATAAGGCAGATTGTAGTTGTGAAAGAGCCTAATCAGTGCTGTTTGACTGTGTGTGTATGTGTGTGTGTGTGTTTGTGGGGGGGGGTAGGTTAGGTTTAGGGTTAAAGTTAGGTTTGGGGTTAGGTTTAAGGTTAGGTTTTTGGGGTTAGGGTTAGGTTTAAGAGGGTTTCTGTTTGTACATCCGACCGGCCGAGAGCTCCGAGGGGTAACCCACAACAGTTCAATAACGGGAGGAAGACAATTATTAATAAAGTGCTGAGGGTAAAAAGGTTTAAATTTAAACAAATGTTATATAAAATCACGATAAAACATGCAAACTGGAAAATTAAATTATAAAAAATAATGAAATAAGTACATAATTGGAATTAGGGTTAGGGGTTAGGGAAAATAGGATTTTGAATGGGACTGAATTGTGTTAAATGTGCAAGCAGTGTGGGTGTGTAAACAGCATAGATCTCTTGTGAGAGGCTATCGATTAAAAAGTTAATCCCATGAATGCGATATTATCATTCCTCACAAGGGGGTGCTGTTCATCCTCTGTACAGCTGGCTGTGCCTTGAGGTTCCTATCGTCACAGCTAGGCTTCACAACCTGATTCCCTACCATTCACCTCAAATTGTAGCCCAATTGTAGGGGGCCTTAGAGGGGTCCGGAATCATGTACCTCCAGGGAGATTTTTTACATAAAAGCAGCTGTTAATTTGTAAATTCTGAAGAATCCTGGGAGGCTTCAGACTATGACCAGGGTGGAATTAAAATGCTTTGATTGAAGTACTAAAAAGACAAAACAAGATACTCTATCTCGGGTCACCCTTGTCCACTGGGGTGATTCAACTGACCATTAACGACCCCACTAGGTCTCCCAATCCATCACTTGTCAACGCCATCGCAGCCAAGATTCGCTGATTACTCTAATTAGATCAAACACTGAAGTAAATTAGTAAGAACTGTGTTGTCACATGAGATGACGCTGGAGAGACGAAGCAGGTACGGGGAGTAAAATATTGAATAAATGACGGACATGGAACAAGTCAGGAACAGCGTCAGCAAACTAATAATACAGACAAAAACAATACAATGCAGGAGCAGGGAACAGAGCTGGGGAAGTGAAAAATATAGGGGAGGAAATAAACAGATGATGAATGAGTCCAATATCGCTGATGCACGTGACGAGGGAAGGCAGGTGTGCGTAATAGATGGCAGGATTGCGTGATGAAGGGCAGTCTGGCGCCCTCAAGCGACAGGGGGGAGAAGTGCGGGAGCAGACATGACAGTACCCCCCTCCTTGGGGCGCTACCCAGCGTCTCACCTGGGCAAACCGGCCGAGACATGGGCACTGGGCAAGCCGGTAGGGGCGTGGGAGCCAAACGAACCCGCAGGAGCTTGAGAGCCTGGCAATCCGGCTGAGGCAAGACACCTGTCGATCCCGCTGCAGCGAGGGAGGCGTGATGCAGGGCCACCTGACGCCCTCGAGCACTAGGGGGGGAAGAGAGGCTGCTGCATTCTATCATATGGGATGACGCTGGAGAGACGAAGCAGGTACGGGGAGTAACACATTTAATAAATAACGGACATGGAACGAGACAGGAACAGCGTCAGCAAACTAATAATACAGACAAAAACAATACAATGCAGGAGCAGGGAACAGAGATGGGGAAATATAGGGGAGGAAATAAACAGATGATGAATGAGTTCAGGTGAGTCCAATATCGCTGATGCGCGTGACGAGGGAAGGCAGGTGTGCGTAATAGATGGCAGGAGTGTGTGATGAAGGGCAACCTGGCTCCCTCAAGCGCCAGGGGGAGAAGAGCGGGAGCAGACGTGACGTGTCCCATCTTGCAAAACAATGGGAGAGCTATTGCTCTCTGCACAGTAAGAATATTAACAATACAATGAATCAGACGTTAGTCATATGTTAACTTCTGGTGAATGAACATTGATCAGATGTGTCTACCTGTTACAACTCATGCAAGTACTTTGCATGACTGTACAGTATCTTCCAATCTGATATTGAAATGTTACGGTAACATAAACTTCTGGCAGAAGCATCAAATAAGCTACTTGTTTGTGTATTTACTACAGCAGGAAAGTGCCACAGTCATGTCTGTTAAATGTAATGTCAATGTGGTTTGTCATTTTTTAAGCACAGTGTCTGGTTGTATAATGGGCCAATTCTATGCATTCTCAAAGCATGTGTGATCACAGGAGTCTATGCAACTAGTCCATAAAGCGACAATCAGCAGTTGAAGCAATAACAAAACATTTGCCCACCACTGAGGTATAGGGCGGGAGAGATGTAACCACTCTCAAATTCATAGATAGAGCTATGGATGCAAGGACTGACCATCCATGATATCAAAATTATAGTTGTAATCATGTTTTGAGGCTTGTTTACATTTACTGTTTTTTTTTTTTTTACAAACATTGAAGTAAAACAAGCTAGATTTTGGATTCTGATGGGGTATGACAGTTGAACTAAGCTCACAAGGGATTTCTGAGTTATATTCTTCAATCTTCAATGGGTGCATATAATTTATTTATAAGTTCAAAAATGGATGTTGCTACTGCAGATCGTCCCTTTAACATGTGATCATTGTTGTCTCAGTACATATTAAGTTCCATTGGTTTGGGGAGGCTCACAGATGAAGAGGAAAGGTAATGCCGGGATATTGAATGCTATGCATTTGTGCTGTGGCTATCACTGTTGTTCTGTATCATGGCTGTGTGACCAGTGTATGGGGCTGTGTGTGCAGGCTGAAGGCTCCAGGGAGATGTTGGGGGGTTATTGTAGAGGGATTGTCAGGCCGGGGGTGGTGGGGTTGTAACTGTGTAGGCCGGGGTTGAGGGATTCCGCTATCTACACAGACCGTATTCCCTCAGTCACTGTTTTCTTGAATGACAGAATTAAGGGGATTGTGTCCTTTGTGTAGGTAATGGCCTCCTTCAAACGGACAGGCCAACAATTAACCAGAAAGGGGCGGCCGTCTCTCAATCCCTCCATTAATTTATTCATCCTTTATTCTTTCTTCTTCTTCCTGCTCTCTCCATCAGGATATACCACAAGATATTATGGGACAGTAGGGACTCCCTCTCTCCCAACCTCTCTTGCATCTTCGCTCCTCATCCTCCTTTGCCCTTGTCCCCCAAGGAAATTGAAACATTGCACTTCTTAACAGGAGACCAAAGTCAAAAGCTGCCGGGGTGTGTGAGCTGATGTCCTTTAGCACCTTTCAAGTGTTGATTGGGGGACAACAGAGGTGGGAGAAAAGGAGGGCCAGGTAATCTCACACAAGCATCTTCAGATAAATCCCTTCAGGGGTATCTGGCGTCCAATGCGATGCCTATCACACTCTCATCATTCAGTTCATCCTCACCGTCAGGGTTTTTGTTGTCGTGACGATCTGAGACAAGCATCTTCAGATGGGGAGGGATAAGCCTAGCGAATGATCGATTTGGCTCCTCTCTCATCAAGGGTTTTGAATGAGTGACATCATCGGGCGGTGCTGAGGGGTCAACTTGGGAATGGAATGTCATTCTTACAGAGGAGGAGGAAGAGTAAGGGGAGAAGAGGGGAAAAGAGGGGGCAGAAGAGAATGCAGAGGAGGAGGAAGATACAGAGGACGAAAGGAGAAGAAATGGGACAGGGGAGGTGGGCTGGGGTGGAAGAGCAGGAGCAGAAGGCAAAGTATGGGGAGGAGGAGGAGGGGAATTCTGGAAAACACCATTCATCTAACAGTTGTCTTGTTAAAAGTTTTTGATTAAAAGTGTTATTAGTACCTCCTCCCTGATGTGAGTAGAAAGTAGAATAAAGGAGGATGTGCTGTGGGAGGTGAATGGTAAATAATGTCAATTGAGGTTCTTCAATTAATCTCATCACCTGAAAGTAGGGTGGTGACTCTCTCACTCTATTAACGCTCTGAAACACACACATACTCACACACATTTGTTATGGCTGTCCTTCGATGTCGATGATGACATTTCTCCCAATTGTGGTTATTGTGGGTGGTTGAGTTTATGCCATTGCATGTGGCTATGCAGGCCAATGCGAGACCCGCATGTCTGCCACATGAGGCAGACACCGGTTAATTCGCCAGAGAGGGGAGCCCCTGCTGCACGCTGGTGTCACTGGGCACACAATTAGATTCTCTTCTCTGTGATTGTGTCCTGGTGTAAGTTGGAATGCCAGGTATGGCGGTGGTTAACTGGCTCTCCAGGTTTAAAGGCTGGATGTCACACCACTTCAGCAGGGTCTTGCTGTGGTACTTGAAGTGCTTCTTTTGTCCCCCAGCAGACCTATGTCCATTCTTCAGCTGGCCATAAAGTATAGGCTGAGGGAGGTGGTGAGGAGGCATGAGCATCACATGCCCCAGCCACCGCAGGTGTCTTTGGGGAGAAGTGCATCAATGCTGATGGATTGTGTTCGGCTGTAGCTTTGGTGTAAGGCACCCTATCCTCCCATGTTAGCCCCTGGATCCGTTGTCGACATCAGATGCTAAAGGCCTCAAGATTTTGATATGCCTTCTGTACGGTGTCCAGGCTTCGGGTTGATATACACACTGCCTTGTATACTGCAGTCTGTCCTATATCTAGGAGATTTTACAAAGCTCATGCACGTTTAACCCTTTTTTGGGGGGCAAAAAACTACTTTCATACTTCCATAAATTGTTTTAACTGATTACCTTCAGATGAAGACTTGTGGGAGTCATAGAGCAAAATGTGTAGGTATCATATAGCATCATGTTTGTGAGAGTCTCATCTTTGGTGGTCAAATTAATTTGCAGACTAAACCATTCGGATGCTACAGATGTTTTCGTGGGAAGAGCGATTTTCGGTATGTCTCCTGGTCTGACAAACAGCCGGTATAGCTCTGCCACTTTTCACCAGATGCGGATGGCCTTAAATATGCAGATGTGGTGGACTGAGACGCAGCCCACACAGATATCTCTAGCTTAAACAGACAGATGTTGATGGGGATTTATTTATTATGTTAATTGATTGACGAAACAATAAACTCCAGGGTTTTTCAATAGGAATCAGGAAGTGCAGTTGAATTCACCAATTTTGCCTGGGCTTTTCTGCTAACCATGAAGAAAAATGAGATTTGCGTATTGGGCACTATTGTACATCTAGCTAAGGTGTTTTGTGCATTATTAATTAATAAAACATTTGCATGAAAACTAGTAACTGCTGACAGTATCGAGCCAGCTGCTTCTGCGCTCAGCTGACCCACATGGCTTAGGAACATGATGTTTGTACGGACACATTTCTGAGAAAGCATCTACAACTTCATCAGCAAGCTGTCAAACTATCGTAAATAAAGTACAAGCAACAAACTGTCCAAAATTACTAGCTAGCTAAGTCCCATCTCCGTGTTTGTTTTATTGGTCACATACACATGTTTAGCAGATGTTATTGCAGGTGTAGCGAAATGCTTGTGTTTCTTGCTCCAACAGTGCAGTAATATCTAACAATACACACAATACACGCAAACCTAAAAGCAAAAAAATGGAATTAACTTTAAGGCTAGGGGGCAGTATTCGGAAGTTTGGATGACTGAGGTGCCCAAAGTAAACTGCCTGTTACTCAGTCTGAGGACAATGAGGACAATCCATCTTTTTTTTTAGATCATTGGACTTGTCAATGCTTTTCTATGGGAAAGTCTAATAATTAGGACCCAAATTGCAGTTCCTATGGCTTCCACTAGATGTCAACAGTCTATAGAAATTGTTTCATGCTTGTTTTTTGAAAAATGAAGAAGTATTCGTATTCTTTTGAAGTATCCCTCAGAAGGACTCTAGTAATTTGGCTCGCGTGAATGAGTGTGCGCTCCTCATTCTTTTTCTCCGGTATTGAACACAGTACATTCCATCTTAAATTGTATTGATTATTTACATATTAGGGTACCTGAGTTTGGATTAGAAACGTTGTTTGTATTGCTTGGATGACGTTTACAGGTAACTTTTTAGTTTTAGATTCATTGTAGGCATGTTGGGCGTGTTGGAACAGGTGGATTTCTGAATCAAACGCGCCAAATAAACAGACATTTTTGAGATATAAAGAAGAACTTTATCAAACAAAACGACCATTCATTGTGTAACTGGGACCCTTCGGTTTGCAAAAAGATGAAGATCTTCAAAGGTAAGTGATTTATTTTATTGCTATTTTTGAGTTTTGTGACACCTGTGCAGGTTATGAATTCATGTTAATGCAGGAAGTGGGTGAGACGCTGTTCTCAGACGATGAGATGCTATGCTTTTGCCGTAAAGCCTATTGTAAATCGGACAAAGCGGTTCGATTACCAAGATTCTAAGATAAAGAATGATGTTTCACACTTGTATTTTTATGAATGTTTAATGTTACTACTTTCGTATTTTGAATTTCACGCTCTGCAATTTCACCGGATGTTGTTGAGGTGGGACGCTACCCTCCCAATGATCCGAAAGAAGTTAAGGAATATATAAATATTAGGATGAGCAATGTCGGAGTGGCATTGATTAAAATACAGTAGAATAGAATACAGTATACACATATGAGATGAGTAAAGCAAAAATATGTAAACATTAGTAAAGTGACTCGTGTTCCATTATTAAAGTGGCCAGTGATTTCAAGTCTATGTATGTAGGGCAGCAGCCTCTAAGGTGCAGGGTTACGTAAACTGGGTGGAAGCAGCCTACTGATGGCTATTCAGCAATCTGATGTCCTTGAGATAGAAGCCGTTTTTCAGTCTCTCTGGCCCAGCTTTGATGCACCTGTACTGACCTTGCCTTCTGGAAAATAGAGGCAGTGGCTCGGGTGTTAGTTGTCCTTGATGATCTTTTTGGCCTTTCTGTGACCTCAGGTGCTGTAAGTGTCCTAGAGGGCAGGTAGTTTGCCGCCGGTGATGCGTTGGGCAGACCAAACCACCCTCTGGAGAGCCATGCGGTTGTGGGTGGTGCAGTTGCCGTACCAAGCAGTGATACAGTCCGACTGGATGCTCTCAATTGTGCATCTGTAAAGGTTTGTGAGGGTTTTAGGTGCAACGACATGTTTCTTCAGCCTCCTGAGGTTGAAGAGGCACTGTTGCGCCTTTTTCACCACACTGTCTGTGTGGGTGGACTATTTCAAATCGTCAGAGATGTGTACGCCAAGGAACCTGAAGCTTTCCACCTGTTCCACAGCCGTTGAATTGCGACTCCACTTTGTCTCTATACTGACGTTTTGCCTGTTTGATTGCCTTATGGAGGGAATAACTACACTGTTTGTTTTCTGCCATCTTGCCAGTCACCTTGCAATCGTTAAATGCGGTGGTTCGCACATTCAATTTTGCACAAATGCTACCATCTATCCATGGTTTCTGATTAGGGTAGGTTTTAATAGTCTCAGTAGGTACAACATCTCCCATACACTTCCTGATAAACTCAGTCACCGTTTCGTGTATTAGTCGATGTTATTCTCAGAGGCTACACGGAACATATCCCAGTCTGCGTGGTCAAAACAATCTTGAAACGTGGATTCCGCTTGGTCAGACCCGCGTTGAAAAGTCCCTAGCATGGATACTTTCTGTTTGAGTTTCTGCCTTCATGAAGGGAGGAGCAAAATGGAGTTGTGATCAGATTTACAGAAGGGAGGGCATTGAAGGCCCTTGTAGGCATTTCAAAAAGTTGAGTAGCAGTGGTCTAATGTATTCTCAGAGTGAGTCTGTATGTTATCACAATCACACCATGAGTAGTTAATCATGAAACATACACCCCCGCCTTTCTTCTTCCTAGAGAGTCCTTTATTCCTGTCTGCGCGATGTACTGAGAACCCAGCTGGCTGTATGGACAAAGACAGTATATTTTGAGAGAGGCATGTTTCCTTGAAACGGAGTATGTTACATTCCTAGATGTCTCTCTGGATGGAGATTCTCGCCCTGAACTCGTCTACTTTATTATCCAGAGACTGAACATTAGCTAGTAATATTCTCGGAAGCGGTGGATGGTGTACGCACCTCCAGAGTCGGAACAGATGTCCACTCCGAATACCTCTTCTCCGATGGCTGTGTTTTGGATCAGCCTCTGGAATCAGTTTAATTGCCCTGGTGGGTATGAACAAAGATTTCAAATTGGGAAAGACGTATTCCTGGTCAGATACCGCTACTCTGATATCCAAAAGTTATTTCTGGTTGTATGTAATTGCACAAAATAATGTAAGAAATAACACACAAAGAAGTGTATGCAAAGTTGCTTAGGAGCTAGAAGCAGAGCTGCCCTATCTGTCGGCGGCATCTTTATTGTGTAGCTATTAGCTAGGAGGCACATTGTGCGGCAGGCTACGTTAGCTAAATTAGCTTGTCAAGTCACTGGCGAGTGGTGATGTGCTTCAGTGCTGTTTTGTTTCTACAACTATCTTTTACCGGAGTGTTAACATTGTCTTTAAGTGTTTCATAGCAAATCATGCTACAAAGCAGGTTGTGACGGGACACAAGATGCTTGCAAATGGGTTATGAATTTTGGAATATTGACAAGTGGAAGTTGGGATGCAAATGCACAACGTCTCATTTTTCATTTTGCCCAAAACAGTGGTAGACTCGAGGGATCACTATCAAACGCATCTGCAAGTGTCCACTCGATAAAGGGCTTAGGGGCAAAGTGTTCTTTCAACGTCACATTGGCGACATATTGTCTTATGTAGCAAGTCAGAGTCGCTGCCTAGTGTGCAGGTCTGTTTCACTGTCTGTAAGTTGAAACTAGCTACGGGTCGGTAGGGAAAGGAACTTGCTTCCCAATGGGCAACTGTATCACATCATTCACAAAATTGTCTGTATACACCTTCCCCTACCCACCCGAAAGCTAGCAAGCAAGTTTATGCTGGCTAGCTGGCAACAACAGCCTGGCACTACTTGAAACGTGTAAAATAAAGTTGTTTATTTCGATGGGTGAGGGAGAAATAACTTGTGATATTGGTCACCATACGGATGTCACCGTGACATGCCAATTATTAGCTAATGTTACTGCCATCACAAAGCACGACAAGCAGGTGCGAATGACCAGTGTACCAGTGTTGTATCAAGGTGCATGCCAACGTGAGTTGCTTTCCACTGGGCAGCTGTATCACCAGCAGTAGTGTGAGTGGGATAGCAGCCTACACGAGAAATGACTTGTAATATTAGTAGTAACCATCTGGAACTTGACATTTCCAATAGTATCTTGTTTAATGTGGTAATATGCAAAGTCATGGCCAAAAGTTTTGAGAATGACACCAATAATAATTTTCACAAAGTCTACTGCCTCAGTTTGTATGATGGCAATTTGCATATACTCCAGAATGTTATGAAGAGTGATCAGATGAATTGCAATTAATTGCAAAGTCCCTCTTTGCCATGCAAATGAACTGAATCCCAATAAGACATTTCCACTGCATTTCTGCCCTGCCACAAAAGGACCAGCTGACATCATGTCAGTGATTCCTTCGTTAAGATGTGTGAGTGTTGACGAGGACAAGGCTGGAGATCGCTCTGTCATGCTGATTGAGTTCGAATAACAGACTGGAAGCTTCAAAAGGAGGGTGGTGCTTGGAATCATTGTTCTTCCTCTGTCAATCATTGTTACCTGCAAGGAAACACGTTTTATTTATTTATTTATTTTATTTCACCTTTATTTAACCAGGTAGGCTAGTTGAGAACAAGTTCTCATTTGCAAATGCGACCTGGCCAAGATAAAGCTTAGCAGTGTGAACAGACAACACAGAGTTACACATGGAGTAAACAATTAACAAGTCAATAACACAGTAGAAAAAAAGGGGAGTCTATATACATTGTGTGCAAAAGGCATGAGGAGGTAGGCGAATAATTACAATTTTGCAGATTAACACTGGAGTGATAAATGATCAGATGGACATGTACAGGTAGAGATATTGGTGTGCAAAAGAGCAGAAAAGTAAATAAATAAAAACAGTATGGGGATGAGGTAGGTGAAAATGGGTGGGCCATTTACCAATAGACTATGTACAGCTGCAGCGATCGGTTAGCTGCTCAGATAGCAGATGTTTGAAGTTGGTGAGGGAGATAAAAGTCTCCAACTTCAGCGATTTTGCAATTCGTTCCAGTCACAGGCAGCAGAGTACTGGAACGAAAGGCGGCCAAATGAGGTGTTGGCTTTAGGGATGATCAGTGAGATACACCTGCTGGAGCGCGTGCTACGGATGGGTGTTGCCATCGTGACCAGTGAACTGAGATAAGGCGGAGCTTTACCTAGCATGGACTTGTAGATGACCTGGAGCCAGTGGGTCTGGCGACGAATATGTAGCGTGGGCCAGCCGACTAGAGCATACAAGTCGCAGTGGTGGGTGGTATAAGGTGCTTTAGTGACAAAACGGATGGCACTGTGATAAACTGCATCCAGTTTGCTGAGTAGAGTGTTGGAAGCAATTTTGTTGATGACATTGCCGAAGTCGAGGATCGGTAGGATAGTCAGTTTTACTAGGGTAAGTTTGGCGGCGTGAGTGAAGGAGGCTCTGTTGCGGAATAGAAAGCCGACTCTTGATTTGATTTTCGATTGGAGATGTTTGATATGAGTCTGGAAGGAGAGTTTACAGTCTAGCCAGACACCTAGGTACTTATAGATGTCCACATATTCAAGGTCGGAACCATCCAGGGTGGTGATGCTGGTCAGGCATGCGGGTGCAGGCAGCGAACGGTTGAAAAGCATGCATTTTGTTTTACTAGCTTTTAAAGAGCAGTTGGAGGCCACGGAAGGAGTGCTGTATGGCATTGAAGCTCGTTTGGAGGTTAGATAGCACAGTGTCCAAGGACGGGCCGGAAGTATATAGAATGGTGTCGTCTGCGTAGAGGTGGATCAGGGAATCGCCCGCAGCAAGAGCAACATCATTGATATATACAGAGAAAAGAGTCGGCCCGAGGATTGAACCCTGTGGCACCCCCATAGAGACTGCCAGAGGACCGGACAGCATGCCCTCCGATTTGACACACTGAACTCTGTCTGCAAAGTAATTGGTGAACCAGGCAAGGCAGTCATCCGAAAAACCGAGGTTACTGAGTCTGCCATTAAGAATATGGTGATTGACAGAGTCGAAAGCCTTGGCAAGGTCGATGAAGACGGCTGCACAGTACTGTCTTTTATCGATGGCGGTTATGATATCGTTTAGTACCTTGAGCGTGGCTGAGGTGCACCCGTGACCGGCTCGGAAACCAGATTGCACAGCGGAGAAGGTACGGTGGGATTCGAGATGGTCAGTGACCTGTTTGTTGACTTGGCTTTCGAAGACCTTAGATAGGCAGGGCAGGATGGATATAGGTCTGTAACAGTTTGGGTCCAGGGTGTCTCCCCCTTTGAAGAGGGGGATGACTGCGGCAGCTTTCAATCCTTGGGGATCTCAGACGATATGAAAGAGAGGTTGAACAGGCTGGTAATAGGGGTTGCGACAATGGCGGCGGATAGTTTCAGAAATAGAGGGTCCAGATTGTCAAGCCCAGCTGATTTGTACGGGTCCAGGTTTTGCAGCTCTTTCAGAACATCTGCTATCTGGATTTGGGTAAAGGAGAACCTGGAGAGGCTTGGGCGAGTAGCTGCGGGGGGACGGAGCTGTTGGCCGAGGTTGGAGTAGCTAGGCGGAAGGCATGGCCAGCTGTTGAGAAATGCTTGTTGAAGTTTTCGATAATCATGGATTTATCGGTGGTGACCGTGTTACCTAGCCTCAGTGCAGTGGGCAGCTGGGAGGAGGTGCTCTTGTTCTCCATGGACTTCACAGTGTCCCAGAACTTTTTGGAGTTGGAGCTACAGGATGCAAACTTCTGCCTGAAGAAGCTGGCCTTAGCTTTCCTGACTGACTGCGTGTATTGCATCACGTGCCGTCTTCATTGCTTTGCACAAAAAGGACTTCACAGGCAAGGGTATTGCTGCAGTAAGATTGCACCTAAATCAACCATTTATCGGATCATCAAGAACTTCAAGGAGAGCGGTTCAATTGTTGTGAAGAAGGCTTCAGGACACCCAAGAATGTCCAGCAAGCGCCAGCACCGTCTCCTATAGTTGATCCAGCTGTGGGATTGGGGCACCACCAGTACAGAGCTTGCTCAGGAATGGCAGCAGACAGGTGTGTTTGCATCTGCACGTACGGTGAGGCAAAGACTTTTTGAGGATGGCCTGGTGTCAAGAAGGGCAGAAAAGAAGTCACTTCTCTCCAGAAAAAAACATCAGGGACAGACTAATATTCTGCAAAAGGTACAGGGATTGGACTGCTGAGGACTGGGGTAAAGTCATTTTCTTTGATGAATCCCCTTTCCGATTGTTTGGGGCATCCGGAAAAGAGCTTGGTCAACACTGCAAATATTGACTCTTTGCATCAACTTCATGTAATTGTCAATAAAAGTCTTTGACACTTATGAAATGCTTGCAGTTATACTTCAGCATTCTGTAACGGTTCTCTTGTGGTGAAGGAGAGTCGAACCAAAATGCAGCGTGTAGATTTCGATCCATGTTTAATAAACAAACGTAAAACACGAATCAATTATAAACACTACAAAACAAAGAACGTAACGAAAACCGAAACGGCCTATACTTGTGTAAACTAACACAGAGACAGGAACAAGGACACTAAGGACAATCACCCACGAAACACTCAAAGAATATGGCTGCCTAAATATGGCTCCCAATCAGAGACAACGATAAACACCTGCCTCTGATTGAGAACCACTTCAGACAGCCATAGACTTAACTAGAACACCCCAATAAGCTACAATCCCAATACATACACACCACATACAAAAACCCATGCCACACCCTGGCCTGACCAAATAAATGAAGATAAACACAAAATACTTTGACCAGGGCGTGACACATTCCATAGTAACATCTGACAAAAATATCTAAAGACACTGAAGCAGCAAACTTTGTGGAAATTAATATTTGTGTCATTCTCAAAACTTTTGGCCACGACTGTATAGTTTTTTGATAAAATCGATAAAAACTTAAACAAAACATAAACAGATACAGCTTAGTCCCTGAAATCAGGCACCAGTCAGCTCATTTAATTATTTATCGAAATAGATTGAACCTCTTACTTGATAGTAGAAAGCAGACAGCGTTTGAACGTTTAGATAATAAAGCACTTAAGGGATATTGAAGATAGAAGCCGCCTCTCAACTTCTTCAGGATTGGTGGGTCCCCTGCGGGACGGTTGAGCCAATTAGGCTGATTCGATTAGCATGAGGTTGTAAGTGACAAGAAAGTATTCCAGGACATAGACATATCTGATATTGCCAAAAAGCTTAAATTCTTGTTAATCTAACTGCAGGGCAAAAACCATCAAGCGCTATGATAAAACTGGCTCTCATGAGGACCGCCACAGGAAAGGAAGACTCAGAGTTACCTCTGCTGCTGAGGATAAGTTCACTTCAGTTTACTACACCTCAGATTGCAGTCCAAATAAATGTATCACAGAGTTCAAGTAACAGACACATCTCAACATCAACTGTTCAGAGGAGACTGCGTGAATCAGGCCTTCATGGTTGAACTGCTGCATCGAAACCACTACTAAAGGACACCAATAAGAAGAAGAGACTTGCTTGGGACAAGAAACACGAGCAATGGACATTAGAACTGTGGATATCTGTCCTTTGGTCTGATGAGTCCAAATTTGAGATTTTTGGTTCTGACCGCCATGTCTTTGTGAGACTCAGAGGAGTTGAACAGATGATCTCCGCATGTGTTGTTCCCAACGTGAAGCATGGTGTAGGGGTGCTTTGCTGGAAGGAAAATCAGTCAAAAAGTGCTCAGCAAACATGGGAACTCCTTTAAGACTGCTGGAAAGCATTCATCATGAAGCTGGTCAAGAGAATGCCAAGAGTGTGCAAAGCTGTCATCAACTTTTAGACTTGTTTACGTGCTGCTGTGCAGTTTGTTGCTAACCTTACTTTGCTACCTGCCAACTTTACGGTTTTTACTTTTTAATTTTTTTTTTTTTTTTTCCCTCACTCAACTTTTTTCATTCAACTTTTTCACCCCGGACGCTTTATCTGGACATGGTTCGTCAGGACCTCAACCAGCCGAAGCTAAGTAGTAAGATTAACATTATGCCTTCTAATTGCAGTCGCTGTACTCATAATATACAGGTGAACGATCGCCTTATGGCGAGGATAGCTATGCTGCAAGCCCAGCTTCAGACGCAATCGTTAGGCAAGGGTAATTTAATAAGTAGGAAAGGATGAAACAGCGTCTGTGCCACCAATAAGTGCAGATAGAAATTTAAATACCCTCACACATTCGCCGCAGCCAGACAATTTTCTCATGGCTTTTGGAAGGAAATGCTGTAGGAATGCTCAACAGGTGTCGCTCATTCAGCCGACAGAAACATTCAACCGGTTCTCCCCATTAAGCAACAGGTCGGAATCAGAGGCTGAGCCTTCTCTGGTCTCTCCTCCTATCGTAAGCCAAAGCCTCCCACCATTAGCTCTGACTAATTAAAAACCCTAGTCATTGGCTTCTCCATTATTACTGGCTTCTCCAGTATTAGACTTAAAACTAATCATCCATCCCCTGTTTACCAGGGGGCAGGGCTACCGACGTTAAGGCTAATCTGAAGATGGTGCTGGCTAAGGCTAAAGCTGGCGAGAGTGTTGAGAGTATAGGGATATTGTTATCCACGTCGGCAGTCAGAGGTCACCAAGTGCAACATAGCTTCAGCGTGTAAATCAGATAGAAAGATGTGTCGGCATCGAGTAATTGTCTCTGGCCCCCTCCCAGTTAGGGGGAGTGATGAGCCCTACAGCAGAGTCTCACAACTCAATCGATGGTTAAAAACGGTTTTCTGACCCCCCGAAAAGATAGAATAATAGATAATTGGCCCTCTCTCTGGGACTCACCCACAAACAGGACCAAGCCTGGCCTGCTGAGGAGTGACAGACTTCATCCTAGCTGGAGGGGGTGCTCTCATCTTATCTACAAACATAGACAGGGCTCAAACTGAAATGGTCCACCCACACAGACAGCGTGGTGAAGAAGGTGTAAAAGCGCCTCTTCAACCTCAGGAGGCTGAAGTAATTTAGCTTGTCGCCGAAAACACTCACAACCTTTTACAGATGCACAATTGAGAGCATCCTGTCAGGCTGTATCAGCCTGGTACAGCAACTGCTCCGCCCACACCCGCAAGGCTCTCCAGAAGGTAGTGTGGTCTGCACAACTCATCACCGGGGGCACACTACCTGCCCTCCAGGACACCTACATCACCCGATGTCACAGGAAGGCCATAAAGATCAACAAGGACAACAACCACCCGAGCCACTGCCTGTTCACCCCACTATCATCCAGAAGGCGAGGTCGGTACAGGTGCATTAAAGCTGGGACAGAGAGACTGAAAAACAGCTTCTATCTCAAGGCCATCAGACTGTTAAAAAGCCATCACTAACATTGAGTGGCTGCTGCCAACATACAGACTCAAATGTCTAGCCACTTTACTAATTAAAAATTGGATGTCATAAATGTATCACTAGTCACTTTAAACAATGCCACTTTATATAATGTTTACATACCCTATATTACTCATCTCATATGTATATACTGTACTCTGCACCATATACTGCATCTTGTCATTTCCGTTCGGTCATCGCTCATCCATATATTTATATGTACATATTCTTATTAATTCCTTTACACTTGTGTGTATAAGGTAGTTGTTGTGAAATTGTTAGATTACTTGTTAGATATTACTGCATGGTCGGAACAAAAAGTACATAGCATTTCGCTACACTCGCATTAACATCTGCTAACCATGTGTATGTGACCAAGATTTGATTTGATTTGATTTGAACTTCCCTAGCTCCACAATGTGAAAGGGTGCAGGCCAAGCAGCAGGCTGTTAGCCAGCCTGCCAGCTTAGTGGAGTCTGCCACTAGCACAGTCAGTGTAGTCAGCTCAGCTATCCCCATTGAGACCGTGTCTGTGCCTTGATCTAGGTTGGGCAAAACTCAACATGGCGGTGTTCGCCATAGCAATCCCACTGGAATAAAGACCTCCTCCATTCCTGTCATTATTGAAAGAGAGTGTGATATTTCACATCTCAAAATAGGGCTACTTAATGTTAGATCCCTCACTTCCAAGGCAGTTATAGTCAATTAACTAATCACTGATCATAATCTTGATGTGATTGGCCTGACTGAAACATGACTTAAGCCTGATGAATTTATTGTGTTAAATGAGGCCTCGCCTCCTGGTTACACTAGTGACCATATCCCCTGCGTATCCCGCAAAGGCGGAGGTGTTGCTAACATTTACGATAGCAAATTTCAATTTACCCCCCAAAAACGATTGCGTTTTTGTCGTTTGAGCTTCTAGTTATGAAATATATGCAGCCTACTCAATCACTTTTTATAGCTATTGTTTACAGGCCTCCTGGGCCATGTACTTCGTTCCTCACTGAGTTCCCTGAATTCCTATCGGACCTTGTAGTCATGCCAGATAATATTTACATTTTTGGTGACTTTAATATTCACATGGAAAAGTCCACAGACCCACTCCAAAAGGCTTTCGGAGCCATCATCGAATCAGTAGGTTTTGTCCAACATGTCTCTGGACCTACTCACTGCCACAGTCATACTCTGGACCTAGTTTTGTCCCGTAGAATAAATGTTGATGATCTTAATGTTTTCCTCATAATCCTGGACTGTCGGACCACCATTTTGTTACATTTGCAATCGCATCAAAAAATCTGCTCAGACCTCAACCAAGGATCAACAAAAGCCGTGCTATAAATTCTTTGACAAAACAAAGATTCATAGATGCCCTTCCAGACTCCCTCCACCTACCCAAGGATGTCAGAGTACAAAAATCAGTTAACCACCTAAATGAGGAAGGAAAATGTAACCTTGCGTAACACCCTAGATGTAGTTGAACCCCTAAAAACAAAACACATTTGTCAAAAGAAACTAGCTCCCTGGAATACAGAAAATACCCGAGCCCTGAAGTAAGTTTCCAGAAAATTGGAACGGAAATGGTGCTCCACCAAACTGGAAGTATTCCCACTAACTTGGAAAGACAGTACCATGCAATATCGAAGAGCCCTCACTGCAGCTCGATCATCCTATTTTTCCAACTTAATTGAAGAAAATAAGAACAATCCAAAAATGTATTTTTGATACTGTCGCAAAGCTAACTAAGAAGCAGCATTCCCCAAGAGAGGATGGCACTTCAGCAGTGATAAATTCATGAACTTATTTGACAAAAAGATCATGATCATTAGAAAGCAAATTATGGACTCCTCTTTAAATCTGCTCAGTTGTCCTGAGTCTGCACAACACTGCTAGGACCTAGGATCAAGGGAGACACTCACGTTTTTTAATACTATATCTCTTGACACATTGATGAAAATAATCATGGCCTCTAAACCTTCAACCTGCATACTGGACCCTATTCCAACTAAACTACCGAAAGAGCTGAAATTAGTCTACTCGGACAAGTTCTGGCCTGGTTTAGATCTTATCTGTTGGAAAGATATCAGTTTGTCTCTGTAGATCAGGGGTGTCAAACTCAAATACCCAGTGGGCCAAAATGTAAAACCTGAACAAAGTCACGGGCCAACATTGAACAAATTAACCTTTTAATATGGACCCAAACAAGTTTTGCTTTAACATTGAATATGGAACAAGCATCGCTTATTACCATACAATATATAATTTAATAGTGGAGACATGCAAAATCGAATTTCAAATGAAAAAACACATCAATGGCATTCATTTATTTAATAAATAAAATTGAAATAAAAATTGTATGCCTCTTTTCTATTTGCAGCCTTCTGATTTAAATACCAAAATAAACTTTTTCCACTGGCTAATAATTTTACAAATAAAATGATAATAAATCAATCAACCATTCAAGCCCATGCCTTGTAGCAAGAAAAAGTGCATAAAGAAAACGTTAATTATTGCACACTGGTCTAATCTGATGTGCCCAAGCCAGATACCTGGCATCTCTTCTTGGATGCTAGTTCATCAATGTCTGGGCTCAAGCTCTGAGCTGAAGAAATCCTCAGTATCGAGCGAAGATGTTCATCAGTCAGACGTCTCCTGTGAGTTGTTTTGGTCATCTTCATCGAGGAGAAAAGTTGCTCGCATAGATAAGTGCTGCCGAACATGGAGAGCATCTGAGCAGCTTGGGTGCGGAGCTGAGGCATTGTGTCAGGGATGAACCGTGGAAACTGTGCGGCGCCCACAGCATCATACTTTGACTTCAGCGTGTCGTTGCACTGGAGTTCAATCAGCTCCATTTGGATGTTGGTTGGTGCATTTTCCACATCAACTGCGAAGGGATTACTAAGCAGTTCAAACTTGCATTTCTGGGCATCGAAGTCGGCAAATCGCCGGCTAAACTCAGGGGCGAGAACACTGAGTTTTTCAGCAAACTGTGCGCATGGGAACACGGCGGTAGAGATCTGTGCTGTTATGGATTGGCAGCAGGGAAAATGGCAAGGGTTTCCTTGCAGCATCTGATTCTCCCACAGGCACAGTTTAGTTTTGAAGGCCCTCACTGCAGCGTACATGTCTGTGATGATGCGCCCCCGCCCCTGAAGCTGCAGGTTCAGCGCATCGAGATGGCTCGAGATGTCACAGAGAAAGGCCAGCTCACACAGGAACTTTTGCTCCCGGAGCTCTGCTGTATCCTTCCCTTTGGTTTCCAGGAATTGACATATTTCCTCACGCAGCTCGAAACATCTATTCAGTACTTTTCCTCTGCTTAGCCATCTCACCTCTGTGTGATACGGCACGTCTGCGTATTCCGATCCACACTCCTCCAGAAAAGATTTAAACTGGCGGTGATTTAGACCTTTGGCTCTTATAAAGTTAACTACCTGTGTTACTGTGGTCATAACATGTTCCATCTTTAGGGCTTTGGCACACAGTGCTTCCTGATGTATGATGCAGTGGTAAACAGTTAGCTCACCTGCACAGTTCTCTTCCCGCATCTTCTCCCGAACCATGCCCACCAGTCCACTCTTTTTACCGCACATCGCTGGCGCACCATCTGTCGTTAATCCAACGAGTTTATCCCACGGCAGCTTTATTTCAGTTACACATTTGGAAACCTCCTCAAAGATTTCATTTCCTGTGGTTGTGCCATGCATTGATTTGAATCCTGATAGCTCCTCCGTAACACACAGATTTGAGTCCACTCCACGGATGAAGACTGACAGCTGAGCAGTATCAGATGCGTCGCAGCTCTCATCCACAGCGAGGGAGAACGCAACAAAATCTTTTCCCTTTTCCATCAGCTGGTCATACAGATTGGTGGCAAGATCACATGTGCGATCAGCTACTGTGTTCCTGCTCAGGCTCACGTTTGAAAATGCTTGTTTTTTCTCTGGGCATACGAGGTCACAAACCTTCATCATGCACTTTTTCATGAACTCTCCCTCATTAAAGGGCCGGGCTGATTTTGCGATCTCTGCTGCCACTATATAACTAGCCTTTACAGCAGCCTCGCTTTGTGATGTGGCTTTTTTAAACATATTCTGTTGTGAAACCAAACTTCTTTTCATCTCCTCTACTTTCTGGCTCCTTTGAGTCATGTCCAGGTCCTTGTATTTGTCATGGTGTTTGGTTTCATAGTGTCGTCTAATGTTGTACTCCTTACTTACAGCCACGTTGACTCCACAAACAAGACAAACAGGTTTGTCTTTTACATATGTAAACAGATATTCTGCCTCCCACTTGTCCAGAAAGCTCCTGTTTTCTGCCTTTCTTTTCGCCATTTTTGGGAAGGGTTAGCTCGCTGACAGTTGTAGCGTCTATGTTGCTATGACTAATGTCACAGAGGAGAGAGCGTTTCTGGGTCCTGTCCTGTTTGGCGCGCGAAAACAGCAGAGCATTATGGGATTCGTAGTATTAGTGGTGAATGCGCTGTATAATACCGGCGGGCCAGCTCTAGTAGTAATTTGGTATTGTCTCGCGGGCCAAATATAATTACCCCGCGGGCCAAATTTGGCCCACGGGCCAGAGTTTGACACCCATGCTGTAGATGGTTTGTTCTCTGACAAAGGATCTTCTGTTGAATCTGACAATGAATCTTGATGGTTGTACAGCCGTCTCAAAAAAAAAACTGTGAAGGCCCTCTGCGTTACTCTGGACCCTGATCTCTCTTTTGACAAACATATCAAGACTGTTTCGAGGACATGTTTTTTTCCATCTACGTAACATTGCAAAAATCTGAAACTTTCTGTCCAAAAATGATGCAGGAAAGTTAATCCATGCTTTTGTCACTTCTAGGTTAGACTGCTGCAATGCTCTACTTTCCAGCTACCCGGATAAAGCACTAAATAAACTTCAGTTAGTGCTAAACACGGCTGCTAGAATATTGACTAGAACCAAAAAATGTAATCATATTACTCCAGTGCTAGCCTCTCTAAACTGGCTTCCTGTTAAGGCTAGGGCTGATTAAGGTATTACTGCTAACCTACAAAGCATTACATGGGCTTGCTCCTACCTATCTTTCCGATTTGGTCCTGCCGTACATACAAGACGCAGGTCTCCTTACTGTCCCTAGAATTTCTAAGCAAACAGCTGGAGGCAGAGCCTTCTCCTATAGAGCTCCATTTTTATGGAATGGTTTGCCTATCCATGTGAGAGACATAGACTCGGTCTCAACCTTTAAGTATTTATTAAAGTCTCATCTCTTCAGAAGGTCCTATGATTGAGTGTAGTCTGGCCCAGGAGTGTGAAGGTGAATTGAAAGGCACTGGAGCAACTAACTGCCCTTGCTTTCTCTGCCTGGGTGGTTCCCCCTCTCTCCACTGGGATTCTCTGCCTCAAAGCCTAATACAGGGGCTGAGTTACTGGCTTACAGGTGCTTTTCCATGCCGTCCCAAGGAAGGGTGCGTCACTTGAGTGGGTTGAGTTACTGATGTGACCTTCCTGTGCGGGTTGGCACCCCCATTGGGTTTATGCCGTCGGGGAGATCTTTGTGGGCTATACTCAGACTTGTCTCAGGAAAGTAAGTTGATTGTTGAAGATATCCCTCTAGTGGTGTGGGGACTATGCTTTGGCAAGGTGGGTGGGGTTATATCCTGCCTGTTTGGCGCTGTCCGGGGGTATCGTCAGATGGGGCCACAGTGTCACCCGACCCATCCTGTCTCAGCCTCCAGTATTTATGCTGCAATAGTTTGTGTCGGGGGGGTAGGGTCAGTCTGTTATACCTGCAGTTCTTCTCCTGTCTTTTATGGTGTCCTGTGTGACTTTAAGCTCTCTCTCTCTCTCTCTGACCTGTTCACCGGACGTGCTACCTTCTCCCAGACCTGCTGTTTCAAGTCTCTAGAGACAGCATGAGAGGATGAGATACTCTGAATGATCGGCTATGAAAAGCCAATGACATTTCCTCCCGAGGTGCTGACCTGTTGCACCCTCTACAACCACTGTGATTATTATTATTTGACCCTGCTGGTCATCTATGAAAATTTGAACATCTTGGCCATGCTCTGTTAAAATCTCCACCCGGCATAGCCAGAAGAGGACTGGCCACCCCTCATTGCTTGCTTCCTATCTAGGTTTGTTCCTAGGTTCCTGCCTTTCTAGGGAGGTTTTCCTAGCCACCGTGCCACTTCTACAACTGCATTGCCTGCTGTTTGTGGTTTTAGGCAGGGTTTCTGTACAGCACTTTGTGACATCAGCTGACGTAAGAAGGGCTTTATGAATACATTTGATTGATTGATTGATCAAGGCAAAGGGATACCACTATGACTCGATGGGGCTCAAGGGATCGCACAAAGCGGATGTGGAGTGGTAAGGGGGGATATTAGGGTTGAGACATAGTTACCGCTGTGACCTCTGGGCCAGTACGGAGAGCAGCACAGGAATCAGTGGGAACCTGCATCACTGGGCCAGTAGGGGGAGCTGTAGAGTTTTTGGTGGAAACAGCTGGGCCGCCAGGGGGAGCGGGCATCTGGAGACCGGTGGGTGAAGTCACGGTGACATCGGCAGTCGGGTGTTCGGCACTGGTGGATGCGCTAGCGGGGCCCTCTCCACCAAGGGAGCAGCAGGGGAAGCAGCACTATAATTGGTGGCAACCTGCATCACTGGGCCAGCAGAGGGAGCTGGGCAGTTGTTGGTGGAAACTGCCAGGCCGGCAGAGGGATCAGACATGGTGGCTCTGCCATCTGGAGACCGGTGAGTGATGTCACAGTGAATGGGATTGCGGGGCATGACGTCATCGTTGGCAGTCGGTTGTTGGCAACGGTGGATGTGCTTGCGGGGCCACGTCCACTGAGGGAGCTGGCAAAGAATGAAAACAACACAGCTTTTGGATCTCTCCGGCGGAACCTCTGGAGGCCCACCACCCAGTCTGTGATGGCTAGTGGCTTGGACTTGTTGCCCCTGTAGGCCGCGGCCTGCCCTCGCGAGTGGAGAGAAGGGCTAGCTGAGCTAGCTGGTGTTATGGGGATGTGCGACATTGGCTTGAGGATCTGGTGGAGCAAGCTGGTGAATGATTTTCTTGAGGATAGACAATGGCAATTAGCAGGGCCAAGGGGTAGGGTGAGATGTTCTAGCCAGCGTGGAGGGTCTTGTGGCAAATTTCTCCAACATACAAGTATTAGGCAACATTTTAAAGATAAAATTCTCGTTAATCCAGCCACAGTGTCTGATTTAAAAAATTCTTTACAGCGAAAGCTCCACAAACGATTATGTTAGGTCACCACCAAGTCACAGAAAAACCCAGTCATTTTTCCAGCCAAAGAGAGGAGTCACAAAAAGCACAAATAGAGGTAAAATTAATCACTAACCTTTGATGATCGTCATTAGATGACACTCATAGGACGTCATGTTACACAATATATGTATGTTGTGTTCAATAAAGTGCATATTTATATCCAAAAATCTCATTTTACATTGGCGTGTTATGTTCAGTAGTTCAGTCGTTCCAAAACATGCAGTGATTTTACAAAGAGCCACATCAATTTACAGAAAAACTCATTATAAATGTTGATGAAAATACAAGTGGAACTTTAGATATACTTCTCCTTAAGAACAAATTCTTATTTTCAATGACGGCCTAGGAACAGTGGGTTAACTGCCTGTTCAGGGGCAGAACAACAGATTTGTACCTTGTCAGCTCAGGGATATGAATTGCAACCTTTCGGTTACTAGTCCAACGCTCTAACCACTAGGCTACCCTGCCGAGGATTGGAGGATTCTAAATTAATATCTAAGGGGCATTTTCCATGAGATATTCTCAGATATTCTCACAGATCCTAGGGGGCTATTATATAATTCTAAATTAATGAATATAATAATAATCATCGCTTTGTTTAATAAAATGTAACAATATTTTGGAAATGTCATTTTCATTTAATCTGGAGTGAACGAGAAAAAGGCAATTCTTGAACATGGGGTGAGACATTCTCACTAGTTTGTAAATAAAGCCAGTTTGTTAATTAGAATTATTTATTTTTGGAGAAATCTAACTTGATTTTTTAGCAGACATTGCTTATATTCAGTCAACACATATTTCTTAGGAATATCATGGAATATAATTTAACATTTTCGTTTCTCCATGCTTGTCTCAGAGCAGAGCAAAATGGTGCTGAAACAGATGTCCACAGCGGGAAGTTTATATATAACAATATTTTGGAGATATTTTGTTTTCAAAAACACAACAATGAGCGATTGTAATATGAATACAGGCCAAAATACAGCCCTGCTTAATAGCCATAGTGGCGCTGTACAACGTGACCGTGTGTTTGAAAGAGTATTTTCCAGTCAGCAACAATGATTCATTTGACAAACTAAGTACTTTGCGTCCTGCAGGCCCAGGTATGGAAAAAAGCTGGAGAGACATTCAATAACGTCATCTTAACAGATGAATCAACCGTAGCCCTTGAGCAATAATTTACTCAAAATTGCTACAGAAGAAAAGATCAAGCAAGCTGAGTCTCAAGCATCAGCTCAAACTCCATTTGTTGGGGGAAATTCCTCGCCAGGGACCAGGCCCATATTTGATTTTTGATGGTAAGTTTGGCTACTTACAAAGAAAAAAGGTACATACAATATTGTAGCCTACACCTCACGGACTGTTATGTGTTCCACAATAATTCACTTTGCCTCCTTTTTCAGGTATCATAGCTTGAGATTTCTTCGACGAAGACATCATCAGGAGAAATTCTGGACCCTATGTCAAAGAGGTATTTTTTGGACCAACATCGTTTCTTTCAAGGTAGGATTATAGCAATATTTTTGATACGTTTAGGCCTATTTACATGTATATTTCTATTATTATACGTAAAGTCGGTTTGTTGGGCTAAAAAACAAAAAATTCTCCAAATGCAGACAATGACCCAAAACACACTGCTGCCTGGGTTTGCATAAATTGGGTCAAGACGCCAGCAGAGTAAGTAGACCTTTATGTAGAAAAATAAAGATGGAATAAAAATAAATAAGTAAATAAAAGACATACAACACCTACGGTATGCCTACTGTATATCTAAAAATATTTTTTCATCTCTACATGTACTGTAAGTGTCACGAGTCCGACCGAGGGTGTTTCCTTTTCCCGGGCGGGTGGCGCTCGGCGGTCGTCGTCACCGGCCTATTAGCTGCCACTGATTGTTTTTCCTCCCCCTCCTTGTATGTTTAGTGGTAGCACCTGTGTAGGGTTAATTAGTTTGTCTTTATTAGACAGCCGGCCCGCCTGGTTGTTGTGCGGGATTATTTCTATGTAACCTTCGGCTCTGTTGTGTTTGGAACGTTACTTTTGTGAGCACCCTGTGGTGTGTTAAGCGCTATTAAAAGACGCACAGCATTGAAATCTCTGTTTCCTGCATTTGACTCCACACCCACGACACCCGGAGCATTACAGAATCCCGCACCAACTCAAATTGAATGGAGTCAGCAGGAGCAGCAGCCAACCCTCTCCCATCGATGGAGGAACGGGTTCTCCACCACACCACCGTCCTCCATCGGATCGGATCCGCGATGGATCAAGTGATGGAGAGAATGGACCGATGGGAGAGGAGTGGTCTCCTCTCTCCACCTTCGGCACCCACGGTTCCGGACTCTCCATCTCCCGACTCCAGCACCCTCCGTCTGACGCTACCGAAGGCTTATGATGGAGCTGCGGCGGGTTGCCAGGGGTTTCTGCTTCAGCTGGAGCTATACCTGGCCACCATCAGACCCACTCCCTCAGGAGCAGAGAGGGTGAGTGTCCTCATCTCCTGCCTCACGGGTCGTGCTCTGGAGTGGGCGAACGCAGTCTGGAATGGCCCAGACTCAGCGCGGGAGCACTACCCAGAGTTTTCCCGCCGCTTCCGTGCCGTGTTTGATCACCCTCTAGACGGCCGAGCGGTGGGAGAACGACTATTTCATCTCAGGCAGGAGAGGAGGAGCGCCCAGGATTACGCGCTGGAGTTCCGGACCTTGGCAGCCGGATCTGGGTGGAACGACAGGGCCCTCATGGACCACTACAGGTGTAGTCTCCGAGAGGACGTCCGCCGGGAGTTAGCGTGTCGGGACACCACTCTGTCACTGGATCAGCTGATTGACATGTCCATTCGACTGGATAATCTGCTGGCTGCCCGCGGGCGTTCAGAGAGGGTCCTGTGCATTCCACCACCCAGCCCCTCCGCTCCCATTCCGATGGAGTTGGGAGGGGCTGCGCCGAGGGGTACCGGAGGAGGAGGCCTTCCCTGCACCAACTGTGGTCGGAGAGGACACACGTCTGATCGGTGCTGGGGGTCCGTCTGGGAGTAGAGATGGCAGGCGGAACGCTTCTCGGTCACCCCAGGTGAGTCAGCATCAAACTCACCCAGAACCCCTTGTTGGCCACATGTTTGTCTTAACCTTTTTCCTTCACTTTTTTCCCTCTTCCCAGCATAGGGCGCTAGTCGATTCAGGCGCAGCTGGGAACTTTATGGATCGCGGACTCGCCCTTAAGTTAGGGGTTCCGCTGGTGCCGATAGATTCTCCCTTCCCCGTGCACTCCCTAGATAGCCGGCCATTAGGGTCAGGGATGGTCAGGAGACCACGGTCCCACTGGACATGGTGACGCAGGGGAATCATAGGGAGCGTATCAGTTTCTTTATTATTGATTCGCCTGCGTTTCCAGTGGTGCTGGGGACTCCCTGGTTGGCCCGGCACAATCCTAAAATTTCGTGGAGACAGGGGGTTCTCCAGGGGTGGTCAGAGGAGTGTTCTGGAAGGTGTTTGGGAGTTTCCATCGGTGCCACGTCGGTGGAGAGTCCAGACCAGGGTTCCACGGTGTGCATTCCCCCCGAGTATGCCGATTTGGCAATCGCTTTCAGTAAAGTGAAAGCGACTAAATTACCACCTTATCGACCGGGAAGGGATTGTACGATAGATCTCCAGGTAGACGCTGCGCTTCCCAAGAGTCACGTGTACCCGCTGTCCCAGGAGGAGACGTTGGCAATGGAGACATATGTCACGGAGTCGCTGGGACAGGGGTACATTCGGCCCTCCATTTCACCCGTCTCCTCGAGTTTCTTTTTTGTGAGGAAAAAGGAGGGAGGTTTGCGTCCATGTATCGATTATAGAGGTCTAAACGCCATCACAGTGGGGTATAGTTACCCTCTACCTCTCATCGCTACGGCGGTGGAATCGTTCCACGGAGCGCAGTTCTTCACAAAACTGGATCTCAGGAGCGCGTATAGTCTGGTGCGTATTCGGAAGGGAGACGAGTGGAAAACCGCATTTAGTACTACATCAGGCCACTATGAGTACCTCGTCATGCCGTATGGGTTAAAAAATGCTCCAGCCGTTTTTCAATCCTTTGTAGACGAGATTCTCAGGGACCTGTGCGGGCAGGGAGTGGTTGTTTATATCGATGACATTCTGATCTACTCGGCCACTCACACCGCGCATGTGTCTCTGGTGCGCAAAGTGCTTGGTAGACTGCTGGAGCATGACCTATACGTCAAGGCTGAGAAATGCGTGTTCTCTAAACGAGCCGTCTCTTTTCTGGGATATCGCATTTCCACCTCGGGGGGTAGTGATGGAGGGTGACCGCATTAGTGCCGTGCGTAATTGGCCGACTCCGACCACGGTAAAGGAGGTGCAGCGGTTTTTGGGTTTTGCCAACTACTACCGGAGGTTTATCCGGGGTTTTGGCCAGGTAGCGGCTCCCATTACCTCACTGCTGAAGGGGGGCCCGGTGCGTTTGCAGTGGTCAGCCGAGGCGGACGGAGCATTCAACAAGTTGAAGGCGCTGTTCACTGATGCGCCCGTGTTGGCGCATCCGGACACCTCTCTAGCATTCATAGTGGAGGTGGACGCGTCCGAGGCTGGGGTGGGTGCCGTGCTATCACAGCGCTCGGGTACGCCACCAAAACTCTGCCCCTGCGCTTTCTTCTCAAGGAAGCTCAGCCCAGCGGAGCGTAACTATGATGTGGGGGACCGGGAGTTGCTAGCGGTGGTTAAGGCACTGAAGGTGTGGAGACACTGGCTTGAGGGGGCTAAGCACCCCTTTCTCATCTGGACCGACCACCAGAATCTGGAGTATATTCGGGCAGCTAGGAGACTTAACCCACGCCAGGCAAGGTGGGCCATCTTCTTCACCCGGTTCCGGTTTACTTTGTCTTATAGACCGGGCTCCCAGAACGTAAAGGCTGACGCACTGTCCCGCCTTTACGACACGGAGGATGGGTCCACCGAACCAACTCCCATCCTTCCCGCCTCAAAGTTGGTAGCCCCAGTGGTATGGGAGGTGGACTCGGACATCGAGCGGGCGTTACGGGCTGAACCCGCGCCTCCTCAGTGTCCAGCGGGGCGAAGGTACGTGCCGCTTGGTGTTCGGGACAAACTGATTCGGTGGGCTCACGTCCTACCCTCCTCGGGTCACCCTGGGGTGACGAGGACAGTGGGGAGCCTTCGGGGGAGGTATTGGTGGCCTACGTTGGCTAAAGACGTTAAGGGTTATGTCTCCTCCTGTTCAGTGTGCGCTCAGAGTAAGGCTCCTAGGCACCTTCCTAGAGGGAAGCTACAACCCCTCCCCGTTCCACAGCGGCCATGGTCACATCTGTCCATAGATTTCCTGACCGATCTTCCGCCGTCTCAGGGGAACACCACGGTTCTAGTGATTGTGGATCGGTTCTCTAAGTCCTGCCGTCTCCTCCCGTTGCCCGGTATCCCTACAGCCCTACAGACTGCGGAGGCGTTATTCACCCATGTCTTTCGGCACTACGGGGTGCCGGAGGACATCGTTTCTGATCGGGGCCCCCAATTCACGTCTCGGGTATGGAGAGCGTTCATGGAACGCTTGGGGGTCTCCGTCAGCCTGACCTCCGGTTATCACCCCGAGAGTAATGGGCAGGTGGAGAGAGTGAACCAGGAGGTGGGTAGGTTTCTGCGGTCGTATTGCCAGGATCGGCCAGGGGAGTGGGCACGATACATTCCCTGGGCTGAAATGGCTCAGAACTCACTACGCCACTCCTCTACTAACGTGTCCCCTTTTCAGTGTGTGTTGGGGTACCAGCCGGTCCTGGCACCATGGCATCCGAGCCAGACCGAGGCTCCTGCGGTGGAGGAATGGGTACAGCGCTCCAAGGAGACCTGGAGGGCCGTCCAGGACTCTCTACGACAAGCGAGTGGACGGCAGAAGAGGAGTGCTGACCGCCACCGCAGTGAGGCCCCGTGTTTGTACCGGGGACAGGGTCTGGCTCTCGACCCGAAACCTACCTCTCCGCTTGCCCTGCCGGAAGCTGGGTCCGCAGTGTGTAGGGCCCTTTAAAGTCCTGAGGAGAATAAACGAGGTGTGTTATCGATTACAACTCCCTTCCTATTATCGTATTAACCCCTCGTTTCATGTGTCTCTCCTCAGGCCGGTGGTGGCTGGTCCCCTGCAGGACAGTGAGGTACCGGAGGTCCCTCCCCCTCTGGACATCGAGGGGACCCCGGCGTACACGATCCGGGCCATTCTGGACTCAAGGCGCCGGGTGAGGGGCCTGCAGTACCTCGTGGACTGGGAGGGGTACGGTCCGGAGGAGAGGTGCTGGGTACCGGTGGGGGACATCTTGGATCCCTGTTGAGGGATTTCCATCGCCTCCATCCGGATCGCCCTGCACCTCGTCCTCCGGGGCGACCTCGAGGCCGGTGTCGGCGCGCTGCGGGAGCCGCGCGTCAGGGGGGGGTACTGTCACGAGTCCGACCGAGGGTGTTTCCTTTTCCCGGGCGGGTGGCGCTCGGCGGTCGTCGTCACCGGCCTATTAGCTGCCACTGATTGTTTTTCCTCCCCCTCCTTGTATGTTTAGTGGTAGCACCTGTGTAGGGTTAATTAGTTTGTCTTTATTAGACAGCCGGCCCGCCTGGTTGTTGTGCGGGATTATTTCTATGTAACCTTCGGCTCTGTTGTGTTTGGAACGTTACTTTTGTGAGCACCCTGTGGTGTGTTAAGCGCTATTAAAAGACGCACAGCATTGAAATCTCTGTTTCCTGCATTTGACTCCACACCCACGACACCCGGAGCATTACAGTAAGTCTCCTGATTTGAACCCGATCGAAGTTGTCTGGCATCAACTGAAAACATGAACCTGTAACTCTGCCAAGCCGACAAGCAAAGATGAACTAGTCAAGGCCATCAAGATGTTATGGCTAGAGAAATTGACGATACAACAATGAAACAAATACATTGATCATCATTGATCATCTCAGCAATTTCTTACCTTTGGTCATGGAGCTGGGTGGAAGTGAGAATATAATGTGGTTTAAATAATCTGCATTTGAATGTCTTTTTTCTTGTTACTTTATTAACGAAAGCATAAAGACGTTGATGAAGAACTACTATACTGCGGTTTTGAGTTAGAAATGTAACACTCTAGGGTACTTGAGAAACGAATACATTGCAAGTTGAGGGATTTTCACAACAGTAGCCGGGCTATAGAAAGTATATTGTCTCGCTAATAGGAAGCATTTGCATGATGGGCTACACCTGCTACAGTGTTTGAAAACCTATTTTCAAAATGCCTCCAGTTGTCCATCACTACTGTAAAAAAAAGCACAGCATCTTGTTTACATTCTTTATTGTGTCACACATAATTTATGTCTATTTTTACAATTACTTTTAGAGTTTGGGATTTACAAATGTGCGCTTTTCATTATCACTTACATTGTTTTAGTTCAAACGTGCAGACTGTTTTATGTAGGATCCTAATTTAAAAAATCGTACTTCTATTACGCTGTTAAGCCTCATAGCCTACCTCAGCCATTTAAGTTATATTATATAGGTCTAGGCTCTGAAGAAATAGACTCCAATTAAGCCCTCTTGTTTGTAAAGTCAAATTAAAATGAAGATTATTGTTGATGTCACATTCTGACCTTTATTTCCTTTGTTTTGTATTTATTTAGTATGGTCAGGGCGTGAGTTGGGTGGGCAGTCTATGTTTGATTTTCTATGATTTGGGATTTCTATGTTTGGGATTTCTAGTATGGTTCTCAATCAGAGGCAGGTGTCATTAGTTGTCTCTGATTGAGAATCATACTTAGGTAGCCTGGGTTGCACTGTTTGTTTGTGGGTGATTGTCTATGTTAGTGGCTTGTGTCAGCACAGGTCTCATTTGTAGCTTCACGGTCGTCATTGGTTTATTGTTTTTGTATAGTGTTTCAGTGTTTTCTTTATTAAAATTCAGCATGAACACATACCACGCTGCATTTTGGTCCTCTGATCCTTCTTGCCTTCAGATGAAGAGGGGGAAGACCGTGACAGTTGAAATGAATTAATTGACTGGTGTAGGTATTCTCCATCTGTTGGTGTGCAACACTTGCATAACAAGTTAGCTATATTTTCAGCACCAGCCACTGTTCACCTCATATTGATTACTCTGCAGTTGCCACCTGTTTTTTTTTTTTTCAATTGAACCTTTATTTAGCAAAGCAAGTCAGGTAAGAACAATTTCTTATTTACAATGACGGCCTACCCCGGCCAAACCCAGATGATGCTGGACCAACCGTGCACTGCCCTATGGCACTTCCAATTACGGTCAGAAGTCCTACAGCCTGTATTCGAACCAGGGACTGTAGGAATGCCTCTTGCACTGAGATGCAGTGCCTTAGACCGCTGCGCCACTCAGGATCCGTGAACAATATATAGATGTTTTTTTTTTCAGAACATTAACCATGTGTAGGTAGATGTCGAAAGGTAGATACAAATGTTTTGTTGCAAGTTCACACCTAGCTCGGCTATTAGACAATTCTTTAGTAAAGGTTGAATAGTCTATTGTTCAGCTAATAGTGCATCCTAGAAACATGGTTAGCAGAATTCACAGCCTGCTATGCTTGTGAAAAACTATACTTTTTCCCCTTTCCACATGTTAAAGATTCCTGCTTGTTTCATGACATTATTATTCCGGTCTCAGCACACAGCCTGGATTGTTACTCCCATCTCGGTCCTCTTCCACGAGTCATTCTCCGCCTGAGTGGCTCGCTTGTGGGCTTGCTGGCAGGATATGGCAGCACCTTCGGTTGTGCGTCAAGAATTCAGCACAGCAAGTTTTTATGAAGGTCGGGTTATTCATAGGCAAATAGTAATATGCTCTAAACCACTCTGGTGACAAACAAACTTTGCTGCCCTGTTTGCAATCGTCCACATGGCTGGGAGTTAGATATGCATAGGAAGTATAGTGTACAGTTTTTTTTCTGTGTATATGAATTACAAATCATACTTTACTTAAATCATGTTTCTTGTCTATTGCATAGTTACAATGTGTAATCATTGATGTCCCAGGAGCAGGAGTGGTAAACACTGTTGAAGTGTATAATTGTAATACATACATGCAGACAGCATCATTCAAAGAATTGGATTTGATACACCTGGTATTGGATATGATTGAAAAAATAACTTGCTAAATAGTGATATTCGTAAATGTACTTTATGACAAAAAAATACACACTATCGTTTGTCTCTACATTATCTAAAATATTCCTCTCAATTGTACATTTTTTGTTTGACTCGTTAGGACATTATAATTACTTACATTTGCTTCCACCATAATGTTTTGTCAGACATCTTTGCTGAAGAAAGTCACCAGCGACAGGTGTCATAACGTCAAATTCGTCATTGGAACCACTTGATATTATTGGTCATATAAAAACCCTGGGACCCAAATGCATAACGAGTGCTCTAACTCCCACCTGCGGTAGTCTAGAGCAATGAAGCTGTGATGCTGGGTACCTCTAAATCCCGCATCGTAAGCTCGTAACTTTTAAAGGAGGAACCACTATATGAGATGAGTGATGCAAGATATGTAAACATTATTAAAGTGACGAGTGATCCATTTATTAAAGTGGCCAATGATTTCAAGTCTGTATGTAGGCAGTAGCCTCTCTGTGTTAGTGATGGCAACCTCTTAAGGATCCGCCCCTTTTTTTCAATTTACACCTAAAATGACATACCCAAATCTAACTGCCTGTAGCTCAGGACCTGAAGCAAGGATATGCATATTCTTGATAACATTTGGATTATATAATAATCAAGGAACCCACCAGATACAACCCTAAATCCGTGAACACGGGCACCCTCATAGACATTATCCTGACCAACTTGCCCTCCAAATACACCTCTGCCATTTTCAATCAGGATCTAAACGATCACTGCCTCATTGCCTGATTCCGCTATGGGTCCGCGGTCAAACGACCACCCCTCATCACGGTCAAACGCTCCCTAAAACACTTCTGCGAGCAGGCCTTTCTAATTGACCTGGCCCGGGTATCCTGGAAGGATATTGACCTCATCCCGTCAGTCGAGGGTGCCTGGTCATTCTTTAAAAGTAATTTCCTCACCATCTTAGATAAGCATGCCCCGTTCAAAAATATCAAATCAATTCAATATAGCCCTTGGTTCACTCCAGACCTGACTGCCATTGACCAGCACAAAAACATGCTGTGGCGGACTGCAATAGCATCGAATAGTCCCTACGATATGCAACTGTTCAGGGAAGTCAGGAACCAATACACGCAGTCAGTCAGAAAAGCAAAGAATAGCTTTTTCAAGCAGAATTTCCCGTCCTGTATCTCTAACTCCAAAAACGTTTTGGGACACTAAAGTCAATGGAGAACAAGAGCACCTCCTCCCAGCTGCCCACTGCACTGAGGCTAGGTAACACGGTCACCACTGATAGAACCATGGTAATCAAAAATTTCAAGAAGTTTTTCTCAACGGCTGGCCATACCTTCCTCCTGGCTACTCCAACCCTGGCCAACAGGCCCGCCCCCCACGCAGCTACTCGCCCAAGCCTCCCCAGCTTATCCTTCACCCATATCCAGACAGCAGATGTTCTGAAAGAGCTGCTAAACCTGGACCCGTAAAAATCAGCTGGGCTAGACAATCTGGACCCTCTCTTTCTAAAACTATCCGCCGCTATTGTTGCAACCCCTATTACCAGCCTGTTCAACCTCTCTTTTGTATTGGAAAGCTTCTGTGGTCATCCCCCTCTTCAAAGGGGGTGACACTCTAGACCCAAACTGTTACAGACCTATATCCATCCTGCTCTGCCTATCTAAAGTCTTCAAAAGCCAAGTTCATAAACAGATCACTGACCATTTCGAATCCCACCGTACCTTCTCCGCTGTGCAATCCGGCTTCCGAGCTGGTCACGGGCGAACCTCAGCCACGCTCAAAGTACTAAACGATATCATAACCGCCATCGACAAAAGACAGTACTGTGCAGCCGTCTTCATCGACCTGGCCAAGGCTTTCGACTCAGTCAATCACAGTATTCTTATCGGCGGACTCAATAGCCTACGTTTTTCTAATGACTGCCTCGCCTGGTTCACCAACTACTTTGCAGACAGAGTTCAGTGTGTCAAATCGGAGCGCATGTTGTCCGGAACTCTGGCAGTCTCTATGGGGGTACCACAGGGTTCAATTCTCGGGCCGACTCTTTTCTCTGTATATATCAATGATGTCGCTCTTGCTGCGGGTGATTTCCTGATCCACCTCTACACAGACGACACCATTCTGTATACTTCAGGCCCTTCCTTGGACACTGTGCTAACTAACCTCCAAACGAGCTTCATTGCCATACAACACTCCTTCCGTGGCCTCCAACTGCTCTTAAACGCTAGTAAAACCAAATGCATGCTTTTCAACCGTTCGCTGCCCGCACCCGCCCGCCCGACTAGCATCCCCACCCTGGACGGTTCCGACCTAGAATATGTGGACAACTATAAATACCTAGGTGTCTGGCTAGACTATAAACTCTCCTTCCAGACTCATATTAAACATCTACAATCCAAAATCAAATCTAGAATTGACTATCTATTTCGCAACAAAGCCGCATTCACTCAAGCCGCCAAACTTACCCTAGTAAAACTGACTATCCTACCGATCCTCGACTTCGGCGATGTAATCTACAAAATAGCCTCCAACACTCTACTCAGACTGCATCCAGTTTGCTATCACAATGCCATCCGTTTTGTTACCAAATCACCTTATACCACCCACCACTGCGACCTGTATGCTCTAGTCGGCTGGCCCTCGCTACATATTCGTCGCCAGACCCACTGGCTCCAGGTCATCTATAAGTCTATACTAGGTAAAGCTCCACCTTATCTAAGTTCACTGATCACGATAACAACACACACCCGTAGCACACGTTCCAGCAGGTATATCTCACTGATCATCCCCAAAGCCAACACCTCTTTTGGCCGCCTTTCCTTCCAAGTTTTCTGCTGCCAGTGACTGAAACGAATTGCAAAAATCGCTGAAGTTGGAGACTTTCATCTCCCTCACCAACTTTAAACATCAACTATCTGAGCAGCTAACCGATCACTGCAGCTGTACATAGTCCATCTGTAAAATAGCCCACCCAATCTACCTACAGTGGGGCAAAAAAGTATTTAGTCAGCCACCAATTGTGCAAGTTCTCCCACTTAAAAAGGCCTGTAATTTTTATCATAGGTACACTTCAACTATGACAGACAAAATGAGACAAAAATATCCAGAAAATCACATTGTAGGATTTTTAATGAATTTATTTGCAAATTATGGTGGAAAATAAGTATTTGGTCACCTACAAACGAGCAAGATTTCTGGCTCTCACAGACCTGTAACTTCTTCTTTAAGAGACTTCTCTGTCCTCCAGTCGTTACCTGTATTAATGGTTCCTGTTTGAACTTGTTATCAGTATAAAAGACACCTGTCCACAACCTCAAACAGTCACACTCCAAACTCCACTATGGCCAAGACCAAAGAGCTGTCAAAGGACACCAGAAACAAAATTGTAGCCCTGCACCAGGCTGGGAAGACTAAATCTGCAATAGGTAAGCAGTTTGGTTTGAAGAAATCAACTGTGGGAGCAATTATTAGGAAATGGAAGACATACAAGACAACTTATAATCTCCCTCGATCTAGGGCTCCACGCAAGATCTCACCCCTTGGGGTCAAAACGATCACAAGAACGGTGAGCAAAAATCCCAGAACCACACGGGGGGACCTAGTGAATGACCTGCAGAGAGCTGGGACCAAAGTAACAAAGCCTACCATCAGTAACACACTACGCCGCCAGTGACTCAAATCCTGCAGTGCCAGACGTGTTCCCTTGCTTAAGCCAGTACATGTCCAGGCCCATCTGAAGTTTAATAGAGAGCATTTGAATGATCCAGAAGAAGATTGTGAGAATGTCATATGGTCAGATGAAAGCAAAATATAACTTTTTGGTAAATACTCAACTCGTCGTGTTTGGAGGACAAAGAATGCTGAGTTGCATCCAAAGAACACCATACCTACTGTGAAGCATGGGGGTGGAAACATCATGCTTTGGGGCTGTTTTTCTGCAAAGGGACCAGGACGACTGATCCGTGTAAAGGAAAGAATGAATGGGGCCATGTATCGTGAGATTTTGAGTGAAAACCTCCTTACATCAGCAAGGGCATTGAAGATGAAACGTGGATGGGTCTTTCAGCATGACAATGATCCCAAGCACACCGCCCGGGCAACGAAGGAGTGGCTTCGTAAGAAGCATTTAAAGGTCCTGGAGTGGCCTAGCCAGTCTCCAGATCTTCAACCTCATAGAAAATCTTTGGAGGGAGTTGAAAGTCTGTGTTGCCCAGCAACAGCCCCAAAACATCACTGCTCTAGAGGAGATCTGCATGTAGGAATGGGCCAAAATACCAGCAACAGTGTGTGAAAACCTTGTGAAGACTTTGACGTTTGACCTCTGTCATTGCCAAAAAAGGGTATATGACAAAGTATTGAGAACCTTTTCGTTATTGACCAAATACTTATTTTCCACCATAATTTGCAAATAAATTCATTAAAAATCCTATAATGTGATTTTCTGGATTGTTTTCTCCTTTTGTCTGTCATAGTTGAAGTGTACCTATGATGAAAATTACAGGCCTCTCATCTTTTTAAGTGGGAGAACTTGCACAATTGGTGGCTGACTAAATACTTTTTTGCCCCACTGCACCTCATCCCCATATTGTTTTTTTTATTTACTTTTCTGCTCTTTTGCACACCAGTATCTCTACTTGCACATCATCATCTGCTCATTTATCACTCCAGTGTTAATCTGCTAAATTGTAATTATTTGCTCCTATGGCCTATTTATTGCCTACCTCCTCATGCCTTTTGCACACACTGTACATAGACTTTCTTTTTTTCATTGACTTGTTTGTGTTATTGCCTTGTTTATTGTTTACTCCAAGTGTTGTTGTCTGTGTCACACTGCTTTGCTTTATCTTGGCCAGGTCGCAGTTGCAAATGAGAACTTGTTCTCAACTAGCCTACCTGGTTAAATAAAGGTGAAATAAAAATGTTATCAAATATATATAACACATTACATCTGGTAAAAGATAATACAAAGAAAAACATGTATTTAAAAAAAATAGCACCATCTTTGAAATTCAAGAGAAACAACAATGTATTATTCCAGCTCAGGCACAATATATTTTGGCCACTAGATGGCAGCAGTGCACTTGCAAAGCTTTAGACTGATCCAATGAACCACTGTATTTCTGTTCAAAATGTTGTATCAAGACTAATGTGCCTAATTGGTTTATTAATACATTTTCAAATTCACAACTGTGCACTCTCGTCAAACAATAGCATGGTATTCTTTCACTGTAATAGCTACTGTAAATTGTACAGTGCAGTTAGATTAACAGGAATTTAAGCTTTCTGCCAATATCAGATATGTCTATGTCCTAGGAAATGTTCTTGTTACTTACAACCTCATGGTAATCACATTAGCCTACATTAGCTCAACAATCACTTGGGGGACCGATCCTGTAGAGGTTACTAACAACCTAATGGCCTCGAGATAGAAGCTGCTTTTCAGTATCTTGGTTCCAGCTTTGATGCACCTGTACTGACCTCGCCTTCTGGATGGTATCGGGGTGAACAGGCAGTGGCTCGGGTGGTTGTTTTCCTTGATTAACTTTTTGGCCTTCCTGTGACATTGGGTGCTGTAGGTGTCCTGGAGGGCAGGTAGTCCCCGGTGATGCATTGTGCAGACCGGTTGTGGGTGGTGCAGTTGCTGTCAGGCGGTGATACAGCCCGACAAGATGCTCTCAATTGTGCATCGGTAAAGGTTTGTGAGGGTTTAAGGTGACAAGCCAAATTTCTTCTTCACCACGCTGTCTGTGTGGGTGGACCATTTCAGTTTGTCTGTGATGTGTACGCTGAGGAAATTTAAACTTTTCACCTTCTCCACTGCTGTCCCGTCAATCTGGATAGGGGGTGCTCCCTCTGCTGTTTCCTGAAGTCCACAATCACTTCCTCTGTTTTGTTAACATTGAGTAAGAGGTTGTTTTCCTGACACCACGCTCAGAGTGCCCTCACCTCCTCCCTGGAGGCTGTCTCGTCATTGTTGCTAATCAAGCCCACTATTGTTGTGTTCAAACTTGATTGAGTTGGAGGAGTGCATGGCCACGCAGTCAAGGGTGAACAGGGAGTACAGGAGGGGGCTGAGCACACACCCTTGTTGGGCCCCAGTGTTGAGGATCAGCGAAGTGTAGGTGTTGTTTCCTACCTTCACCACCTAGGGGCGGCCCATCATGAAATCCAGGACCCAAATGCACAGGGCGGGGTTGAGACCCAGGACTTCAAGCTTAGCGATGAGCTTAGAGGGTACAAGGGTGTTGAATGCTGCGCTATGGTCAACAGAATTCTTACGTAGGTATTCCTCTTGTCCAGATTGGATAGGGCAGTGTGATGGCGATTGCATCGTCTGTGGACCTATTGGGCTGGTAAGAAAATTGAAGTTTGACAGGACAGGTCTAGGGTGACAGGTGATATGATCCTTGACTAGTCTCTCAAAGCACTGCATGATGACAGAAGTGAGTGCTACGATAGTCATTTAGTTCAGTAACCTTTACCTTCTTCGGTACAGGAAAAATGGTGCCATCTTGAAGCATGTGGGGACAGCAGTTTGGGATAGGGAGAGAATGAATATGTCCGCAAACACACCAGCCAGCTGGTCTGCGCATGCTCTGAGAACGTGGCTTGGGATGCCGTCTGGGCCGGCAGCCTTGTAAGGATTAACACGTTTTAATGTCTTACTCTCATCATCAACTGTTCAGAGGAGTCTGCGTGAATCAGGCTTTCATTTTATTTTTTTTACCTTTTATTTAACAAGGCAAGTCAGTTAAGAACAAATAAGAATAAGAATTCTTATTTTCAATGACAGCCTAGGAACCTCAAGGTCGAATTGCAGCAAAGAAACCACTACTAAAGGACACCAATAAGAAGAAGAGACTTGCTTGGGCCAAGAAACACGAGCAATGGACATTGGACCGGTGGAAATCGGTCCTTTCGTCTGACGAGTCCAAATTTGAGATTTTTCGTTCCATCCGCCGTGTCTTTCTGAGAATCAGAGTAGGTGAATGGAGGATCTCCGCATATATGGTTCCCACTGTGAAGCATGGAGGAGGAGGTGTGATGGTGTGGGGATGCTTTGCTGGTGACACTGTCTGAAGAGTGTGCAAAGCTGTCATTGAGGCAAAGGGTGGTTACTTTGAAGTATCTCAACTATAAAATATGTTTGGTTTTGTTTAACACTTTTTGGTTACTACATGATTCCAAATGTGTTATTTCATAGAGTTGATGTCTTCACTATTATTCTATAAAGAAAAACCCTTGAATTAATAGGTGTGTCCAAACTTTTGACAGGTACTATAGATCAGAAAGGTTGATATGTGAAACACTGTATTAAACATGTAGCTGGAATGCTGCAACACACACACACAAACACACATGCCAACCTCAACCAGTTGCCTAAAGAGACTCGTTCTATCCAACAATATCAGCTGTGAGTGTTTCATTAAAAATCCCTACACTGCTGAGGTTCTGTATCCACTCACTTAATAGAGTTTAATAGAGGAAGCTTGTGAATGTGTATACAAAATTTTAATGACTTGAAGTCGTGGTAATTTCAGTAGAAGCTGCTTAGCGGATGTCGACGCTGGTGTGACGTTTGAGAAGGGAACAGATGTGTGGCTGAGGCCTCGCAACTGAATAGCTGTTGATGGATAGGGAGAGATGTCGCACCTAAAGGGCAATTATGTGCAATAACAAAGATTGCAAATTAGCGGGATTATCCTGGTTGGGAGAATGTCGGCACAAACACAGCTCACCTTAAACGTGCAATATACAGAAATCTCTCCACCGTTGCCTCGTTGATAAAATTCTGATGGTTCACCTAATTTCAGTTTGTGACTAAACAAGTAAAATGTAGAGAATCATTGTATTATCTAAACCACTGTGAAATATCTATTCAATAACTAAAAATGCACTGTTTTAAGCTGTTGTACAAAACCAAAAGTAAAAAGACTCAAAAACTAAACTTAAGGATGAGAAGCATAAAAATAACACGTGGAACGGATCTACAGATCTACCTCTTCTCAGACTTGATTTCAATGAAGTTTGCCCACAAAGCTACATACTGTGCCTTTAATGCAACGCACATTTGGACAACACACACATACACACACAGACGCACGAAAGTATGCATACACGCACGCACGCATGCCTGCACACACACACACACACACACACTAACGCTTGTCGTCTGGGGAAGGAGAGGAGGACCAAGGCGCAGCGTGGTAAGTGTTCATATTATTTAATGATATATGCAACACTAGACAAACCAACAAACAAACAGTCCTGAAAGGTGAAACAAAAACACTAAACAGGAAACAACCACCCACAAAACACAATGGAAAACAGGCTACCTAAATATGGTTCTCAATCAGGGACAACGATTGACAGCTGCCTCTGATTGAGAACTATACCAGGCCAAACACAGAAATAGAAAATCATAGAAAACCTAACATAGACAACCCACCCAACTCATGCCCTGACCATACTAAACAAAGACATTACAAAAGAACTAAGGTCAGAATGTGACAATGATGACATTTTTGCTATATTCACAACATACCTTGTGTACTCATTTTGAGAAAGGCGTTATTCATGAACAAGATGTTCAGTATTTCAATCTGAGTTACTTTGAAGGACAAACCTATTTTAAGCATCATGTTTGTGTGAAATCACTGGTTGAATGATACTAAATGAGGGCTTATATTTTCAATAGTGCCACAATAATTAACACATGAACAAAAAATGCATCAGTGCTCAGGGTGTTTAATAAATTTCATATTAAAAGATAAACGCAAACACATTCACGCACACATACTGTAAACACACACACACAAAAATTACACCCGAGCATGCAGGCACACACACACACACACACAAACTTCCCTCTACTTCTTCCTCTATCATATTGGCCACAGTGATGCAGCATTATCAGTACAGGACCTGTAAAGGCTACTCAAATGATGCACTCTCTTCTCCAAAGGGTTATGCACTCAGATCCCGTTGATATTATTTTCCTGCCATAAACTCCCAGAGATTAAATGTCAGAAATGATTAGCCTTTTCAGTAGAGGAAGACAGACAGGCATGACTGAATGGAGGAAGAATTACTGTCTGTCAAAAGGGGAAAAAAAGGTTTAAAAAATTCTCAATCGCATACAAGCATTTTCTGGATCTGTGTTGAAACGTATCAATAGCAGAAGACCATATGGTATTGAGAAATCCAAAGTTCAAAAGCTTTTACGAGGGGAAGAGAAAAGGAAAGAAAGAGAACGAGAACGAATGAGACAATGATCATAGGACAAATCCAGACCTATAAGACTTTGCCACTTGGACTCAACACATTGACTGACAGACATTAGACCTCCTGGCTGTCACTGCATTTGGGCTCCTGGTTGTCTCTCTCTCCTGACCCATATACAGGTCAGACGGTCGGACCATGCCTACAGCAGACTGGCAGGACACAGGGCTGAATTCTGGAGATAACAACCTAGGCTCATTCACAATACCCCCCTAGCACTTCCCCTCCATTGTGTGCGATCACACAAGCCCTATCGTGTTGTAGTGGTATCACAATTCAACTTTGAATGAGGTGTAGTGCATTTTCAGCCCTCTAGTTGGCCCTCCAAACGAAGCTAATTGAGATGCAGACATTCTATTGAGTGTTTCCCTAAACTTGGGAAGCGTTGCTTCAAGAATAATGGCTGACAAAATAACTAGGAAGGAGGCAAATGTAATTCATTATAACTTCATAATGAATCAAGAAAAGCATGTGCAGTAAAGAGGAATATGCTAGTTCATGTAGAGACAAACAACATTTATAAGAATTGCTATTTAACAAGCTATCTGTCTAGCTAACATTAGCCAGCTAGCTATACATTTAGCATGCTATATGGGCGTTTGATTTGGAGGAATTGTAATTTGTGTTGTTTAATGTTTTAGGGACTATTTAACAAACCAGCCTGTCATGTTGTGAAACCCAGTGGATGTTAAATCTACTGCAAATTGAATGAACAATTGTGTAAGCTTGCCTTGCTGTTCATTAAAGCAGATTGACATAAGGAATAGCCTTTTTGCACTGGTGCCTGATCTACCTAAGGCTTCATCGCTGGGACTGCGCTGTGAACTCCAACTACGCAGACACCAGCAGTGGCTTTGTCACTCTCTGGATCTGATGGGGCTCTGCCTGCTGTGGGAGGTCTGGACCTATCGCCGGGAGCAGCGGGGGTATGCTATCCTGCTTTTCGTGGACCCTTGGAAGGCACAATAAATTGTGTGAGAGGTGGGAATGGGTTGATTCCTCAATTCTCTTCTCCGGCCATTGTATTGGGAAAGGGGGATTAGTCAGTTGTAGAACTGAAATGTCTCTTCCACATTTAACCCAACCCCTCTGAATCAGAGAGGTGTGGGGGGCTGCCTTAAATTGACATCGACGTCTTCGGCGCCTGAGGAACAATGGGTTAGCTGCCCTGCTAAGGGGCAGAATGACAGAGTTTTACATTGTCAGCTCGGGGTTGGAGGAGCTCAGCTCAGCTCAGCTCAACCTTTCAGTTGCTGGCTCAACGCTCTAACTACTAGGGTACCTGCCGCAGGCAGCTCAAATGTGAGAAATGCCTCAGTCTCTGGAGCAAAAACGTTGTGCTATCCAGGAGCACGAGTACAGGTCATCAATGAGCTGCTCCCAAACATTTTAACCATTCTAGAGCAGGTGCTCCGCTAGCGACTTGATGACCTGACTTGCCTTGTTAAATAAAAGGTAAAAAAAATAAAATGAAAGCCTGATTCACGCAGACTCCTCTGAACAGTTGATGATGAGAATAAGACATTAAAACGTGTTAATCCTTACAAGGCTGCCGGCCCAGACGGCATCCCAAGCCACGTCCTCAGAGCATGCGCACACCAGCTGGCTGGTGTGTTTGCGGACATATTCATTCTCTCCCTATCCCAAACTGCTGTCCCCACATGCTTCAAGATGGCACCATTTTTCCTGTACCGAAGAAGGTAAAGGTAACTGAACTAAATGACTATCGTAGCACTCACTTCTGTCATCATGCAGTGCTTTGAGAGACTAGTCAAGGATCATATCACCTGTCACCCTAGACCTGTCCTGTCAAATTGCAGAGCGCAAAATTCAAACTACAGAAATATAAATATTTAAACTTCATGAAAATACATGTGTATTACATGTGTAAATAAAGCTTAACTTCTTGTTAATCCAGCCGCTGTGTTAGATTTCAAATCAAATAAAATGTATTTATATAGCCCTTTGTACATCAGCTGATATCTTAAAGTGCTGTACAGTGCAGGTGTAGAGCAGGTGTAGAAGCACAGTGGCTAGGGAAAACTCCATAGAAAGGCCAAAACCTAGGAAGAAACCTAGAGAGGAACCAGGCTATGAGAGGTGGTCAGTCCTCTTCTGGCTGTGCCGGGTGGAGATTATAACAGAACATGACCAAGATGTTCAAATGTTCATAAATGACCAGCATGGTCAAATAATAATAATAACAGGCAGAACAGTTGAAACTGGAGCAGCAGCACGGCCAGGTGGACTGGGGACAGCAAGGAGTCATCATGCCAGGTCCTAGGGCTCAGGTCATCATGCCAGGTTCTAGGGCTCATCATGAGGCATGGTCCTAGGGCTCAGGTCCTCCGAGAGAGAGAAAGAAAGAGAGAATTAGAGACAGCATACTTAAATTCACACAGGACACCGGATAAGACAGGAGAAGTACTACAGATATAACAAACTGACCCTAGCCCCCCGACACATAAACTACTGCAGCATAAATACTGGAAGCTGAGACAGGAGGGGTCAGGAGACACTGTGGCCCCATCCGATGATACCCCCGGACAGGGCCAAACAGGAGGGATATAACCCCACCCACTTTGCCAAAGCACAGCCCACACCACTAGAGGGATATCTTCAACCACCAACTTACCATCCTGAGACAAGGCCGAGTATAGCCCACAAAGATCTCCGCCACGGCACAACCCAAGGGGTGGCGCCAACCCAGACAGGAAGATCACATCAGTGACTCAACACACTCAAGTGACGCACCCCTCCTAGGGATGGCATGAAAGAGCACCAGTAAGCCAGTGGGTTAGGCCGAGAATCCCAGTGGAGAGAGGGGAACCGGCCAGGCAGAGACAGCAAGGGCGGTTGGTTGCTCCAGAGCCTTTCCATTCACCTTCACACTCCTGGGCCAGACTACACTCAATCATATGACCCACTGAAGAGATGAGTCTTCAGTAAAGGCTTAAAGGTTGAGACCGAGTTTGCGTCTCTCACATGGGTAGGCAGACCACTCTATAAAAATGGAGCTCTATAGGAGAAAGCCCTGCCTCCAGCTGTTTGCTTAGAAATTCTAGGGACAATTAGGAGGCCTGCGTCTTGTGACTGCAGCGTACGTGTAGGTATGTACGGCTGGACCAAATCAGAGAGAATGGTAGGAGCAAGCCCATGTAATGCTTTGTTGGTTAGCAGTAAAACCTTGAAATCAGCCCTTGCCTTAACAGGAAGCCAGTGTAGGGAGGCTAGCACTGGAGTAATATGATCACATTTTTTGGTTCTAGTCAGGATTCTAGCAGCCGTATCTAGCACTAACTTAAGTTTATTTAGTGCTTTATCCGGGTAGCCGGAAAGGCTTTACGGGGAAAGCACACCATGCGATTATCTGAGGACAGTGCCCTGCATACAAAACCATGAAAAAAAAAGATTTCAACCAGGCAGGTGCGACACGAAAGTCAGAAATAGAGATATAATAAACGCCTTACCTTTGAATATCTTCTTCTGTTGGCACTCCAAAAGGTCCCAGTTACATCACAAAGGGTCCTTTTGTTTGATAAAGTCCTTCTTTATATCCATAAAAACTCAGTTTAGCTGGCACGCTTCAGTCAATAATCCACCGGTTTTCCTCCTTCAAAATGCATACAAAATGAATCAAAAACGTTACCAATAAACTTATCCAAATAAGTCAAACAATGTTTATAATCAAACCTTAGGTACCCTAATATGTAAATAAACAATACAATTTAAGACAGAGAATAGTATGTTCATTACCAAAGATAAATAACAAAGAACGCACTTTCCTTCACGCGCTTGGAAACACTACAGACAAAATGGGAGCCACTTAGAAAAACTAGCAAATTTTTTCCAAGAAACAGCCTGAAACTCTTTCTAAAGACTGTTGACATCTAGTGAAAAACCTAGGAACTGCAATCTGGGAGGTTTTCACCTTATAATAAAAGTGACAGCCATTGAAATCAGTGGTAGGCCAAATTTGTTTGGGGGAGGATGGTTTGTCCTTCGGGGTTTCACCTGCCATATCAGGTCTGTTAAACTCACAGACATTATTTTAACAGTTTTAGAAACTTTAGAGTGTTTTCTATCCAAATCTACCAATTATATGCATATCCTAGCCTCTACTGACTCCCCATCCCGCATGCGGGAGCGTAATCATCACCTGACACTAATTAGCGTAACGCAACGGACATAAATATCCCTAGAAAATATTCCTATTCATGAAAATCACAAATGAAATATATTGAGACACAGCTTAACCTTTTGTTAATCACCCTGTCATCTCAGATTTTCAAAATATGCTTTACAGCCAAAGCTAGACAAGTATTTGTGTAAGTTTATCGATAGCCTAACATAGCATTATGCCTTGCTAGCAGCAGGCAACCTTTTCACAAATCAATCAAGCAATCAAATTCAATCGTTTACCTTTGATGAACTTCGGATGTTTTCACTCACGAGACTCCCAGGTAGATAGCCAAAGTTAATTTTTCCCAAAAGATTATTGTTGTAGGCGAAATAGCTCCGTTTGTTCTTCACGTTTGGCTGAGAAATCGCCCGGAAATTGCAGTCATGAAAACGGCGAAAAATATTCCAAATTAGCTCCATAATATCGACAGAGACATGGCAAACGTTGTTTATAATCAATCCTTAAGGTGTTTTTCAAATATCTATTTGATAATATATCCGTCGGGACAATTCGTTTTTCAGTAAGACCGATTGGAGTAATGGCTACCTCTGTATTTTACGCGAGAGTCACCCTGGGAGCCATCAGGTGACCACTTACGCAATGTAGCCGCCTATGGCTATTCTTCAACATAAATGCGTAAAACTACGTCACAATGCTGTAGACACCTTGGGGAATACGTAGAAAGTGTAAGCCGGTTGATAGCACGTTCTCAGCTCAATAGGGACTCATTGGAAAGCAGCGCTTTCAAAATATGGAGCACTATAAGACACAATGTCAGTAACCTCATTTATGCCCCTCTTACTGCCATGAATGCCTCTGCTGGTCCTAAAATTACTGTATGCAGTAATCATATGCCTATGAACGACAGTTGTACTGTTACCACTGAGGCGGTGTGCCATAGCAGGAAGTCAACTGTGTGCAGCTCACCCTGTACTAACATAAATAACATGGGCTAAGCTTCCCAGTAAAGCAATAAAAACAATCAAGCATTCCAGAAAAGCGTTAAAAAAATAGCCAATGTTACATATGTAGCTTAAGAAATAAGGTTCATGAAATCAATTTGCTAGTAACAGAGGACATTCATATTCTGACAATCTCTGAAACTCACTTAGATAATACCTTTGATGATACAGTGGTAGCAAAACATGATTATAAGCACTACAAAAATGATAGAAATGCCAAAGGTGGAGGTCTGGCCTTTTTATATTCCTGTAAAGCTTGTTAAATACTGCTGAAGTAATATGGCAACAGGTTCATTTGCCTCACCTAAAGCCAATTCTTGTGGGAAGCTGCTATCGAACCACCAAGTGCTAACCGTCAGTATCTGGTTAACATGTGTGAAACTAAAGAAAAAGAAAAAGAAACTATACTCTGAAACAAAAAGAAAGGATATAAAAAATGAAAGTAAAAATCTTTGGAGTAACTTAAATAAAGCCCCCTTTACTGGCTCAAATAGCCAACCAACCAGCCTGTTCAGAACCCTTAGGAAACGTCTGGAAATAAGTGTGTTTAACCATATACAATGCTATCTCACAGTAAACAAATTGACCACAGACTTTCGGCACGCTTTAATGGAAGGACACTCAACAAGCACAGTACTTACACAAATTACTGATAGGCTAAGAGAAATTGATGATATAAAGATTGTGTAGGCGGTTTTGATAGACATTAGTGTGGTTTTGACATTGTGGTCATAGTCTGCTGTTGGAAAAACATATATGTTAGGGCTTTACACAGCCTGCTTTATTATGGATAAACAGTTACCTGTCTAACAGAACACAGGGTTTGTTCTTCAATGGAAGCCTTTCCAACATAATCCAGGTAGAATCAGGAATTCCCCAGGGCAGCTGTCTTGGTCTCGTACTTTTTAAAATCTTTACTAATGACTTGCCTTTACTAACTACTTGCCTTGGCTTTGAGTAAAGCCAGTGTGTCTATGTATGCGGATGACAACACTATACACGTCAGCTACTACAGCGTCTCAAATGACTGCAACAAAGAGCTGCAGTTAGTTTCAGAATGAGTGGCATGGAATAAGTCAGTCCTAAATATTTCAAAACTAAAACCATTGTATTTGGGACAAATCATTCAGTATACCCAAACCTCAACTAAATCTTGTTAGGAATAATGTGGACATTGAGCAAGTTGAGGTGACTAAACGGCTTGGAGTAATAGTGGATTGTAAAACTGTCATGATCAAAACATTTTGAAACAACAGTAGCTAACATGGGGAGACGTCTGTCCATAATAAAGCTCTGCTCTGCCTTTTTAACCTCTCTGCGCACCGAACCCGGTAGCGGGATGAAATTCGACAACATACGGTGATCGCTACATAAATAGTCATATTAAACATTCATGAAAATACAAGTGTCTCACATGTTTCGAAAGCCTTGAATCTTGCTAATCCAACTGAGTTGTCATATTTAAAAAAGGATTTACTGCGAAAGAATACGATGCGATTATCTGAGGATAGAACCCCATAAAAAACAACTATTTCAACCAGCACAGGCGTAACAAAATCACAAACTGCAGTAAAATAAATAATTTACTTTTGACGATCTTTGACGATCTTCCTCTGTTTGCAATCCCAATACTCATTATTATACTTTTGTTTGATAAAATCAATTTTTATAGCCTAACGAAACATTTTGTGAACCGCTTGTGTCGTGAATTCCGTCTCATTCCATTTTCGACGACACATTCGAGGTAAATACACACACAAAACGTGACTTTTCCAGTCATGTTTGGTTTCATTGCAATCAACACTACCAAACCTGATGGGTCATTTCGCGGGACGTATTGACTGAAAGAAACCAATTTGAAGACAACAAGTAATGACATTATTGTGCACCAATGATTTGACCGCTGTTTCGTTGATTGACTGTATTTTAACCCAATGACCACTGATCGTCTTGAAATCTAGCTGGGTAGATAGCCAATGAGCTGAGGTAAACGGCAATATGTAATGTTTATGTAGTAAACTCCGGCGTAAAGAGGTTCATTCGCCATTGACGATTCATACCGGAAGGAGCCACGCATGTTGCGCACAGCATTGTTTTGGTAAAGCGCATATTCAGCTGTTTATATATCAATCGGTATGGCGACTAAGTCAGGGAAAGCTAAATCTAAGTCTAGATATACAGATGTACACACAATTTTAAGAAATTGATTGAGGAAGATTCATTTAGCGATTCCCAAATGGAGGAATACTATTTGAACGGAGAGGACATCGTTTTGGACTGGTAAGTTCTTCTCATGCTAATGCCGTTGTTTGAAATTAATAATATAAAATATTATTTGTGAAATGAAATAGTGTATTTGAGGCTGTTGAGGGGAGGGCGGACCCACAACAATGGCCAAAGTGAAATTGAGACAGTAGATACAGCTGGTCTGTTGTAATATAATATCTAGCTGGTCTAGATCTGATATATGATACGTGATATATGATATAGATATGAGTAGATCTAGCTGGTCTGTCATAATATAATAGAGACAGTAGATCTAGCTGAAATGTCATAATATAAATGAGACAGTAGATCTAGCAGGTCTATAATAATATATTCAAACTTATGGTCTCTGTACTCTACATATACAGTGGGGCAAAAAAGTATTTAGTCAGCCAGCAATTGTGCAAGTTCTCCCACTTAAAAAGATGAGAGAAGCCTGTAATTTTCATCATAGGTACACTTCAACTATGACAGACAAAATGAGAGAAAAAAAATCCAGAAAATCACATTGTAGGATTTTTTATGAATTTATTTGCAAATTATGGTGTAAAATAAGTATTTGGTCAATGACAAAAGTTTAGCTCAATACTTTGTTATATACCCTTTGTTGGCAATGACAGAGGTCAAACGTTTTCTGTAAGTCTTCACAAGGTTTTCACACACTGTTACTGGTATTTTGGCCCATTCCTCCATACAAATCTCCTCTAGAGCAGTGATGTTTTGGGACTGTTGCTGGGCAACACGGACTTTCAACTCCCTCCAAAGATTTTCTATGAGGTTGAGATCTGGAGACTGTCTAGGCCATTCCAGGACCTTGAAATGCTTCTTACGAAGCCACTCCTTCGTTGCCCGGGCGGTGTGTTTGGGATCATTGTCATGCTGAAAGACCCAGCCACGTTTCATCTTCAATGCCCTTGCTGATGGAAGGAGGTTTTCACTCAAAATCTCACGATACATGGCCCTGAACTCTGAACCAATTATATTAATTTTGGGGCAAGTCGAAAAGCATTAAACACTTATGCAAATTTAGCTAGCTAGCTTGCAGTTGCTAGCTAATTTGTCCTATTTAGCTAGCTAGCTTGCTGTTGCTAGCTAATTTTTCCTGGGATACAAACATTGAGGTGTAATTTTTACCTGAAATGCACAAGGTCCTGTACTCCCACAATCAATCCACACATAAAACGGTGAGCCAAATCATTTCTAGTCATCTCTCTTCCTTCCAGGCTTCTTTTTCATTGTAAGGCGATTGGTAACTAACTTTCATAATAAACCACCACCGCCCTCAGTTCATCATTCAATCACCCACGTGGGTATATGTTCCTAAAAACCAATGAGAAGATGACATGTGGGTATATGCTCCTAAAAAACAATGAGGAGATGGGAGAGGCAGGACTTGCAGCTTGTTCTGGGTCACAAATATAATACATTTATATTTTAGCTCCTGGCAAATGCAGATGCTCATTGGAGAGCCCAAGCAGTGTGGATGCAATGATTGAATGTATGTGTCACGTTCGTTGTATGGAGGAGACCAAGGCGCAGCGGGAGATGAATACATCTTCTTTAAACAAAGAACACTTAAACAAACTTTCAAAACAACAAAACTAACATGACGCTATATATGATCAGTGCAGACACAGGCAACTAACACAGACAATAACCCACAAACTACCCAAAGAATATGGCTGCCTAAATATGGTTCCCAATCAGAGACAACGATAAACAGCAGATTGAGTCTCTGATTGAGAACCAATCTAGGCAACCATAGACATACAAAACACCTAGATAGTAAACAACCCCATTAACATACAAAACCCCTAGACAGTACGAAAACACATACATCACCCATGTCACACCCTGACCTAACCAAAATAATAAAGAAAACAAAGAATACTAAGGTCAGGGCGTGACAGTATGTGTTCATTTATTTTGCAACGCTCGCACACCCGACGTGACCGGTGTGCTCAGCATGTTAGGATAATTGCAATTGGCTCAGAACAGGCGGCACACAGAGAGCTAACATGAATAATATGCATATCAATCTCACCTTTCTCAAAGTGGAGGAGAGATTGACTTGATCAATACGGGCATATGTGAGAGGCATTGACATGTTGAATGTACCGATCTGTCTGTTTAAACTACCAGCACACTGCTCGGACCCTCATGCATACCCCACAAGACATGCCACCAGTGGTCTCTTCATAATCCCTAAATCCATAACAGACTATGTTAGGCGCACAGTCCTACATAGAGCCATGACTATATAGAACTCTATTCCACATCAAGTAACTCATGCAAGCAGTAAAATTTGATTTAAAAAACAGATAAAAATACACCTTGTGGAACAGCGGGACTGTGAAGCAAAATAATCATAGGCACAGACACATGCATACAAATGCACAATAACATTCGCACTATACAGACATGTACACATGCATTTTGTGTTGTATGTGGTGGTGGAGTAGGGGCCTGAGGTGACACACTTAATGTGTTGGGAAATCTGTTGTGCATGTATCGTAGGTTGGCAGGTAGCCTAATGATTAGAGCAGTCGCCCAGTAACCAAAAGGTTGCTGGATTGAATCCCTGAGCTGAGAAGGTAAAAGTCTGTCATCTGCCCCTGAGCAAGGCAGTTAACCAACTGTTCCCTGGGTGCTTAAGATGTCAATTAAGGCACGCTCTTGCACCACTCGGATTCAGAGTGTTTGGGTTAAATGCGGAAGATACATTTCAGTTGAATGCATTCAGTTGTACAACTGACAAGGTATCCCACTAAAATGGCATAACTGCCCTAGTTTTGCTGGATCCCAGGAAGAGTAGCTGCTGCCTTTGCAGCAGCTAATGGTGAATAAATACAATATACAAATAAAACAAATGTTCAAACCCTGACTTGCCATTGTTGTAATGTTAATATTAGGGCTTTAAGATCTTTGTAATGCAATGCAGCTGAAGTAACGTAGCTAGGTAGCTAACTCTTTTCTTGCTTATTGTGTAGTGAAGGATAAAATATGTAGCCGAGCTTTATATGGACACTAAAACGTTTGGTATAAATATTAGTACAGAACAGTAGTTTTCATTTTTAATTGCTTCCACTGGGTAATCATCAAGAAATTTCAGAAAATGACTGAGTAAAGTAAATACAAATCTTCCATGTCAAACAGCTATTATGGAAAGTCCTGTTCCAGTACTACTCCAAAGAGGATGGGTACTTTACAGGTACATTGTTGTTTTGCAATATGTTGCTCATATGGTAACTGTGTATTTGTTGCATGAGAAATATAAGGACAGCTATTACTGTTGCCAATACAGGCATTGTGAAAAACCCAAGGCATGTCGTCAAGAATTACGTGATAGCCTATCCTTTGGTCCCTTCTTCTGTTCGCAAATTATGTATTTACAGTATATCTCCCTACCACTAGTTGCTCCGTTTTCGAGGGATATGTCACTACACTTGAAAAAGAGGAGGAAGGCTAAGGGGAGGCATTGGATTGAAGTGTCCCCTCTCAGACACCACCTCCCTGTCCGCGCTCTCCCTACCCACACACTGACACAGGCTGTCAGGAATCAGGATAGGCACATGCAGCCCTTTCCTCTCTGACTGTCAGTGTCTTGCTCTTTAATACTAATTGTTTGAGTGCTTTCTTAACCGAAGCCCATTAATGAGGCAGGGGTTATTAAGTGCACTTCCCATTTGGCATTGTTTCCTAATCTCACCAAGCAGCTCAGTGATTCTCCTCCTCCTGCACATTCTGAGTTGTCAGTATGGAGTCTACACACAAGCACACACGTACCGACACATATATGCAGGGGCGTACACAAACGGGCACACATGTGCATGTAGAAACGTGTGCACACATATTTGACATTTTAGTAACTTGTTTTTCACTCACACGCAGACACACACACATTTCCGAGGTAGCATTTAACCACACACACACGCACACACACACACCACAAAAAGTGGACCTTCACTTTTATTTCCCTGCACTGGAAGACTGGTTGAGGATAGGTAGGCTAAAGGCCCTGTAGACTAGGTTCTTACTGCTCCTAGCAGAACTCTGCTAGGAGTAAGCGAACATCTGTGCTCTCATACTCCCTTAAAATACCTTTGCTTGAAAAATGAGAAAAAAGCAGAAATATTACTCTTTGTCCCTCTTGAGACGCCGTAGCAACAACATCACCAGTAACACTTCCTCAAAATAGTCAGAATTAATCTAAGAAAAAAATCAAGAAATCTGTAATACGTTTTGGTTTTTGCCATGGTGATTTTACATCTGTTCGGTGCAGTATTTCTCAACTGAAAATGTTTGCATGAAAACTACTCATCTCTTGTTGAATTACAACAAATACATCATTGTTACGACTCCTGCTCCTACTAAAAAATGTGTTTGCACAAAAACTGGCAAAAAAAAACTGTCGATGACAAAAACAACAAAAATGTCACAATTTGGTCATAATATTGTCCCAACCTGCTTGGATTTGGAAACATACATTATGGTAAGCTTAACTTGTGTTTCACATGGATCATACTGAACTACGGAATGCATTTTTTAAACTTATTTAGTCAACATGCAATGATTTGACCCTCTCTTTTCTGTGTTGTTTGACAAATGTATACTTGAGCAATAATTGCTGTAGAAAAATAAAATATATATACACCACAAGTCAAAAGTTTGGACACACCTACTCATTCAAAGGTTTTTCTTTATTTTTACTATTTTCTACATTGTAGAATAATAGTGAAGAGATCAAAACTATGAAATAACACATGGAATCATCTAGTAACAAAAGTGTTAAACAAATCAAAATATATTTTATATTTGAGATTCTTCAAAGCAGCCACACTTTGCCTTGATGACAGCTTTCCACACTCTTGGCATTCTCTCAACCAGCTTCACCTGGAATGATTTTCCAACCACCTTGAAGAAGTTCCCACATTGTCTGTATTGTGTTTATTCTTATGAAATTGTTAGATATTACAGCAATGTTGGAGCTAGAAACACAAGCACTTCGCTACACCCACAATAACATAAGCTAAACATTGGTAAAAGATCAAGTCCATATTATGGCAAGAACAACTCAAATAAGCAAATAGAAACGACAGTCCATCATTACGTTAAGACATGAAAGTCAGTCAGTCCTGGAAAATGTTAAGAACTTTCCAAATTTCTTCAAGTGCAGTCACAAAAACCATAAACGCTATGATGAAACTGGCTCTCATGAGGGCGGCAGGGTAGCCTAGTGGTTGGACTAGAGCATTGGACTAGTGACCGGAAGGTTGCAAGTTCAAATCCCCTAGCTGACAAGGTACAAATCTGTCGTTCTGCCCCTGAACAGGCAGTTAACCCACTGTTCCTAGGCTGTCATTGAAAATAAGAATTTGTTCTAGTTAAATAAAGGTAAAATAAAAAAAATATATAAAAAGGGCCGCCACAGGAATGAAGACCCAGAGTTACCTCTGCTGCAAGGATAGCTCATTAGAGTTACCAGACTCAAAAATTGCATACCAAGTCAATTCTTCACAGAATTAACAGTAATAGACACATCTCATGTCCTTCATGGGCAATTGCTGCAAAGAAGCCACTACTAAAGGAACCAATAATAAGAAGAGGCTTGCTTGATCCAAGAAACACAAGCAATGGACATCATGGGTGGAAATCTGTCCTTTGCTCTAAATAGTCCAAATTTGACATTTTTGGTTCCAAGGGGCAGAGTAGGTGTATGGATGATCTCCGCATATGTGGTTCCCACAGTGAAGCATGGAGGAGGTGTGATGGTCTGGGGGTACTTTGCTGGTGACACTGTCTGTGATTTATTTAGAATTCAAGGTACACTTACCCAGCATGGCTACTACAGAATTCTGTAGCAATACGCCATCCCATCTGGTTTGCGCTTAGTGGGACTATCATTTGTTTTTCAACAGGACAATGACGCAAAACACACCTCCAGGCTGTGTAAGGGCTATTTGACCAAAGAGAGTGCTGCGTTAGATGACCTGGCCTCCACAATCACTCGAACTCAACCCAATTGAGATGGATTGAGATGAGTTGGACCACAGAGTGAAGGAAAAGCAGCCAACAAGTGCTCAGCATATGTGAGAACTCCTTCAAAACTATTGGAAAAGCATTCCTCATGAAGCTGGCTGAGAGAATTCCAAGAGCGTGCAAAGCTGTCATCAAGGCAAAGGGGGGCTGGGCTGTTTGAACAAATCTTAAATATAATTTTGGGGGGGGATTTGTACTTTTGGTTATTACATGATTCCATATGTGTTATTTCATAGTTTTGATGGCTTCACTATTATTCAACAATATAGAGAATAGTAAGAATAAAGAAAAACCCTTCAAAGAGTAGCTGTGTCCAAACTTTTGACTGGTACTGTATAACACCGTCGCCTACACTGACTATAAAAAACATTAAGAACATCTGCTCTTTTCATGACATAGGCTGACCAGGTAAATCCAAGTGAAAGCTATGATCCCGTATTGATGTCACTTGTTATATCCACTTTAATCACTGTAGATGAAGGGGAGGAGACAGGTTTTTTAAAAATGTAAGCCTTGAGACAATTGAGACATGGATTGTGTAGGTGCACCATTCAGAGGGTGAATGGGCAAGACAACATTTTTAAGTGCCTTTGAAGGGGGAATATTATGTAGCAGGTGACAGGCGCACCGGTTTGAATGTGTCAAGAACTGCTATGCTGCCGGGTTTTTCATGCTCAACAGTTTCTGACGAATAGAGGCTGTTCTGAGGGCAAAAGGGGCAGAGTGCAACTCAATATCAGGAAGGTGTTCCTAATGTTCGGTATGTGTATATGTTGTTTGCTGGAGGTTCATCAGGTCAATGTTTACATTATGCCTACCCTCCATAAATTATATATTTTTATGGCCACCACAACATAGTCTCTTTGTCTAACAATGGATTTATCGCCTAAAATAAAACTAGACCCTGTAGCAAAAGCATTCATAACATCACTCCAAATGGAGGAAAGAATCGTGCTTATCCTGGAAACAAGTGCTAACATCTCATAGGATAAGCCTATAATAGCCATTCCCAAATAAAACAACCCATTTGTGAGGAGGAGCAAGATAACAATTATATGAATCAACACATTGGTTCTGAAACACAGATTTTATTCAAACAAACAATTAAAAATAGTTTATCTGCCAGAATACATAAAGCACAGTCGAAAGCAGAATTGCATACAATCTCTAGAACATTCATTCATGTGTTATTTCGGGAAAAATCAAAATGATCGATAAAGACATATCAGCATGATTGTTGTTAAAGTTATAATAATTTTTATTTACATTTTTTGGGATTGGCGGGTTAAGCCATGGCGCATAAAATAACGTAACATTTTTATATTGAAACTAAAGAGATGCGATGTAGTATAAGCAGTAAAGGCCCGGTTGTAGATTAATTAACATGATGTAAAGGTTTTCCAGAAGAAGTTCTTGCACCCAGCCTTGCGTTCACGCGGCGCCAGTACTGGGCCAGCTGCACGCTCCAGCTCGAGACGCACATCCTCCTGCTCCACGCCACGAGACAGGTCATCTGACTCAATCGCCTCGTTCTCTGCTAGTGCAAGCTCTGAGAGCAGCTCTGCAAGTGTATACCTGGCAAGCTCCTGAAAATAGATAAAATAACATAACATTTTTATTTCTTCTCTTTTGTGGAGACTGAAAAATACACATTTTAGCAACAGGATCTATTGAAATAGAAACAAATCAACACGCCTTAATAAAATGTAGCCTACCCATTTAGGAAGGAAATCAGTGTTTGAATGTTGTTTTCTCTTCCCTCAATTTGCTAAAATATATATAGGCTATTTGATCTGCATTATTTATAATGATTTAAGATGGCTGCAAATCTTTAAAATTACCTTTCCTACGCTGTTACGCATGAACCGATCACTTAAACTGAGATGTAAAACAACTTTTTTATTCCAACATGTGTTTCATTTTCTTTGAAGAAGACGTTTCATTAATAAACATTAACATTAAAACCCATTCCACTGTATGTTTTATCTATTCTTGTCAAGTTGTGTTTGTAATTGACAACTACCTACAGCAAGACCCCAAATTCCAGAGACATCTTTCGTTTTTATTTGATACATTTTCATTTTAAAGGTTGATTTAAAATATAGAACAATTGACATTTACATTTCATTAGTTGCTCTGATATCAGTCTTTCCACAATCCTCGGCACTTAATAAAATGCATGTCAATTTCTCCTGGCTCAACGTAGAGGATAGATTGATTTCATCACTACTTCTATTTGCGAGAAGTATTGATATGTTGAATGCACCGAGCTGTCTGTTTAAACTACTAGCACACAGCTCAGACACCCATGCATACTCCACAAGGCATGCCACCAGTGGTATTTTCATAATCCCCAAGTCTAGAACAAACTATGGGAGGCGCACAGTCCTACATAGAGCTACGGCTACTTAGAGCAATGACTACATGGAACCCTATTTCACATCAAAAAACTCATGCAAGCAGTAAAATCAGATTTAAAAACGGATTAAACTACACCTTATGGAACAGCAGGGACTATGAAGAGAGACACAGGCACAGACACGCATACACACATACATGATAACGTATACACACACATACACATGGATTTTGTGTTGTTGATATGTGGGAACACACTTAATATGTTATGGAATATGTTGTGAAATGTAATGTAATGTCTTTTTAATTGTATAAATGGCTTAATTTTGCTGGACCCCAAATATTTGTACAAATACAAATACTTAATTTCGTGGTCGCTTCGGCACCATGAAAATGCGCATCATGCTGTTCCCTGCATCTTGCTAATTAGATCGATTAATTTCCACATGCACCTGCAAGTAAAACCGCAGGGATAAATGTATGGCAACTGTTTAACCTTAAATCTGTATAATGTATAATCTCTATACTCTGGAAGTAAATCTACTTAAAATGTAGTTTGCAGCTGTACCACCAGCTCTGAAAAATAGGATACTATGGTCACAGTAGCTGGCGTTTAAGTCTGATTGAAGGTATTTACCTGTTTGCCTGCAGGTGCCATGAGTGACCGTTGAAGAAGCTGGCGAAGTTTGGCATCGGATGGAGCTGCAGAGACACTGCTGATGGTCAAGGCTAGGGAAAGCAGCGCTAGGGCGCACTGGACACGCGTCGAGAGCATCTTCTTTTGTGTATCGGGGTGGCAGAGGATGGATGAAGGCGGTTCAATTGGGCAGAAGATAGTCGAGATGGGGTTCTCTTCGGGTTATGCTGCTCCTTCTGTTGTTTTAGTGCACCCTCCGAACCCGTCTTTTAAACGGTTCGTCTGTGGTCAGGTGGTAAGGGGGGTTTCCTTCTGGCGCGTAACGTTTGAGTGATGATTCCAAGTGACAAAGTTTCCAACGATTGGAGAGTCGTGCGCATCCATCGAGAAAAGGGAATTCAAGATCCTTTCATTTATTGAATATCACCCGATTAGTGAAATATGGTTTACTTTGTAGAGACTTTCACTCCGTGTGGATCTTATTGAATTTCAACAAGTTCGTTTATTTTTTTTCGCCCAATGAAATGAACTCAAGGCCCTGTAATGGAAAATCAACAACACATACATCATGAATAGGCTACAATGTGTCAAACTGGCCTCCACTTGAATGACTATAGGATTTCATGATGAGTCTGAACGTCACTTATGCCTGAAATGTTTTTATTCTTCATAAATACAGCTGTTGGAAATATCCAACATATTGTTTCTACATATAGGACATACAGTATATTTTTTCCAATTTAGAGGACTCTTAAACTAATTCAAAACACTTCTCATATGGGTATTTTCGCTCGCTACTTCACGTCATTGCGCATGCCTGCAATGATCCTTTTGCATTTACAACAATTCAAGTATTATCGAACAAAATATCAGTATGATGAGACAAATATGTCTACATTGGAATAAAGCAAGTGAAGCAGCAAATGGAATTCACTTAATCTTGTAGTTTTTTGTATTATTATAAAGGGGCACTTTTATTTGAAAATGGATGTAATTCTTCTTCATTTCATTCATTCTTCAGCACACACAAGAAAATACTCATGTTGACCTGCAATGGATGTGGAGTGAGTTTCGTGGAAGAGTTCTGAATCCCAGTGGAATACTCAGAATAGCCTTCTATCCCATTAACTTCCAGCAATTAATATTGTAGTGCACATGCTTTCAAACGAAATATCCCTTTTGATAGTCACATACTGTCACCACTGTTTGTAATTTCGTGGCCTACATATACAAAGAGTTAATTAGACCAAATCCTGGTGTTATATTTGCTTTCCAGCCTTATGAGCTTCCCAATTTCTTGCCTGCATATGTAGAGTCGTAAGTGCCCAATAGTCTCTATTTATAGCGTTTACATTCTAAGCCATTGTAATAAGACTTCTAAAGAAGACTGCTAAATAGCAATTCAAATAGTTACCGAGACTACCCGCATTGACCCTTTTTGCACTAAATATCTTGCACTGACTCTATGCACACACGGTAGATTACACCCACACACACACACACACTTACATTGATTCCCCAACACACACACACAACATTCGCCCACATACACACTGACGCCACGCACAAACACACGCGCACACACACACACACACACACACACACACACACACACACACACACACACACACACACACACACACACACACACACACACACACACACAAGCCACATTATCCCTACTTGTATGTACAGTACATAGCTACGTCAATTACGCCAGCAACAGACGCAGACACGACACATCCAAGTATATCTGACCAAATTATGAAAGACAAGCATTGTAATTTAGAGTTTCGTAAAGTGAGTGTGGAAGAGGTAAAAAAAAGTGTTGTCTATCAACAATGACAAGCCACCTGGGTCTGACAACCTGGATGGAAAATGAATGAGAATAGCGGACGATATTGCCACTACTATTTGCCATATCTTCAATTCAAGCCTACAAGAAAGTGTGTGCCCTCAGGTCTGGGGGGAAGCAAAAGTAATTCCGCTACCCAAGAATAGTAAAGCCCCCTTTACTAGCTCAAATAGCCGACTAATCAGTCTGTTACCAACCCTTAGTAAACTTTGGGGAAAAAATAGTTTTTAACCAGATACAATGCCATTTTACAGTAAACTAACATACTTTCAGGGTGCTGATAGGGAAGGACATTTTTTTCCATGTATGGCACTTATACAAATGACAGATGATTGGCTGAGAGAATTTGATGATAGCATTGTTTTTGGTACAAAACCCACAACCTCAACTAAATCTAGTCATGAATCATGTGGAAATTGAGCAAAAAAAAATGCTTGGAGTAACCTTGGAGTAACCCTAGAATGTAAACTGTCATGGTCAAAACATGTCGATGCAACAGTAGCTAAGATGGGAAGAAGTCTGTCCATAATAAAGCATTGCTCTTCCTTCCTTCTTAAGGCTAGGGGGCAGTATTCGGAAGTTCGAATGACTGAGCCCAAAGTAACCTGCCTGTTAATCAGGCCCAGAGGCTAGGATAAGCATATAATACCATTTGATAGTAGCATTAGATAGAAAACACTCTGAAGTTTTTTAAACTGTTAAAATAATGTCTGTGAGTAAAACAGAACTGATATGGCAGGCGGAAACCCGAGGAGAATCCATCCGTTAAAAAAAATGTTGAGGTCACAGGCCATTTCAATGCTAGTCTATGAGATATTCAAAAGAACCCTTCCCAGATTGCAGTTCCTATGGCTTCCACTAGATGTCAAACAGTCTTTAGAAAGGGTTTCAGGCTTGTTTTTTGAAAAGTTGTAGTTTTTCAAGGTGTACCTCATTAGGATTCTAATGGCACGTGTGAATGAGGGCCCGCACTTCGTAATTCATCTCCGGTATTGAACATATTACAGTGATGGAAAAAAATATGGAATATGTAAATAAATTATACAATTTAAGATGGCATGTACAGTGAGGAAAAAAAGTATTTGATCCCCTGCTGATTTTGTACGTCTGCCCACTGACAAAGAAATGATCCGTCTATAATTGTAATGGAAGGTTTATTTGAACAGTGAGAGACAGAATAACAACAAAAAAATCCAGAAAAACGCATGTCAAAAAGGTTATAAATTGATTTGCAATTTAATGAGGGAAATGAGCTCTGGAGTGGGCCAATGCCGTGTGGGGAGAAGGAGATGCGGCATTGGAGGACTTCACAGAGTTCACCCGCCCGAGGGTAGAGTGGCGTGTGAGCGCCTCTTCCAGCTGAGGCAGGATACGAGGTGCGCCTAGGAGTTTGCCCTAGAGTTTAGGACCCTGGCTGCCAACGCGGTATGGAACGACAGGGCCCTGATCGACCACTACCGTTGCAGTCTGCGCGAAGACGTCTGTCCTCGCGCAGACTGCAAGTTGGCCTGCAGAGACACCACCCTCATGTTGCATCAGCTGGTGGACCTGTCCATCCGGCTAAACAACCTGTTGGCTACCCTGTTGGACATTCAGATTGGGGTCTGGTGGTTCCATCCCCTCGCACCCCCTCTCCTGAACCTATGGAGCTAGGAGGGGTCGGTGCGTAGGAAGACCAGAGGGGGTTCCAGTTCGTGCACCATCTGTGGCCGCAGAGGACACACTGCCGGTCGGTGCCGGGTTGGTCCCTCTGGGAATCGAGGCAGCAGGCAGGGCACTCTGGCGTCACCCTAGGTGAGTCTGCACCACTCTCATCCAGAGTCCTCTGTTGTCCAACTGTTTTTTTTCTGATATTTCCCCGCAATCCCAGCATAAGGTGCTCGTCGATTCAGGCACTGCTGGGAATTTTATTGACAGAGCACTCGCTCTTAGTCTAATGATCCCCATTATCCCTGTGGCTAAACCTTTCCCAGTTCACGCTCTGGATAGTCGACCACTGGGGTCTGGGCTAATCAGGGAAGCCACTATCTCCCTGGCCATGGTGACGCAGGGGAGTCACGGGGAGAGAATCAGTCCCTTTTTCATTGACTCTCCTGCGTTTCCCGTGGTACTGGGCCTTCCCTGGTTAGCTTATCATAACCCCACTATTTCATGGCAACAGAGGGCTCTCACTGGATGGTCGCAAGACTGGTCGGGGAGGTGTGTAGGGGTTTCCGTTGGTGCTACAATGGTGGAAATTCCAGACCAGGTCTCCACTGTGCGCATCCCCCCTGAATATGCCGATTTGGCTCTCGCCTTCTGTAAAAAGAATGCGACTCAATTACCACTCCATCGACAGGGGGATTGTGCAATAAATCTCCTGATAGACGCCGCACTTCCCAGGAGTCACGTGTATCCCCTGTCGCAAGCGGAGATGGTGGCTATGGAGACATATGTCTCCGAATCCCTGAGTCAGGGGTACATTCGGTCATCCACTTCACCCGTCTCCTCGAGTTTCTTTTTTGTGAAAAAGAAGGATGGAGGTTTGCGCCCCCTGCATTGATTATCAAGGTCTCAATCAAATCACGGTGAGGTGCAGTTACCCGCTACCTCTTATCGCCACGGCGATTGAGTCAATGCACGGGGCGCGCTTCTTTACAAAACTGGAGCTCAGGAGCGCATACCACCTGGTGCTTATTCAGGTGAGGGAAACAAGTGAAAGATGGCGTTTAGTACCACCTCAGGGCATTATGAGTACCTCGTCATGCCGTACGGGTTGATGAATGCTCCATCAGTCTTCCAATCGTTTGTAGATTAGATTTTCAGGGACCTGCACGGGCAGGGTGTAGTGGTGTATATCGATGACATTCTGGTATACTCCGCTACACACGCTGAGCATGTGTCTTTGGTGCGCAAGGTACTTGGACAACTGTTGGAGCATGACCTGTACGTCAAGGCTGAGAAATGCCTGTTCTTTCAGCAAGCCGTCTCCTTCCTAGGGTATCGCATTTCCACATCAGGGGTGGAGATGGAGAGGGACCGCATTTCAGCCATGCGTAATTGGCCAACTCCCACCACGGTAAAGGAGGTGCAGCGATTTTTAGGGTTTGCCAATTACTACTGGAGATTCATCCAGGGTTTTGGTGAGGTGGCTGCTCCCATTACCTCACTGCTGAAGGGGGGTCCTGTACGTCTCCAGTGGTCAGTTGAGCCAGACAGGGCTTTTGGACAACTAAGGGCTCTGTTTACCTCGGCGCCCGTGCTGGCCCATCACGCTCCCTCTTTGGAGTTCATAGTGGAGGTGGACTCGTCCGAGGCTGGGATAGGAGTGGTGCTTTCTCAGAGCTCGGGTACGCCCCCGAAGCTCCGCCCCTGTGCCTTCTTCTCGAAGAAGCTCAGCCTGGTGGAGCAAAACTATGACGTGGGGGACCGGGAGCTGTTGGCTGTAGTCAAGGCCTTGAAGGCGTGGAGACATTGACTTGAGGGGGCTAAACACCCTTTTTTCATCTGGACTGACCACCGCAATCTGGAGTACATCCGGGCAGCGAGGAGACTGAACCCTCGCCATTTTGTTTTCACCCTTTCGTACAGAACGGGTTCACGAACGTTAAGGCAGATACACTGTCCCGGCAGTATGACACGGAGGAGCGGTCCATGGATCCCGCTCTCATACTCCCCTCCTCTTGCTTGGTGGTGGACATGGACATTGAGCGGGCGTTACGTGCAGAGCCCGCTCCCCCCCAGTGTCCAGAGTGAACGGGGTATGTTATAGGTTACAGCTTCCCCCCGATTACCGCATTAATCCCTCATTCCATGTGTCTCTCCTCAGGCCGGTGGTGGCTGGCCCACTCCAGGAAGCTGAGGTGCGGGTGGTTCCTCTCCCCCCTCTGGACATCGAGGGGGCCCTGTTCAATCCATCCTGGATTCGAGATGTCGGGTGAAGGGCCTTCAGTACCTCGTGGACTGGGAGGGGTACGGAGGAGAGATGCTGGGTTCCGGAGGAGGACGTGTTGGACCCTTCCATGCTGCAGGATTTCCACCGTCTCCATCCGGATTGCCCAGAACCTCGCCCTACGGGTTGTCCCCAAGGCCAGTGTCGGCGCGCTGCTGGAGCCGCGCGTCAAGGGGGGGATACTGTCACAACTTCTCCCGAAGTCGGTTCTTCTCCTTGTTTGTGCGGTGTTCGGCGGTCGACGTCACCGGTCTTCTAGCAATCGCGATCCATTTTTCATGTTTCATTTGTTTTGTCTTGTTTTCACATTCACCTGGTTTCAATTCCCTAATTACATGTTGTATATGTTCCCTCTGTTTCCCAAATGTCCTTGTTGGGAATTGTTTATTGTAAGTACGTGTGCATTGTGTGACTGGTGCGATACGGGTTGTGTGCCCAGGTGTTTGTTGTTTTTGTATGCTGGTAGTTATGCTCCGACTATTTACCAAGTTCTGCTCTTCTGCGTTTGACTTCCCTGCCACCAGTTACGCACCCCTTACAGTCATTTTTAAAGTATTAATTTATTATTATTATGAATCTGTACATGTGTGACGAAAAGGGGAATTAAAGAGCTACAGAGATAAGATGGAAGGATGAATGAATGGATGGATAGAAAGAAGGAAGTATACAGTATTTACAGTGGGATCCGGAATGGTTGGATTCCTTGATAAAGACGAGCAAAAAATAAATATAAAGTAAATAATACAAATACTGAGCTTTATTGTAAGCAAACAAAAATATATATATATATTTTATCGAATCACACGAGTGTGAGGTGTGGCTCTGTTCTTGTAGTATATAGGGTTAGGGGGAAGGTGTTGTGGGAGTATCTCCCGGCTCTCTGTGTTGGCTAATGAAGGCCAAGTTTAACACATTTGTCCACTAGACTCTTTGCACATTTGGGCAGAAGTATCTGGGGGGTTCTACTAAGCTAACCTATGGAATTGTTTTAAGATGGTCATACCATACCATCTTTTAGCTTTTTGATTGACAAGACAGATTTTTTGGATCATTTTAGAACCCCTTTAGGTATATAAAAAAAACATGTTTACTTTGGCCTTTAACAGTACAGCCATAGGAATGCATTGAATAACACATTTATAAATGGCAAAAAAATAAAGTAAAAAAGTAAATCATAAGGAATAAGGTTTTGAAGTGTCTGTCCTACACTCTTAGAAGAAAATGTGCTATCTAGGACCTAAAAGGGTTCTTCGGCTGTCCCCAAAAGACAACCCTTTGAAGAACCATTTTGAGTTCCATGTATGTCACGCTGGAATAAAGGATTTGGATACATGCGCAGTAATACACAATAGGGGGTTTTAATACACCCAAAACAAACACGTATACAAAAACTGGGCTGTACCCAAACAAAAGAGCGATGGTAAACCTTGTTGAATGACACAGGACGATACACATAATATACAATATATAAAGGGACATGGGAACAATAACTGACAAAGACAGAGGGAACAGAGGGCACATATATAACATACTAATCAGGAGAATGTGGGAACCAGGAGTGTGTAATCAGACAAGAGAGTCCGGGGTTGATGATAATGATTCCCTTTCAGTGAAGCCTAGAAAGCCGGTGACGTAGACCTCCGGAACTGGTGAACAGAATGAGCAGCAGTACCGGGAGGATCCGTGACAATGTAGAACCCTTTCCACAGAGGGCACTACATCTAACCCAAAAGAGTTCTACCTGGAACCAAAAATGGTTCTTCAATGGGTTCTACTATGGTGACAGCCGAAGAACCCATTTGGAACCCTTTTTTCTTAAAGTGTATATCTGGGAGATATAAGAAAGCTAATTCTTTTCATTATTTTTGTTGGCACAAAACGTTGATTCATTTGTATGGGTTACCTTCACACAAGTCCCGTGACGCTTGTGGAAGTATAGCGTCATGAGAATCTCTCCTTTCCACAATGAGGTCAAATTTATTTGTAGCCAAAACAGTTTGAACGCTACTGACATTTTCGTGAGAAAACTGATTTTTGGTATGTCTCATAGTCTAACAACACCAACGCAGATGTGGAAGGCCGACGAAGCCCATACAAAAAAACAGATGTTTGTAGCTTAAACTGGGCACCTCCCTGACCAAGACCTTTCTCCCCCGATTGTTCAGTTTGGCTGAGTGGCCAGCTCTAGGAAGAGTCTTGGTGGTTCTAAACTTCTTCCATTGAAGAATGGTGGAGCCCACTGTGTTCTTGAGGACCTTCAATGCTACAGAAATGTTTTGTGCCTCGCAGGAACCTGTCTCGACGTTCTGCGGACAATTCCTTCTACCCCATGTCTTGATTTTTGCTCCGGTATGAATTGTCAACTGTGGGACCTTAAATAGACAGGTGTATGCCTTTCCAAATAATGTCAAATCAATTGAATTTACCACAGGTTGACTCCAATCAAGTTGTTGAAACATCTCAAAGATGATCAATGCAAACAGGATGCACCTGAGCTCAATTTCGAGTGTTATAGCAAAGGGTCTGAATAATATGTAAATAAGGTATTTCTGTTTTTTATTTGTAATACATTTACAAACATTTCTATAAACCTGTTTTCGCTTTGTCATAATGGGTTATAGTGTGTAGATTGCTGAGGATTCAATATTTAATACATTTTATAATAAGGCTGTTACATAACAAAATGTTGAAAAAGTTAAGGGGTCTGAATACTTTCCGAAGGCACTGTATATGCATACATCATCGCAGATGGATGGATAGACAGACAGAATGGCAGACAGACAGACTGTGATAAACTCAGAAGCATGATGGGTGGTTCAAGAGAGTGATAGGATGCACAGCCGGTGCCTCATCAGTGATGTCTCCGCATCTTGATTTTCAGAAAATTGTTAAAGACAACTTCTGGAGCCTGTTGCTGAACATTAAGGAGGATTTGCAGAGGTCGTCTAATCTCACTATATTGTTACAGGGTAAAGTTAGTATCTTGCCCTGGATTAACCTTTAATTATTTATGATCTCTATGTCGCCACCTACAACATTTATAAAGGAAGTACATTTAACTCTCTCTAAATGAATATGGGGTGGAAAGCAGGCTACGATTAAACTCACCAATCTGCAGCATGTTACATTTAAACTCACCATTCTGCAGCATGTTGCGGATTTGCTGATCCGAATCATTTTTTTTTAATGGGCTTTTCAAATAAGAGCTTTACTAGTGTGGATGAACCGTCAATGGGGTGCACCATGGAGTGCTATTTAATCTGCATTTGAACCACATAGACTAGAACATTTAATGTTTGCAGGGTTTGGGAATAGTTCTGATCTCCTTGACTGTATGCAAGAGGTGGAAAAGGTCATAGGTCATCAAACAAAATTCCAGCAATTGTCTCAATGTGGAACAATTTCCATTTATTAATGGGTGTACATCCTTTCACACAGGCCTGTTGGTCTTCAAAGGGCATTTATTTTTTGATGGGCATTAATAATGAGACTGGCCTCCCCACATTTCAGGACATTAAAGGGATGGTTTACTCAAAAATGATATTTTAGTTTCTTGTTCATTAGTCCACTATTAATACAATGCCAAAAAAAGTGTGCATGTCACCAGTCAAGTTTTCAAGATAGTCCAAACTCAGTACAGATCAAAAACTGTAATGATGATGTGTTTTGCATCACACGGTGCAGATTGCATCATCAGGACCGTTTTTGCTCTGTACTAAAAGTACTCTGTCTTGAAAAAAATACTGCTGACATGCACACTTTAGAGATTAATATTCCTTGCCAGGATCCTCATGCTTTCTGTATCTGCAGTTAAGGTCAATAATAAAGCAGTGTGCTATGGAATTTCCCCCTGACCAGAACACCCAATGGCAGGCTAGATAGGTCCCTACTAGAAGCTCAAGAGGGCTAGTAGCAGACATACAGTATATGATTCAATTATAGGGAAGAAATACAAGAAAACACATGTGGAGAGTGCATGTTAGGAAAAGTAGCAGTAGATGGGATTTACATCTGATTGGGAAAGGATATGGTCAACCCTGAATGAGGCATCTAAGAACCTTAGCCACCAGCTTATCCACTTCCAATTGATTCACATATCATATGCCAGCACATATGAACATCTTCGGATGAAAATAATAACAAACCAAAACTGAACATTCTGTAAAAAAATAATGCCGTTATGCATATGTTCTGGGAACATTTTTGAGTGACATGCTTGGTGCTGTCAAGATCAATGGGAGTAAATCATGTCCCAGATCTCTGCCTATGCCTGCTGAATGATGACTCATCTTTGTATTTTACACCCTATTCGAAGTAGAATTATATTAGCTTGATTTATAGCAGCAAAGAAAGCAATTTTTCACCAATGCTCCCTAAAAAATGGTAGGCACTGAGCAAATTTCAGAACTATGAGCAAAAACTATTTTGAAACTTCCAGTGAGCCTGTACGCACTTTAAAGATCCAATGCAGCCATTTTTGATCAAATAAATTCTGAGTAACAATGAAGTACCTTACTGTGATTGTTTTCAATTAAAAATAAACTAAAATAGCTATTCAGCAAAGAGTAATTTCTCGAGGAAGGATTTTGCTTTCTTATTGGTCTATTAACAAATGTACTGCCTGGTGATGTCACCATGGAAGGCCAAAACAGGCGGATAGTTTCAGACAGTGGCCAATAGCAAATACCATTTCCACATGAATATACAGTTGAAGTCTGAAGAATACATACACTTTGGCCAAATACATTTAAACTCAACACAACATTATGTCATACATAGCCTACAGTTTCATCCCATGAGGAAGCAAAAAGCAAAAAAGACAATTGAATGATAGGTTTGTCACTCAGGACAGGTCAGCCTCCCTCCAATCTCACGCCCACAGCCTGTATCCCCTCTTCTCAAAATAGCAAAGAAAGTAAAAAACAGAAACCAAAGGGGAAGAAAAGAAAAGTAAATTACTGTCACGCCCTGGCCTTAGTATTCTTAGTATTCTTAGTATTCTTAGTATTTTTCGTTATTATTTTGGTTAGGCCAGGGTGTGACATGGGGATTTATGTGGTTTGTTTTGTCTGGGGTTGTTTGTAGGTATGGGACTGTGGTTAGAGTAGTACTCTAGGTAAGTCTATGGTTGCCTAGAGTTGTTCTCAATCAGAGGCAGGTGTTTATCGTTGTCTCTGATTGGGAACCATATTTAGGCAGCCATATTCTTTAGGTCTCTTGTGGGTGATTGTTCCTGTCTTTGTGTTTGTGGCACCAGATAGAACTGTTTTGGTTTTTTCACATGTCTTGTAGATTGTTGTATTTTCATCTTTATTAAAGATGTACAAAACTAACCACGCTGTATTTCGGTCTGCCTCTCTTTCACCAGAACAAAACCGTTACAATCACCTTAACAGTTGTTCCCTTATGTTGGAGGAAATCCCTGCCCATTTAGATGGCCTTGCCCTGGTAACTTTTGTAGGAAAAGGGGGGTGCTTGCATGCCGATGAACACCATCCCAACCGTGAAGCACAGGGGTGGCAGCATCATGTTGTGGAGGTGCTTTGCTGCAGGAGCAATGGTGCACTTCACAAAATAGATGGCATCATGAGCTACGAAAATGATGTGGATATTGAAGCAACATCTCAAGACATCAGTCAGGAAGCTTGGTCGCAAATGGGTTTTCCAAATGGACAATGACCCCAAGCATACTTCCAAAGTTGTGACAAAATGGCTTAAGAACAACAAAGTCAAGGTATTGGAGTGGCCATCACAAAGCCCTGAACTCAATCCTAAAGAAGATTTGTGGGCAGAACTGAAAAATTGTGCGTGAGCAAGGAGGCCTACAAACCTGACTCAGTTATACCAGTTCTGTCAGGAGGAATGGGCCAAAATTCACCCAACTTATTGTGGGAATCTTGTGGAAAGGCTACCTGAAACATTTGACCCAAGTTAAACAATTTAAAGGCAATGCTATCAAATACTAATTGAGTGTATGTAAACTTCTGACCCACTGGGAATGTGATGAAAGGAATAAAAGCTGAAATAAATGATCCTCTGCTATTATTCTGACATTTCATATTCTTAAATAAAGTGGTGATCCTAACTGATCTAAGACAGGGAATTTTTAATAGGAATAAATGTCAGGAATTGTGAAAAACTAAGTTTAAATGTACTTGACTAAGGTGTATGTAAAGTTCCGACTTCAACTGTATATAAATTGTGTGTCATAAAATATAGCCTCTCTAGCTCTATCCGTCTCTGAGTAATTAGGAAAAAAAGAAAAAGTGTTACTTTCGCCCCGGTTCTCCCCTACGTTCTCAGTGTGATTGACAGACAGCGTGAGTAATTACCCTCCCCCTCTGACATAGTGTTCCCTGTTGGGGCCGTTCATAGGCGGGCAGCACAACACGACAGCTCACACACTCTGCTGTGTGATGCCATGCAGCAGCTCCTAACACACCAATAAAAGCATCTGCTTAATGAATAAAATAATGTAAAATGAGAACTATTGAGGTCTGAACTGCCTCTTTTTACATGATAACAATATTTAATTTAACTTAAACACTAACATATTCCACTGCAAGTCAGAAGCTAAGCATATAGATCATTGGAAATGCTGGGTTTTGAGACCTCATTGCAGAGCTTGAATTCAAAAGTAATTTACATTTAATTGGGAGAGATGCAATATTGAAGTAAAGATTGAATTATTGAATGGGGAACAATTAAAGCTCACCAATCCCAAATTATTTTCCGTTCATAACCTGTTTGTTCATTAGCAACGAGTTCATTTACATGATTTCTAACATCATTCAGACCCATGATGAAAAATGTTTACTGTATCTTTGCATTTTCACAAAGATGTAATATAGCATGATTGAAAATCTGTAGTTTTGATTATAAGACAATTTATCTAAGTTTCTTTAGTTGTGCTTTAAGTTTTTGAATAAATCATTCATTTAAAGCTTGGATGCCAAAGTCCTTGATGCCATCTCTTGCCATTGGGCAAGGCATGCAGTGCATTCGGAAAGTATTCAGACCCCTTCACTTTTCCCACATTTTGTTACGTTACAGCCTTAATCTAAAATGGATTAAACAAATACAAATTTCATTAATCTACAGACAATACCCCATAACGACAAAGCGAAAACAGGTTTATAGAAATGTTTGTAAATGTAATAGACATAAAAAACAGAAATACCTTATTTATATATTATTCAGACCCTTTGCTATGAGACTCGAAATTGAGCTCAGGTGCTTCCTGTTTCCAATGATCATCCTTGAGATGTTTCTCCAACTTGATTGGAGTCCACTTGTGGTAAATTCAATTGATTGGACATGATTTGGAAAGGCATACACCTGTCTATATAAGGTCCCACAGTTGACAGTGCATTTCAGAGCAAAAACCAAGCCATGATGTCGAAGGAATTGTTCGTAGAGATTCGAGACAGGATTGTGGAAGAAGGAAGAAGTTTGGAACCATCAAGACTCTTCCTAGAGCTGGCCACCCAGCCAAACTGAGCAATTAGGGGAGAATGGCCTTGGTCAGGGAAGAATGGGAGAAACTCCCCAAATATAGGTGTGCCAAGCTTGTAGCGTCATACCCAAGAAGACTGAGGCTGTAATCACTGACAAGGGTGCTTCAACAAAGTACTGAATTAAAGGTCTGAATACTTATGAACATTTGATATTTAAGTTTTTTATCATTAAAGGGTATTGTGTGTATATTGATGAGGAAAAAAGCAATTTAATACATTTTAGAATAAGTCTGTAACATAACAAAATGTGAAAAAAGTGAAGGGGTCTGAATACTTTCCGAATGCACTGTACTACCCCTTAACTGCATCAGGGGTAATTGGCCCGCTGCAATCTGCCCTATGGATCACTTTGCAACAGACGTCCATCAGGGGATGGCTTTGGATCCCCCTGGTCTTCATCTGGTCCTGTGCACAGGGGGAGCCTGGGGCAGCAGAGCCATCCTCAATAGCAGACTGGGAGGTCAGATAGAGAGAGAGAGAGAGAGAGAGAGGGAGAGAGAGAGAGAGAGATGGGGGACAGGAGAAGCAGCCACTTCATGCACCATTAGCACAGCTGACATGTAATTACTCTTCTCTCACTCCTCCCTCTCTTCTTTCCATCTTTCTCCCTCACTCTCTTTCTCTCTCACACACACACACACACACGCACGCATGCACGCGCGCACACACACACGGTCCGCTGGTTGTTTGTGTTTAATTTACTGGTATGTCTTCTCTTCCGCATGGATCGCCAGACTTCCTTCTGTGCCTTCCTAACTTGACAGCCGTTATTCATGAGCAGCACAGGAGAGCGGTTTTATAATCACATCGATTTGAATCATATGGCTTTAACGTCAGCTATCACATTCCATACGTTTGTCTGTGTGTGCAGGTTTTGCTGTGGGTGCATACCGTTTGTGTATACACACACACAGCATCTCCATTGTACTGTAATATGTGTGTCTCTATGGCCATGCATGTTTATGTACCTATCATATTACCTGGTTAGCCTTTGTTTTGGATTTATTCTTATTTTTAACTCTAATCTGATGTATTTCTCATTTCTTTCTCTCCAGGCATTTAAAATGTGAAGTTTGGAGAATCGTGTCAAAATGATTGAATCATTGACAGGCATTCTAAATATTATCCATCATGTTCAGGTGTTATTGTCACACGTATAGGACGAAGATGTTACTAACATGTTCAATGGTATCAATTGGCATTAGGAACCGTATGCAATTTTTGGAACAAGGTACATGGAGGAATTTTGGGGAGGGTCATGCTTTAAAAGATTCAGTCTGGGTATTTTTTGGTATTTTTGTATTTAGTCCAGGGGAGGTTCATGTAATTTGTAATCAATTCAATTTATATTTCTCAGTGTTTTAACAGTGGTTGCTTATTATATCTAGATGTGTCCCTGATGCTCAGCAGCAGCACATGATTCTCCACTGAGCCTGCCAGATCAAATGCTCCTATTATTTAGTGTGGTCTCAATAAAAATGATCAAAAGCCTTAGGCTATACAAAGTGCATGCTCAGAGGGGGAAAAAAATGTGTTACTAAGAAAATCTACAATTACTTTGTGTAGAGGGAGGGACAATTGTTTTTTTTAGGCATTCTGGGAGGGTCATGTGAAATATATTTTGCTTAATGAATCTATGACTGCGCCTCTGCATAGTAAAAAAAAATCCCCATCAAAATCCGTTTGTTTAAGCTAGAGATAACTTTTTATCTTGGGAGCAAGAAAATACCCTCCCTTGGGCTAGAAACTCATTGCATGTTCTGAAAATCACGTAGTTTTTTTCTGTGATGTCACAGAGAATATATTTTTTTGTGCCTTTTCTTCTGATCCTTTTTAACTACAGATCACACTGTTTTCACATACGCACACGCTGGTTTGGTGATGGAGATTAAGAATATGTGGTTGAAAAGTAGCAGAATTCCATTTTCATTTCAGAGAGGTGAGACCTTCTCTGTGTACACCTTAATATAACAAATGTACAGTCCCTTATCCATGCTTATTCTCTTGCCTCTCATTTATTATCACATGATCCACCCCCCATATGTGTGTGTGTGTGTGTGCTTTGCCGGCAATGTCCTGGCCAAGGCGGTGCTACACAGGCTGGTGAACAATATCAGAGGAACTGCTGCCAGAGTCAGAATGTGGCTTCAGAAAGAACAGGAGGGTGGTCAACATGATATTCATGGCAGAACAACATCAGGACCTTTTCATGGCCTTTGTCGACCTCTCCAAGGTCTTTGACACTGTGATCAGGGTACTACTATGGGGCATTCTACTCACATTTAGCTGTCCAGACAAATATTTCAACTTCGTTTGCCAGTTCCATGATGGGATGATGGCTCGGGTGGCCATAGGAAGGGAGGTGTAAGTGCCCTTTGGCGTAAACATCAATGTGAGGCAGGGGTGTGTGCTGGCACCGGTACTCTTTAACATCTTCCTTCTATGTGTCACCCAGTTTCTCCACAAGGAGCTTGAAGACAGCAGCGGTGTTGCGGTGGACTTCAGGCTGGATGGAAACCTATTGAACATCAGGAGTTTCCAAGCAACCACCAAAGTTTTGACAGAGCGGGTTCTTGAGCTGCAGTATGCTGATGACTGTGCTCTTGTGGCCCACACTCCGGAAGACCTTCAGTCCATCCTTGTGCGGCTGTGAGGGTCAATAGCAGGATGGGACTGCCTATTAACACCACCACGACAGAGGTGGTCTGCCAATGGAGATCCAGCCCTCCTCCCAACATGCCTGTCTTCAACATTGAACACAAATCACTGGCAATAGTTCCGTTCTTCAAGTACATGGGCAGCATCCTCTCAGAGGACTGCAGCATCGACCTCGAAATTCAAAATAGGATTAAACAAGCATCAGCTGTGTCACGCCCTGACCTTAGTTATCATTGTTTTCTTTATTATTTTGGTTAGGTCAGGGTGTGACGAGGGTGGTTTGTTTAGTTTTTGTATTGTCTAGGGTTTTTTGTATGTCTATGGTTGCCTAGATTGGTTCTCAATCAGAGGCAGCTGTTTATCCTTGTCTCTGATTGGGGACCATATTTAGGTAGCCATATTCCTTGGGTATTTTGTGGGTTCTATTCTATGATTAGTTGCCTGGTCTGCACTACGCATATTAGCTTCATGGTTCGTTTTGTTGTTTTGATAGTTTGTTCAGTGTTCTTTCTTTAATTAAAGAGAACGTACGCATTCCACGCTGTACCTTGGTCTCCTCCATATGATGACCGTGACAGAAGATCCCACCATAAAAGGACCAAGCAGTGTGAAAAGGAGGAGCAGCGTTTGATGGAGCAGACAGCATGGACATGTGACAAAATACTGGATGGTAAAGGATTCTGGACGTGGGAGGAGATATTGGCAGGAGAGGATCGCCTACCATGAAGGCAGGTGGAGATAGCACGGTATGAACGGCGATGATATGAGGGTACAGGGCTAGCACGGAAGCCCGAAAGGCAGCCCCAAGAAATGTTTTGAGGGGGGGCACACGAGGAGATTGCATGAGTCAGGACAGAGACCTGAGCCAACTCCTCGTGCTTACTGTGGGGAGCGTGTTACTGGTCAGGCACCGTGTTATGCGGTGGAGTGCACAGTGTCTCCAGTGTGCTATTCTAGCCCGGTGCGCTCTATTCCAGCTCCTCGCATTGGCCGGGCTAGAATGGGCATCCAGCCAGGAAGAAGTGTGCCGGCTCAGCTCTCCTGGTCTCCAGTTTACCTCCTTGGACCAGGATATCCTGCATCGGCTCTGCGTACTGTGTCTCCATGGAGTCTGCACAGCCCATTGCGACCTGTGCCAGCGCCCTGCATTTCCAGGGCGAGAATAAACATCCAGCCAGGACGGGTTGTGTCAGCTCTACACTCCAGACCTCCAGTGCTTCTCCACAGTCCAGTACGTCCTGTGCTTGCTCCCCGCACTTGCCCTGAGGTGCGTGTCACCAGCCCGGTACAACCAGTGCCGGCACCACGCACCAGGCCTCCATTATGCCTCCAGGGTCTAGTACACCCTGTTCCTGCTCCTCGCACTCGCCCTGAGGTGCATGTCCCCAGCCCGGTACCACCAGTGCCGGCACCACGAACCAGGCCTACAGTGCGCCTCGGTAGTCCAGAGCGTCCGGCGACAGTACCTAGTCCAGAGCATCCGGCGACAGTACCCAGTCCAGAGCGTCCGGCGACAGTACCCAGTCCAGAGCGTCCGGCGACAGTTCACAGACTGGAACCTCCAATGACAGTCCCCAGCCCGGGGTCTCCAGCGACGGTCCCCAGCCCAGGGTCTCCAGCGACGGTCTCCAGTGACGGTCCCCAGTCCAGAGCCTCCGGCGATGATCCACGCAGCGAGGGTTCCCTGCCCAGGGCCTACGGCGAGGATCCGCAGTCCAGAGCCTCCAGCGATGATCCACAGGTCAGTGCTACAAGGGCAGAGGGCTCAGTGTAAAGAAGGGGGGCTGCGTCCAGAACCAGAGCCGCCACCGAAGTTAGATGCCCACCCAGACCCTCCCATATAGGTTAGGTTTGCGGCCGGGAGTCCGCACCTTTGGGGTGGGGGGTACTGTCCCTGACCTTAGTTATCTTTGTTTTCTTTATTATTTTGGTTAGGTCAGGGTGTGACGAGGGTGGTTTGTTTAGTTTTTTGTATTGTCTAGGGGTTTTTGTATTTCTAGGGGGTTTTGTAAGTCTAGGTTGTTTATATGTCTATGGTTGCCTAGATTGATTCTCAATCAGAGGCAGATGTTTATCATTGTCTCTGATTGGGGAACATATTTAGGTAGCCATATTCCTTGGGTATCTTGTGGGTTCTGTTCTATGTTTAGTTGCTTGTTCTGCACTAGCCATATTGCTTCACGGTTCGTTTAGTTGTTTTGTTAGTTTTGTTCAGTGTTCGTTCTTCTATTAAATAAGTATGTTCGCTTACCACGCTGCGCCTTGGTCTCCTCAATACGACAAACGTGACAAGCTGCTTTCGGGAAACTCAGATGCAGGGTTATCCAAAACAGAGATTGCCACCTCCACACCAAAGTCGCCGTCTGCATGACCACACTTCTTTACAGCTGTGAATGTTGGGTCCCTTACAGTCGCCACAACAAGCAGCATGAGCGATTCCACATAATATGCCTGCACCGAATCCTGGGAATCACCTGGTGCAACCATGTGGCGCATACAAAAATACTTGCTAAGACCAACTGTAAGATTATGGAGGCCATGGTCACCCAACACCAACTGTGCTGGCTTGGGCATGTCATTAGAATGTTTCAAGAGCACTTGAGGTGGAATACACTGTATGGTCAGCTACATCTTGGCCGGCAGTCTGTAGAGGGGCAGATGAAGCGCTACAAGCTAAAAACTTTGCTGAAGAAGTGCAACACAAAACCACAGACCTAGAGGATGCTGCTGCCAACCGTTCCACCTGGCGGCAGCTCTGCCAGAGCGGTGTACGGAGGTGGGAGGAGGAGAGCTGTACAAAGAGACAGCAAAAACAGCTCAGGAGACATACAGCCATGCCTACCCCCGCCAACACAGACTGCATATGCCACACCTCCAATAAAGTTTGTGGGTCTCGGATTGGACTGTATAGTCACAAAATAATTCCATTGTTAACTCAGAAGTGGAAGTCATCATCGAATACAATGGACTACCATAAGCAAGCGCTTGTTCATGTTTCAACTCGTGTGTGTGTTCGCGTGTGCAAATACGTGTTTGTGTATTGTACTGTACATCCACCACAGCAGGTTGGTGGCACCTTAATTGGGGAGAATGGGCTTGTGGTAATGACTGGAGTGGAATAGGTGGAATGGTATCAAATACATCAAACTCATGTTTTCATGGTGTTTGATGCCGTTCTATTTGCTCCGTTCCGTTCATTATTATGAGCCGATCCATAGTCAATGTTCTAGAATTTACAGTAATAATGACGAAGATGTGGTGCATAATAGAACCAGAGAATATTGGGGGCCTCTTCTGTCTTGGCTACAATTACTTGCTTACTTAGGCCCATCTCCCTAGGATGAGCATAGGCCGTCAACAACACCTCAACAGCGAACCGAACAGGCTGCAATAGGGAATTCCTATTGTCATTAACAGCCACTCTGTGAGGAAATGATATACTGTAAATTCCTCTCAAACCTCTCTTTAACTATCGACCTTGTCCTCCTGTGCCCTTAATGTGCCATTGTGGGATGTAAGGGTGAAGGGATCGGAGATGTCTATGGGGAAGGTGGTCATGTAACCTGAGACACATCAGTATGCTACAGTCTAACAAAATGATTGAAGTGGGCAGTTCAAAAACACACAGCCTCATGGCACCTCTCTATTTATATAATCTCATATTAAAGCCACAGTCTGCAATATATACCAAACCGGGTCTTTTTTATCTCAAACAGAAATCAATCTGCGGTCTTTGAATTATGTTAAAGGTCATGGCTTTTCTCTTTCATTGGCCAGCAGGGATGTTCTTGTCCCATCGCGAGTCCTGTGGCACAAAGTCGCACACGTTTTTTCGGAGAATCACAATACAGACACGGTGCAGCACCGCCTGGTGCTGTATCATATCCTGAGATCATATCCTGAGATTATATTATGCAGTTTTTTACTGAGTGTGTGTGTGTATCTGTGTGTTTCTGACTTTGTGTTATATTTGTGTATGTATGCGTGTGCATCTGTGCATGGCTTTGTGTTTTGTGCGCACGTATGTGTGTGTGTCCTTTAGATGTGGGCCATGTCTTATCTTGTGCAGGCAAGTAAAGAGACAAGCCACATCTTCCCTGATATGTTTGTCTGTCAAGTGGCAACGTCATCAATGCCATTCAATCTATGCCTTGTGAAAGCGATCAGAAGACTCCAAAAGAGCACCTGCTCTCAGAATCACTCTATTGACATTTAAATACTACCTCTAAAGCATTCAATTTTTCTATTCGCATATCGCTAATGATCTATTCACTTCATCTAGAAATGGGATGACGTGGAATGGTTTTCGTATGTGCGCATGTGTGTGTCTTTGAAGGGAGTTTTCCCTAATGTTAGGCAGAAGAGGCAGTCTTGATTGATGGCTGTAATGCAGCAGTCTAATCTCACGCTCCATGCCCTGGTCACTGGCTGTCAGCTGGTCAGATGGACCAGTGTTTTTTTTACAGTGGCCACAACACACAGCAGTTTGCCTTATCTTAGCCAAGACACTCAGACTGCCCACGTCACTGGGTTTTTGTGCATGACTCTGTGTAGGTGTATATAAGTGAATGTATTTATTTTTTTTATTTTTTTTTGTACTGTGAATATGAGTGTGTTTATCTGAAATGTAGTTTGTGTTCATTTGGTTTCGTGCGCGTGTGTGTGTGCGTGTGCGTGTGTGAGCCACTGGTAACTCACCGACTTTGTATGGCTAATAGTTCTGTTACTCACAGCTGGGTGTTGTCTCCTGTAACGCCTCATACATGCCTCAGCAGAAGACATAAAAGGTTAAGCCTACACTTTCCATCCTTTTTTCCTCCCTTCCGCCTGTCTTTAGAACGCTGCTCTGACTCTTGGGGGAGATAGTAGGCAAGTGATTGGTGAAGCCATCCAAACATTATATCCCAACTATTTACCTTGATATAATTTCCCGATTATGGCATCTATTGTGTAATATATACACCGTCATTGTGGGTTCAATTCCCGTAAGGATCACGCACACATACTGTATGAAAATGTATGCACTCCCTGCACTGTAAGTCACTTTGGATATATTATATAGTACCAGTCAAAGGTTTTGACACATCTACTCATTCCAGGGTTTTTCTTTATCTTATATTAAGGGTAGCCTAGTGGTTAGAGCGTTGGACTAGTAACCGAAAGGTTGCAAGTTCAATTCCCTGAGCTGTAACGATGGTGACAATTCATAAACTCCATCATAGACTCCAAGACTCCATCACCTTTCTGATTACCTCCCATATATATGTCACTCCCTTTGGTTCTTTCCTCAGGCATTAATGATTCTGTTTCTATGTTTCATGGCTATACGCTACTCGTGTTTCTTGGTTTGCTCCAAACATGCCCACATCCTCTTGCCTTCCCAAGCGAGGGAGCATCAGAAAGGGACCCTAGGGTGCATTGGCTGGGAGGTATTCTGAAGAAGGGGCAGGGGATGGGATAGAACTCATCATCGTCTCGGTGCATGCATGGGTGTGTGTTTCGCTGACTCACACCGAGACATGTTACGTCCACCTAGAGCCTTGAACACATGCATTTATTCAAGTGAAGTGTACAGGCTTGTCCTCCTTGATCTCTGTGTAAAAGTCCAGCTTTTCATCTCATTTTATTAAATTAGCAGCGATGCAGTTGGAGAGAGGGTGGGGTGCCCAGTGCCCCCCATGTGAGGCATGTGGGGTTTGTGCATTGATGTGAATTTGTGTTGTAGTCTTGAATGTCCTCTGATGCTGTTGAAGGCCAGACACAAGGATACTGAGCGTCAAAACACACAAACACTCTAACATACATGTACCACATCCTGACTCTCTGAGGTCCGTTATTAAGATCCCATGGCACTTATGGTAAGGGTGTTAACCTGGTGTCCTAGCCATATTCCCAACCTGGCCCCAATTCCATGACGGCCACCAAATCATCCCCCTCACGCCTCACCTCTCCACCATGATAGCTGATGAGTGGTGAGTGTTCTGGCACAAAATGGTTTTGCAGTGCATCACCCTAGGGTGCTACACATTGGTGATGGATGAGATGAGTTTCCCCTTTACTATGTAAAGTGTAAGTTACTATATTAATACAATTATTAAGGAGTGGCCACCCTCAGTCAGCTTTCCTTTCCATAAATCAGCGCTAATATCTCTAACGGATATGATTACTAAGCTGTGTTAGCTAGTTGCTGTGTGGTACAATTAATCGAGGAACAGGAGTAATAGAATAACACACTGACTCCCTGGCTAAATAAAGGTGAAATTGATTGTTACATTTTTTTCACTGTATGGGTGACAAAGAAAAATAGAGATAATGGCAAGACATTTAAGAAAACCCAGTACAGAATACACTGGAAGTATTTTTTTGTTTTAAGGAGAATACTTATACATATTTAAGACAGTAGTAGGTTGCAAAGGGAGGTTTTCAGACCTCAGGACGCAGATGCAGACACGGGGCAGGCAAATGACAGGTCAAGGGCAGGCAGAGGTCAGTAATCCAGAGCAGAGTCTGAAAGGTACAGAACGTCAGGCAGAGGTCAGTAATCTAGGGCACTGTCACAAGGTACAGAATGGCAGGCAGGCTCAGGGTCAGGGCAGGAAGAATGGTCAAACCGGGAAAACTAGAAAACAGGGACGAGAGAGAAAAACAGGTGTACGGGAAAATAGGCGAACTGGCAACGAACTGGCAACAGACAAACAGAAAACACAGGTATAAACGTACATGAAATAATGTGAAAACAGTTGACACCTGGAGGGGAGTGGAAACAAGCACAAGACAGGTGAAACAGATCAGGGTGTGACAGAGGCTAGATTGCAGGTACATTTCTACATTTACCACTAAACTACCAGAATTTTGGTAGCTTTCAATGTTTTTTATTTTATTTTATCACATGACATCTAGTGGCCTTTTGGGGTACTTCAGATTATCACAGGTGTCTGTAACTTTCTCTGGCTCTCTGTGGCCTTATCACAAAATATATAAAATAATCAAATAAGATAAAAACATTTTTTTAAATAATTGACTGACTGACAAAGCTGTAAAACATTATCTTAAATACAAACCAACTTAGTGAATACCATTGGTGTTAAATATGAGGGTTTTAGTATGAAATATTCTTTATATATTTTTACACACTTTTATACATTTTACTATGTCAATATGTCTTTGATATTTCATGTTTTGGAGCAAACTGGTTGCAGTTGTAAAACATGTCAATAATTATAAGAGTTGCAGAGTTAATGTTAAATAATGCCATTATTGATAAGTTGCATTTTACATTAATTTGACTGTTTTTTCTTGAACCGTATGGTTCTAGAAGCCAATTCCACTTGAAACTCATGGACAATATGGACAGAGATATATATATATATTTTTTTAAAGGAATACTATATATGAATCCATTTTAAAAAAGTTATTAAAGTATAAATTACAAAAGTTTGCCATAGATTACCTGTTAATTACCTAAATTACTGAATGTTCTGGTAACTTTGGTAAATTGCAGGTAACTTTGCAACCCTACACGGCAGGATATGCAGGGAAGACAGAGTAGGGAGGAGATACAGCATAGAAACGAGAGACCAGACTAGGATGTGGACCCTGGTCTCTCAGTGTGGGAACAACAGGGACTGTGAAGAGACACACAGGCACAGACAGCACTCTCTACACACATGCACATGTATGTTGTATTGTAAATATGTGGTGGTGGAGTGGTGGCCTGAGGAAACACACTGAATGTGTTGGGTAAGGTGTTCTGAAATGTAATGTCATGTAATATTTTAAACTGTATGTAACTGTCTTATTTTGCTGGACCCCAGGAAAAGTAGCTGCCGCCTTGGCTAATGGGGATCCATAATGAATACAAATGTGACCTAGAGTTGTGGTGGTGTTACCCACTCATGCACACACTGGAAGTCATACTGTAAAACTGTCTATGTGTCACGCCCTGGCCTTAGAGCCTTTTTTATTCTCTATTTGGTTAGGTCAGGGTGTGACTTGGGTGGGCAAATCTATGTTTATATTTCTTTGTTGGCCTAGTATGGTTCCCAATCAGAGGCAGCTGTTTATCGTTGTCTCTGATTGGGAATCATACTTAGGCAGCCCTTTTTCCCACCTTAGATTGTGGGATCTTGTTTTTGTGTAGTTGCTTTCTGCACTGCATGTACAGTGGGGCAAAAAAGTATTAGGTCAGCCACCAATTTGCAAGTTCTCCCACTTAAAAAGATGAGAGAGGCCTGTAATTTTCATCATAGGTACACTTCATCTATGAGAGCAGGAATTAGGGAAAAAAATCCAGAAATGAAAAATGAAAAATCCAGAAATTTTAATGAATTCATTTGCAAATTATGGTGGAAAATAAGTATTTGGTAAATAACAAAAGTTTATCTCAATACACCCTTTGTTGGCAATGACAGAGGTCAAACGTTTTCTGTAAGTCTTCACAAGGTTTTCACACACTGTTGCTGGTATTTTGGCCCATTCCTCCATGCAGATCTCCTCTAGAGCAGTGATGTTTTGGGGCTGTTGCTGGGCAACAAGGACTTTCAACTCCCTCCAAAGATTCTCTATGGGGTTGAGATCTGGAGACTGGCTAGACCACTCCAGGACCTTGAAATGCTTCTTACGAAGCCACTCCTTCATTGCCCGGGCGGTGTGTTTGGGATCATTGTCATGCTGACAATTCATCTTCAATGCCCTTGCTGATGGAAGGAGGTTTTCACTCAAAATCTCACGATACATGGCCCCATTCATTCTTTCCTTTACACGGATCAGTCGTCCTGGTCCCTTTGCAGAAAAACAGCCCCAAAGCATGAGGTTTCCACCCCCATGCTTCACAGTAGGTATGGTGTTCTTTGGATGCAACTCAGCATTCTTTAAGAAGTTACAGGTCTGTGAGAGCCAGAAATATTGCTTGTTTGTAGGAGACCAAATACTTATTTTCCACCATAATTTGCAAATAAATTCATTAAAAATCTTACAATATGATTTTCTGGATTTTTTTTTCTCATTTTGTCTGTCATAGTTGAAGTGTACCTATGATGAAAATTACAGGCCTCTCTCATCTTTTTAAGTGGGAGAACTTGCACAATTGGTGGCTGACTAAATACTTTTTTGCCCCACTGTAGCTTCACGTTCGTTTTTGTATTTTGTTGTTTTTCGGTGTCATTTAAATAAAAGGTCAAATGTACCCCTAACACGCTGCACCTTGGTCCAATCCATCTTTCAACGGACGTGACACTATGGAGCTCACATGCACGCCTTTTATGTTCTCCTTCCTCCAAACTTGTTCCTATACTTACTGCAGCTACAGTCAACATTGTGCACTTATCAACGGGTTACCTCTGTACTTCTTACCCTGAAAATCACGAATTCACTCTGTAAAATATCCACATACTGTAGCTCTCTCAAATATTACCTGCTCTATTGACCAAAGGCCAGGTTGAATTGGAATCCCATGGTGGGGAATGGCTATTATGAAGTGTCAATCATATTAACCTGTTGATATGCAGTGAAACCATCTGTCATTCACTTACATAAGTGAATTATCTTAGCCATCCTGGACAAAAGCCTTTCTTCACCTCATCACGAACATTTACTAACACCAAAACTCTGTACTGCAGTCAATGGACACCCTGCACCCTACTATACTAACTCCTTTAGACAGGTAGAGCCCAGGGCTAACCAATTGATCCAGAGAGACACCCATCCTAATCATTCCCATCAGGGACGCCTGGGCTATGATAACCAGACCTGGATTCAAAAGGAATTTAGTTTTTTGTCAATTGCTTTGATCATTTGATTGAGCCTGTATGATGCCTGTGCCATATAGGCAGGGTTTGCACATTTGGGACTATTCCATTGGTTTCATTGGGCCAAGCTAGATCAATCACGTGGTGTTAAGGTATATGGGGGAAATAACAATACTATTTGAACCCAGGTCTGATGCTAACCCACTGTGACAAGAAGGAAATCTCTATAATGGTGGCCTTTCCAGAGGCTTGGTCACAGCACACCCATCAGACAGCAGTAGATTAGATTCATAACAACCATTTCACCACAACACAGTGAGCATTCACTGCATGGATTTTCTTGCCTTACTGACCACACACACACTCACGCACATAAAAAGAGAGGAAGTGAAAGGGGAAAGAGAGAGAGAGAGGGTAGGGAACGAGAGAGAAAACAGATAAATCTGCCTTCTCTGTAAACACCACAGCGGTAAGATGTTTTAATGCCTGACATACAGTAGTCGCTTCTCAAGCTCGATAATCAAACACCCCAGATGTGTCTAAATATTTGCATTGTTTCAGAAGCATAATTAAATAACAATTACTGCTGGCTAAATGTCTTTTCCACATTGTCTGTCGTCAAGAGTCGCAGGGGAGAAAACACGGTAGAGGTGTTCCTGTTTTCACAGCCAATAAGGCTGTAATGAAAAATGCATCAAACGGCCCATTAGTCCTCGCCTGGAGCCTCTTAATCAGCCCCAGTGCGTGGGTGGAAGTTTGCAGCTTAATGCTTTGCGCTCGTGCGCGAGAGCCCCATCTCCAAACACTCGCCGACTGGATGCCATCTCTTAATGCTGTATGCCGCAGTGGCTTTTCTCCATTAGGATGGAAATCTGATTGTTTTTCGCTCTCCTCAGTGTCACTCTATTAAACAGGACGGAAGTATCCCTCATGGCCGCTAATTAGCTATAATCATAGTAATGTGGCTGGCCTAACCAGAGCCTTTAAAACACACAGTGTCAACAAGAGTACTGTGTGTGTACGTGTGTGTGCGCACTTGTATATGTGGGTTGCTCTACCAGCTCTCACAGTCTCACATCAGAATTAGACGTTCATTCATTTCTCAAATGTAACATTTTGAAGTTGTTCCAAATTTCAGTGTTTAAGGTTAAGGTTAGGCATTAACACCAAATGGTTAAGGTAAGGGTTAAGATCTGGGATAGGCTTAAAACAAAAATATCAAACAAATATCAACAACTTTCTATTGCTGGATTTAAACTGGCAACTTTTGGAATCAGAGGCAGATGCTCAAGGTTAGGGTTAAGTTCAGGCATTAACTATAAATGGTTGAGGTAAGGGTTACGTTTTGGGATTTGCTTAAAACAAAAATATAAAGAACAACTTTCTATTGTCGGATTCAAACTTGGAACCTTTGGAATCAGAGACAGATGCTTACACCGATCTGCCATTCCCAACCACAACACCCTAGCAAAACCTAAACCTCCCTCAAGGTAACAGCGCTCACTGTTGCCCCTCAGACATGGATGAAAGTCAAATACTGACTTGTATCATGGGTGGACCTGGTTACCCAGACTCCTTGATCCGGCCAAACGCTACACCACCACCCATTAGTTTCTTCTCCGCAATGACTCTGGATCTGAATGCCTAACCAACGCTTCCAGGCCCCCAGTGTCCGGTCTGGAGAGTGATAATGGGAAATGGGAAAGGGGGATACCTAGTCAGTTGTACAACTGAACACATTCCACTGAATATGTCTTCTGCATTTAACCCAACCCCTCTGAATCAGAGAGGTGCAGAGGGTTTCTTTAATCAACATCTTCAGCACCTGGTGAACAGTGGGTTAATGCCTTGCTCAGGAGCAGAAGACAGATGTTTACCTTGTCAGCTCGGGGATTCGCTCCAGCAACCTTTTGGTTCCTGGTCCAATGCTCCTACCCACCAGGCTACCTGAAGTCACAAGTTCTGCTGGTCAGCTACTGCGTAGTAACCTAGCAGTGCCAAAAGCCCTGGTCTGCCCTAGAAAGCCTTTGTAAATTACAATCGCCAGAACTGCCAAATATTTACGAGGAGGCTCGCGCCCTCGTGCACGTGCACCTAAGAGGGTGTGGTGTGCTATCTAGATGAGAGCGCGGAGTCAACAAGCCTATCAAGTGGAGATAGAGGGGTTGAGCAATGTCTATGGGGTTGACAGAGGATGACAGAGTGGAGAACAGAGGATGGACATGGAGATGGAGGATTGCGGCCACACTATGTTTGAGATATCAATTTAGTATAAAATTATAATTAAATACATGTTTTATTCCAAACTGCATTGTATGTCTGAGGTTATTTTTTATGATGACAAGATGATGCAGTTGCACAAATGATAGAGATAGTCTACAGAATCAAGATACAATGTTCTCATTGGGTTATCCAATCTAGCCTAACCGAGTTTTGATCAGTTGTTGTGATGGTAATCCATTAACTTTTTATTTTCAGGTGGAAGGATCCTGGTCATATGACAGCTAGACTAGATAGGGTACTCGTGCCCACTTAACTTTGAGACAATTTTTGTTAGATTTTACAAAGAGTCACCATGCCGGCATGTTCTGTATTTAACTGTACTAATCATCACCCGAAGGAGTTTAATCTAAAAAATTTCTAATAAATAAGTCGTAATTCTGAATATTGGAAGAATTTAGTGTGAGTCGTCAGGCAAGGGGTGGACTGCTACACAACAGTGTCAGTGTGTGAGTGCATGGCTACTGTTTGATAATAAGGCCACATGTGAATATGCTAGTCTCACTGTGTCATCTGTTTAGACATTATTTGAAATAAGGATTTTCTATGTCCATTAGTATCACTCCCTGCTTGGCACACACCGGTTGAATCAGTGTTGTTTTCATTATGTTGAGCCAAAGTGGAATAGACATTAAACTGACGTCTGTGCCCAGTGGGTCAGAGTCATTGCCTTTGTAGGCTAGTGGCAAGGCCTCCACATTTTTGAGATATCACTACCCGTGGTAGAACAAAACAAAACCATGTTTTTCACACCTCTAATGTCTCATTAGGATATACTAATGCATCTTGGAAATATAGACCTGTAAACACAGAGATACAATAGGTGAAAAAATATAAACTATGAATATTTATTATATTTATTGGTAGCTGATTACTAGACAACTCTCCAAGTCAAATGTGTTCTCATTCACTGCTGTTTGGTCCTGCCTGAAAAAAATACATGCAGTTACATGTATTTTGATGTTGTGGCTATTGTAATCGGCTCTAAGGAAAACAAGTGGCTCAGACATTAGAAATACATTTTTGGGGGGTTCCAAGGTTCCTTGAAGGATGTTGTATCTTTAGCCCCTACTCTTGCAATTCAGTCAAGAGGCCACCACAGATTATCTTTGGAGCCACCCTGGATATCGTCACAAATCCAATATGGCTGTTATAATACCGTTTGAGGGAGGTTAAATCAAATGTAAATATGAAAGATAAATATGAAGAATTGTGTACAACACTCATGCCAATAAAGAGTGTTTTGGTAGTGTTTTGGTATTCAGAGTCCAATATACCCAACAAACACCTTCACCTGTGTGCACACTGACTGTACAAAACATTAAGAACACCTTCCCAATATTGTGTTTCACGCCCCTTTTGCACTCAGAATAGCCTCCATTCGTCGGGGCATGGACTCTACAAGGTGTCGAAAGTGTTCCACAGTGATGCTGGCCATTGTTGACTCCAATGTTTCCCACAGTTGTGTCAAGTTAGCTAGATGTCCTTTAGGTGGTAGGCCATTATTGATACACATGGGAAACTGTTGAGCGTGAAAAACCCTGCAGCGTCGCAGTTCTTGACACAAACCAGTGCGCCTGACACCTACTACCATACCCGTTCAAAAGCACTTAAATCATTTGAATGGCACACATACACAATCCATCTCTCAATGGTCTCAAGGCTTAATCCTTCTTTAACCTGCCTCCTCCCCTTCATCTACACTGATCGAGGTGAATTTAACCAGGGACATCAATAAGGGATCATAGCTTTCACTTGGATTCACCTGGTCAGTCTATGTCTTGGAAAGAGCATGTTCTTCTTACCCTCCATGTAAATTGTCGTTGTTTATTTTGTGTTGTGTTATTCTGTTTCTAAAAGGGTTTCATACGGCTCTTGGTATAACTAGGGCTATGAGTGGCACTGCCATGCCTCTGTTGTGTATGAATTGCTGAAGCCAACTAGCTTTTCAATGTAATTTCATGTTTTTCACGACAGAAGCACAAGTTGCAGGAAAAGAACCTGTAATACAACAGTAAGCTACTCGAGCAGCTCTAACATTTCGCATTTTTTTCGTAGCTAAAAGTAAGTGTGCCGGGTTGATTCAACATCTTTGGAGTGACCAGGACATGAGCGTGTCCTAACACGGTGAGGAGGCAAAGTGTCCAATAGTGGTTGTAGTTCTGGGGCCTGACCAGGTTACACAGCTACCTGGTAATTCTGGCCAAGCTGTATCTTTCCTTTATGACTGACATGGTATTCAGGGCTGTGAGGTGATCAGTTTCCATTTCTACAACAGTTAGGTGCAGGCACTCAACAGATTCAGCTTGCGTGCCAACGAGACCCATTGACTAATTGGTATGTTATCTCACCTGCCCATAGATCTTTCCAACACTTAATTGATTTGTGTTTGGAGTTTTTTATGTTGAATGTGGCAAAAGACCTGCAGGTCACATCCTACATCCTATATATTCCTTTATATAGATAATTTGATTATTTGGCTGATATTTACTGTGGGTAGTTGGTGATTACAATCTGGGGCAGGCCCAGAAGGAGATGAGGAGAGTGACAGGTTACCTAGAGGTTACTTAGAGTGTAGGTCATAGACTATCAATATGAAACATTGGTTATAAACTTTGTTTTGATTTGATTTTGTTTTGATTTTTACGAGGGACGTAGCACAAATCCACAAACATATACAGCTAACTGCCAAAATAAAGGAACATAAATTGTCTTAATAGGATGCTACACCATTCTTCCACAAGAAATTCCTTCATTTGGTGTTTTGTTGATGGTGGTGAAAAAAGCTGTCTCAGGCGCCTCAACAGAATCTCCCATAAGTTTTCAATTGGGTTGAGATCCGGTGACTGTGACACACACACACACACACACACACACACACACCCTATGCTCCTTTGAGACCCCTCTTTCAAAGTCACTGAGATCTCTTCTTCTAGCCTTGATAGTCAAAATAATGGGGTTATGTATAATTTCTATACATGACCCTAAGCATGATGGAATGTTATTGCTTAATTAACTCAGGAACCTGCTTTCAATAAACGTTTTATCCCTGATTTATTCATGTTTTTCCTTTATTTTGGCAGTTACCTGAACATTTGGAGAATATGCCTGAGCTTTGATGGAAAGTGAAGGGTTTGCAGAAGTAGTGAAACGGATCAAGCATGGCACACAAAGACCACTATCTCACAGTCAATCCCCATCCAACATACACGACAACATACAGCATCTTTGCTTAATTTTGACCATCCTAAGGGGTCTCTTGATTGCCATAGATGCCATTGTGTCCTCATAGGGATGTTGGGATTACTGAACAGTTTCCCAGACCTATAAATGAGTCACGGCAGAACGAGAGTTGATTCTTCACATTCCAGTCCAGTTCAAGTGTATTTAAATGTATTAGGGATCACCATTAGTTCCTGCCAAGGCGGCAGCTACTCTTTCTTGGGTCCAGCAAAATTAAGGCATTACAATTGTGATTTCACAACACACGGTGCGCCCTCAGGCCCCTACTCCACCACTACCAGTACAAAATCCATGTGTACGTGTGTGTATAGTGCATATGTTATTGTGTGTGTGTGTGTGTGTGTGTATGCATGTGTCTGTGCCTATGTTTGTGTTGCTTCACAGTCCCTGCTGTTCCATAAGGTGTATTCTATCTGTTTTTAAAATCAAATTTGCATCAGTTACTTGATGTGTAATAGAATTCCATGTAGTCATGGCTCTATGTAGTACTGTAAGACTCCCATAGTCTGTTCTGGACTTGGGGACTGTGAAAAGGCCTCTTTTGGCATGTCTTGTGGGGTATGCATGAGTGTCCAAGCTTTGTGCCAGTAGTTCAAACAGACAGCTTGGTGCATTCAACATTCCTCTCATAATTACAAGAATTACATCCACTTTGAGCCAGGAGGAGTAGGACAGATCGGACCAATGCAGATCGTGGTAAGTGTCTATATTTTAATGAAATGACCGAACACAAAAGAACGAGAAATAAATGAAAACCGAAACATTTCTGTATGGTCAGACACAGAAAACAACTACCCACAACCCATAGTGAGAAAACAGGCTGCCTAAGTATGGTTCTCAATCAGAGACAACAATCGACAGCTGCCTCTGATTGGGAACCATACCAGGCCAAACACAGAAATACATAGAATGCCCACCCCAACTCACGCCCTGTATGTATTCACAATATAGTAGTCATATCTAGGAAAACCAAAGTTCCAAAGGCTGGGCCTAAGATACTGTATATGAAGTCATACAATAAATGTTGTAGTTATTCCTATGTTGTTGATGTAAAGAATGTTTGTTGGTCTGTGGTGTGTAATGAGGAGCAACCAGATGCTACAGTTGACAAATGTATGAAATTGTTTATCACAGTTACTAATAAGCATGCACCCATGAAGAAAATGACTGTGAAAACGGTTAAATCCCTGTGGATTGATGAGGAATTGAAACATTGTATGGTTGAGAGGGATGAGGCAAAAGGAATGGCACATCAGTCTGGCTGCACAACCGATTGGCAAACGTACTGCAAATTGAGACAACATGTGACTAAACTGAATAAAAAGTAGAATAAACTACAGTTGAAGTTGGAAGTTTACATACACCTTAGCCAAAAACATTTAAACTCAGTTTTTCACAATTCCTGACATTTAATACTAGTAAAAATTCCCTGTCTTAGGTCAGTAGGATCACAACTTTATTTTAAGAATGTGAAATATCAGAATAATAGTAGAGAGAATGATTTGTTTCAGCTTTTATTTCTTTCATCACATTCCCAGAGGGTCAGAAGTTTACATACACTCAAATAGTATTTGGTAGCATTGCCTTTAAATGGTTAACTTGGGTTAAAAGTTTCAGGTAGCCCTCCACAAGCTTCCCACAATAAGTTGGGTGAATTTTGGCCCATTCCAGAGCTGGTGTAACTAAGTCTGGTTGTAGGCCTCCTTGCTCGTACATGCTTTGTCAGTTCTGCCCAATAATTTTCTATAGGATTGAGGTCAGGGCTTTGTGATGGTCACTCCAATACCTTGACTTTGTTGTCCTCAAGCCATTTTGCCACAACTTAGGAAGTATGCTTGGGGTCATTGTCAATTTGGAAGACCCATTTGCGAAAAAGCTTTAATTTCCCAACTGATGTCTTGAGATGTTGCTTCAATATATCCATCTAATTTTCATTACTCATGATGCCATGGATTTCGTGAAGTGCACCAGTCCCTCCTCAGCAAAGCACCCCCCACAAAATGATGCTGCCACCCCTGTGCTTAACGGCGGGGACGGTGTTCTTCGGCTTTCAAGTCTCCCCCTTTTTCCTCCAAACATAACGATGGTCATTATGGCCAAAAAGTACAATCTTTGTCCTCATGTGCAGTTGAAAACCGTAATGACTCCAAAGTAAGTGTATGTAAACTTCCGACTTCAACTGCATACTATGAAACAAATATAAATGATATAAAGACTGATACTAAAAATCTCTGGAGCACCTTAAATGAAAGTTTGGGCAAAAAGGCAAACTCAGCTCTATCATTCATTTATCGGATGGCTCATTTGATCACAAAGATTTTTTTAAATATAAAAAACATATATATATTTTTTAAATTTATTCCACCTTTATTCAACCAGGCAGGCAAGTTGAGAACAAGTTCTCATTTACAACTGCGACATGGACAAGATGAAGCAAAGCAGTTCGACACACAACAACACAGAGTTACACATGGAGTGAGCAAACATACAGTCAATAATACAGTTGAAAAACAAGTCTATATTCAATGTGTGCAAATGAGGTGAGATAAGGGAGGTAAGGCAATAAATAGGCCATGGTAGCAAAGTAAATACATCAATTAAACACTGGAATGGTAGATGTACAGTAGATGAATGTGCAAAGTAGAAATACTGGGGTGCAAAGGAGCAAGTTAAATAAATGAATACAGTAGGGGATGAGGTAGTTGTTTTGGCTATTTTCAGATGGGCTATGTACAGGTGCAGTGATCTGTGAGCTGCTCTGACAGCTGATGCTTAAAGCTAGTGAGGGAGATAGGTGTCTCCAGTTTCAGTGATTTTTGTAGTTCGTTCCAGTCATTGGCAGCAGAGAACTGGAAGGAGAGGCGGCCAAAGGGGGAATTGGCTTTGGGGGTGACCAGTTGAGATATACCTGCTGGAGCGCGTGCTACGGGTGGGTCCTGCTATGGTGACCAGCGAGCTGAGATAGGGCTTTACCTAGCAGGGTCTTGTAGATGACCTGGAGGCAGTGGGTTTGGCGACAAGTATGAAGCGAGGGACAGCCAACGAGAGTGTACAAGTCGCAGTGGTGGGTAGTATATGGGGCTTTGGTGACAAAACGGATGGCACTGTGCTAGACTGCATCCAATTTGTTGAGTAGAGGCTATTTTGTAAATGACATCGCCAAAGTCGAGGATCGGTAGGATGGTCAGTTTTACGAGGGTATGTTTGGCAGCATGAGTGAAGTATGCTTTGTTGTGAAATAGTTAGGCAATTCTAGATTTAACTTTGGATTGGAGATGTTTGATGTGAGTCTGGAAGGAGAGTTTACAGTCTAACCATACACGTAGGTATTTGTAGTTGTCCACATATTCTAAGTCAGAACAGTCCAGAGTAGTGATGCTGGACAGGCGGGCAGGTGCGGGCAGCGATCAGTTGAAGAGCATGCATTTAGTTTTACTTGTATTTAAGAGCAGTTGGAGGCCACAGAAGGAGAGTTGTATGGCATTGAAGCTCGTCTGGAGGGTAGTTAACACAGTGTCCAAAGAAGGGCCAGAAGTATACAGACCGGTGTCGTCTGCGTAGAGGTGGATCAGAGACTCACCAGCAGCAAGAGCGACATCATTGATGTATACAGAGAAGAGAGTTGGCCCAAGAATTGAACCCTGTGGTAGCCCCATAGAAACTGCCAGAGGCCCGGACAACAGGTCCTCCGATTTTACACACTGAACTCTATCGGAGAAGTAGTTGGTGAACCAGGCGAGGCAATCATTTGAGAAACCAAGGCTGTTGAGTCTGCCGATAAGGATGTGGTGATTGACAGAGTCAAAGCCTTAGTCAGGTCGATGAATACGGCTGCACAGTATTGTTTCTTATCGATGGTGGTTATGATATCGTTTAGGACCTTGAGCGTGGCTGAGGTGCACCGATGACCAGCTCTGAAACAAACATAGTCATGACATGTTAGCAACAAATGCTGACACCACACATTAAAGTCTATACGATCAAATTATGAAAGACACATTTTGAATTTCATAAAGTGAGTGTGGAAGAGGTGAAAAAAATGTATGTTGTCTATCAATGATAAACGACCTGGGTATGACAACTGGAAAGAAAAATGACTGAGGATAATAGCTGACGATATTGCCACTCCTATTTACCATATCATCAATTTAAGCATACTAGAAAGTGTGTGTCTTCAGGCCTGGAGGGAAGCAAAAGTAATTCTGCTACATAAGAATAGTAAAGCCCCCTTTACTGGCTCAACTAGCTGACCAATCAGCCTGTTACCAACCCTTAGTAAACTTTTTAATGGTTTGACCAGATACAATGCTATTTTAAAGCAAACAAATTCACAACAGACTTTCAGCATGATTATATGGAAGAACATTCACAAGCGACTGATGGTTGTCTGAGAGAAATTGAAAAAATAACCAATTGTGTAGGCTGTTTTGTGAGACTTAAGTGAGGCTTTTGACATTATCGATCATAGTCTGCTGCTGGTACAACTTATGTGTTGTGGCTTTATACCCCCTGCTATATTGTGGATAAAGAGTTACCTGGTTAACAGAACACAGAGTTTGTTCTTCAATGGATGCCTCTCCAACATAATCCAGGTAGAATCAGGAATTTCCCAGGGCAGCTGTCTAGGCCCCTTACTTTTTTCAATCTTTGCTAACGTCATGCCACAGGCTTTGAGTAAAGTGTGCCTATGTATGTGGATAACTTAACACTATATACATCAGCCACTACAGCAACTGAAATGATTGCAACACTTAACAAAGCGCTGCAGTTTGTTTCAGAATGTGTGACAATGTAATGGTTTTCTTCATCTGAAGGAGAGGCAGACCAAAGCGCAGCGTGGT